>NW_027194471.1:1808753-2110212 GCF_032444005.1 Ranitomeya imitator
AGTGCGGGCTTGGCTTAAGTCCGTGGCAAAAGTGCGGGCAAGGCTTAAAGCCGGGGGCACAAGTGCGGGCTAGGCTTAAGGCCGGGGCACAAGTGCGGGCTAGGCTTAAGGCCGGGGCACAAGTGCGGGCTAGGCTTAAGGCCGGGGCACAAGTGCGGGCTGGGCTTAAGGCCGGGGCACAAGTGCGGGCTGGGCTTAAGGCCTGGGCACAAGTGCGGGCTGGGCTTAAGGCCGGGGCACAAGTGCGGGCTAGGCTTAAGGCCGGGGCACAAGTGCGGGCTAGGCTTAAGGCCGGGGCACAAGTGCGGGCTAGGCTTAAGGCCGGGGCACAAGTGCGGGCTAGGCTTAAGGCCGGGGCACAAGTGCGGGCTAGGCTTAAGGCCGGGGCACAAGTGCGGGCTAGGCTTAAGGCCGGGGCACAAGTGCGGGCTAGGCTTAAGGCCGGGGCACAAGTGCGGGCTAGGCTTAAGGCCGGGGCACAAGTGCGGGCTAGGCTTAAGGCCGGGGCACAAGTGCGGGCTAGGCTTAAGGCCGGGGCACAAGTGCGGGCTAGGCTTAAGGCCGGGGCACAAGTGCGGGCTAGGCTTAAGGCCGGGGCACAAGTGCGGGCTAGGCTTAAGGCCGGGGCACAAGTGCGGGCTGGGCTTAAGGCCGGGGCACAAGTGCGGGCTGGGCTTAAGGCCTGGGCACAAGTGCGGGCTGGGCTTAAGGCCTGGGCACAAGTGCGGGCTGGGCTTAAGGCCGGGGCACAAGTGCGGGCTAGGCTTAAGGCCGGGGCACAAGTGTGGGCTAGGCTTAAGGCCGGGGCACAAGTGCGGGCTAGGCTTAAGGCCGGGGCACAAGTGCGGGCTAGGCTTAAGGCCGGGGCACAAGTGCGGGCTAGGCTTAAGGCCGGGGCACAAGTGCGGGCTGGGCTTAAGGCCTGGGCACAAGTGCGGGCTGGGCTTAAGGCCGGGGCACAAGTGCGGGCTAGGCTTAAGGCCGGGGCACAAGTGCGGGCTAGGCTTAAGGCATGGGCACAATTGCCAGCTAGGCTTAAGGCCTGGGCACAAGTGCAGGCTAGGCTTAAGGCCTGGGCACAAGTGCAGGCTAGGCTTAAAGCCTGGGCACAAGTGCAGTGCTGGCTAGGATCAAGGCAAGGGGGCACAAGTGCTGGCTAGGCTTAAGGCATGGGCACAAGTGCTGGCTAGGCTTAAGGCATACAGCTAACTCTTTGCACTCTTTGCATAAAGGGTTAGGCACCCATCGGGGTGAAGAGCTAGCTTTCACCCCTCTACTCTGTACTTGGACATTTAGGACTAGATCCTTTGTTGTACAGTGCGGAGCCTCTCCATAACCCCATGCTCCAAGCGACCAGGCACTTCTTGTCTGTCCTCCGTAAATGGGTAATGCCTTCTTCCCCAATTACAGTTGTGCATGTGCATTCAGACGGGACAAGAGCGAAGAGCATAAAGCTGGCCCTATGTGCATAACCAACATGAAGCTGAAGACAAAAACAAACAAACAAGCATACAAGGGGCTCAAAAGTGCGGGCTGGGCTTAAGGCCTGGGCACAAGTGGGGGCTGGGCTTAAGGCCGGGGCACAAGTGCGGGCTAGGCTTAAGGCCGGGGCACAAGTGAGGGCTAGGCTTAAGGCCGGGGCACAAGTGCGGGCTAGGCTTAAGGCCGGGGCACAAGTGCGGGCTGGGCTTAAGGCCGGGGCACAAGTGCGGGCTGGGCTTAAGGCCGGGGCACAAGTGCGGGCTGGGCTTAAGGCCGGGGCACAAGTGCGGGCTGGGCTTAAGGCCTGGGCACAAGTGCGGGCTGGGCTTAAGGCCTGGGCACAAGTGCGGGGTGGGCTTAAGGCCTGGGCACAAGTGCGGGGTGGGCTTAAGGCCTGGGCACAAGTGCGGGCTGGGCTTAAGGCCTGGGCACAAGTGCGGGCTGGGCTTAAGGCCTGGGCACAAGTGCGGGCTAGGATTAAGGCCGGGGCACAAGTGCGGGCTAGGATTAAGGCCGGGGCACAAGTGCGGGCTAGGCTTAAGGCCGGGGCACAAGTGCGGGCTAGGCTTAAGGCCGGGGCACAAGTGCGGGCTAGGCTTAAGGCCGGGGCACAAGTGCGGGCTAGGCTTAAGGCCGGGGCACAAGTGCGGGCTAGGCTTAAGGCCGGGGCACAAGTGCGGGCTAGGCTTAAGGCCGGGGCACAAGTGCGGGCTAGGCTTAAGGCCGGGGCACAAGTGCGGGCTCGGCTTAAGGCCGGGGCACAAGTGCGGGCTAGGCTTAAGGCCGGGGCACAAGTGCGGGCTAGGCTTAAGGCCGGGGCACAAGTGCGGGCTAGGCTTAAGGCCGGGGCACAGGTGCGGGCTAGGCTTAAGGCCGGGGCACAGGTGCGGGCTAGGCTTAAGGCCGGGGCACAGGTGCGGGCTAGGCTTAAGGCCGGGGCACAAGTGCGGGCTAGGCTTAAGGCCTGGGCACAAGTGCGGGCTAGGCTTAAGGCCGGGGCACAAGTGCGGGCTAGGCTTAAGGCCGGGGCACAAGTGCGGGCTAGGCTTAAGGCCGGGGCACAAGTGCGGGCTAGGCTTAAGGCCGGGGCACAAGTGCGGGCTAGGCTTAAGGCCGGGGCACAAGTGCGGGCTAGGCTTAAGGCCGGGGCACAAGTGCGGGCTAGGCTTAAGGCCGGGGCACAAGTGCGGGCTAGGCTTAAGGCCGGGGCACAAGTGCGGGCTAGGCTTAAGGCCGGGGCACAAGTGCGGGCTAGGCTTAAGGCCGGGGCACAAGTGCGGGCTAGGCTTAAGGCCGGGGCACAAGTGCTGGCTAGGCTTAAGGCCGGGGCACAAGTGCGGGCTAGGCTTAAGGCCGGGGCACAAGTGCGGGCTAGGCTTAAGGCCGGGGCACAAGTGCGGGCTAGGCTTAAGGCCTGGGCACAAGTGCGGGCTAGGCTTAAGGCCTGGGCACAAGTGCGGGCTAGGCTTAAGGCCTGGGCACAAGTGCGGGCTAGGCTTAAGGCCTGAGCACAAGTGCGGGCTTGGCTTAAGTCCGTGGCACAAGTGCGGGCAAGGCTTAAAGCCGGGGGCACAAGTGCGGGCTAGGCTTAAGGCCGGGGCACAAGTGCGGGCTAGGCTTAAGGCCGGGGCACAAGTGCGGGCTAGGCTTAAGGCCGGAGCACAAGTGCGGGCTAGGCTTAAGGCCGGGGCACAAGTGCGGGCTAGGCTTAAGGCCGGGGCACAAGTGCGGGCTAGGCTTAAGGCCGGGGCACAAGTGCGGGCTAGGCTTAAGGCCGGGGCACAAGTGCGGGCTAGGCTTAAGGCCGGGGCACAAGTGCAGTGCTGGCTAGGATCAAGGCAGGGGGCACAAGTGCTGGCTCGGCTTAAGGCATGGGCACAATTGCCAGCTAGGCTTAAGGCCTGGGCACAAGTGCAGGCTAGGCTTAAGGCCTGGGCACACGTGCAGGCTAGGCTTAAAGCCTGGGCACAAGTGCAGGCTAGGCTTAAAGCCTGGGCACAAGTGCAGTGCTGGCTAGGATCAAGGCAAGGGGGCACAAGTGCTGGCTAGGCTTAAGGCATGGGCACAAGTGCTGGCTAGGCTTAAGGCATACAGCTAACTCTTTGCACTCTTTGCATAAAGGGTTAGGCACCCATCGGGGTGAAGAGCTAGCTTTCACCCCTCTACTCTGTACTTGGACATTTAGGACTAGATCCTTTGTTGTACAGTGCGGAGCCTCTCCATAACCCCATGCTCCAAGCGACCAGGCACTTCTTGTCTGTCCTCCGTAAATGGGTAATGCCTTCTTCCCCAATTACAGTCGTGCATGTGCATTCAGACGGGACAAGAGCGAAGAGCATAAAGCTGGCCCTATGTGCATAACCAACATGAAGCTGAAGACAAAAACAAACAAACAAGCATACAAGGGGCTCAAAAGTGCGGGCTGGGCTTAAGGCCTGGGCACAAGTGCGGGCTAGGCTTAAGGCCGGGGCACAAGTGCGGGCTAGGCTTAAGGCCGGGGCACAAGTGCGGGCTAGGCTTAAGGCCGGGGCACAAGTGCGGGCTAGGCTTAAGGCCGGGGCACAAGTGCGGGCTAGGCTTAAGGCCGGGGCACAAGTGCTGGCTAGGCTTAAGGCCGGGGCACAAGTGCGGGCTAGGCTTAAGGCCGGGGCACAAGTGCGGGCTAGGCTTAAGGCCTGGGCACAAGTGCTGGCTAGGCTTAAGGCCTGGGCACAAGTGCGGGCTAGGCTTAAGGCCTGAGCACAAGTGCGGGCTTGGCTTAAGTCCGTGGCACAAGTGCGGGCAAGGCTTAAAGCCGGGGGCACAAGTGCGGGCTAGGCTTAAGGCCGGGGCACAAGTGCGGGCTAGGCTTAAGGCCTGGGCACAAGTGCGGGCTAGGCTTAAGGCCGGGGCACAAGTGTGGGCTAGGCTTAAGGCCTGGGCACAAGTGCGGGCTACGCTTAAGGCCTGGGCACAAGTGCGGGCTAGGCTTAAGGCCGGGGCACTAGTGCGGGCTAGGCTTAAGGCCGGGGCACAAGTGCGGGCTAGGCTTAAGGCCTGGGCACAAGTGCGGGCTAGGCTTAAGGCCTGGGCACAAGTGCGGGCTAGGCTTAAGGCCGGGGGCACAAGTGCGGGCTAGGCATAAGGCCTGGGCACAAGTGCGGGCTAGGCTTAAGGCCGGGGCACAAGTGCGGGCTAGGCTTAAGGCCGGGGCACAAGTGCGGGCTAGGCTTAAGGCCGGGGCACAAGTGCGGGCTAGGCTTAAGGCCGGGGCACAAGTGCGGGCTGGGCTTAAGGCCTGGGCACAAATGCGGGCTGGGCTTAAGGCCGGGGCACAAGTGCGGGCTGGGCTTAAGGCCGGGGCACAAGTGCGGGCTGGGCTTAAGGCCGGGGCACAAGTGCGGGCTGGGCTTAAGGCCGGGGCACAAGTGCGGGCTGGGCTTAAGGCCGGGGCACAAGTGCGGGCTAGGCTTAAGGCCGGGGCACAAGTGCGGGCTAGGCTTAAGGCCGGGGCACAAGTGCGGGCTAGGCTTAAGGCCGGGGCACAAGTGCAGTGCTGGTTAGGATCAAGGCAGGGGGCACAATTGCTGGCTCGGCTTAAGGCATGGGCACAATTGCCAGCTAGGCTTAAGGCCTGGGCACAAGTGCAGGCTAGGCTTAAGGCCTGGGCACAAGTGCAGGCTAGGCTTAAAGCCTGGGCACAAGTGCAGTGCTGGCTAGGATCAAGGCAAGGGGGCACAAGTGCTGGCTAGGCTTAAGGCATGGGCACAAGTGCTGGCTAGGCTTAAGGCATACAGCTAACTCTTTGCACTCTTTGCATAAAGGGTTAGGCACCCATCGGGGTGAAGAGCTAGCTTTCACCCCTCTACTCTGTACTTGGACATTTAGGACTAGATCCTTTGTTGTACAGTGCGGAGCCTCTCCATAACCCCATGTTCCAAGCGACCAGGCACTTCTTGTCTGTCCTCCGTAAATGGGTAATGCCTTCTTCCCCAATTACAGTCGTGCATGTGCATTCAGACGGGACAAGAGCGAAGAGCATAAAGCTGGCCCTATGTGCATAACCAACATGAAGCTGAAGACAAAAACAAACAAACAAGCATACAAGGGGCTCAAAAGTGCGGGCTGGGCTTAAGGCCTGGGCACAAGTGCGGGCTAGGCTTAAGGCCGGGGCACAAGTGCGGGCTAGGCTTAAGGCCGGGGCACAAGTGCGGGCTAGGCTTAAGGCCGGGGCACAAGTGCGGGCTAGGCTTAAGGCCGGGGCACAAGTGCTGGCTAGGCTTAAGGCCGGGGCACAAGTGCTGGCTAGGCTTAAGGCCGGGGCACAAGTGCGGGCTAGGCTTAAGGCCGGGGCACAAGTGCGGGCTAGGCTTAAGGCCGGGGCACAAGTGCGGGCTAGGCTTAAGGCCTGGGCACAAGTGCGGGCTGGGCTTAAGGCCTGGGCACAAGTGCGGGCTAGGCTTAAGGCCTGGGCACAAGTGCGGGCTAGGCTTAAGGCCTGAGCACAAGTGCGGGCTTGGCTTAAGTCCGTGGCAAAAGTGCGGGCAAGGCTTAAAGCCGGGGGCACAAGTGCGGGCTAGGCTTAAGGCCGGGGCACAAGTGCGGGCTAGGCTTAAGGCCGGGGCACAAGTGCGGGCTAGGCTTAAGGCCGGGGCACAAGTGCGGGCTAGGCTTAAGGCCGGGGCACAAGTGCGGGCTGGGCTTAAGGCCGGGGCACAAGTGCGGGCTGGGCTTAAGGCCTGGGCACAAGTGCGGGCTGGGCTTAAGGCCGGGGCACAAGTGCGGGCTAGGCTTAAGGCCGGGGCACAAGTGCGGGCTAGGCTTAAGGCCGGGGCACAAGTGCGGGCTAGGCTTAAGGCCGGGGCACAAGTGCGGGCTAGGCTTAAGGCCGGGGCACAAGTGCGGGCTAGGCTTAAGGCCGGGGCACAAGTGCGGGCTAGGCTTAAGGCCGGGGCACAAGTGCGGGCTAGGCTTAAGGCCGGGGCACAAGTGCGGGCTAGGCTTAAGGCCGGGGCACAAGTGCGGGCTAGGCTTAAGGCCGGGGCACAAGTGCGGGCTAGGCTTAAGGCCGGGGCACAAGTGCGGGCTAGGCTTAAGGCCGGGGCACAAGTGCGGGGTAGGCTTAAGGCCGGGGCACAAGTGCGGGCTAGGCTTAAGGCCGGGGCACAAGTGCGGGCTAGGCTTAAGGCCGGGGCACAAGTGCGGGCTGGGCTTAAGGCCGGGGCACAAGTGCGGGCTGGGCTTAAGGCCGGGGCACAAGTGCGGGCTGGGCTTAAGGCCTGGGCACAAGTGCGGGCTGGGCTTAAGGCCGGGGCACAAGTGCGGGCTAGGCTTAAGGCCGGGGCACAAGTGCGGGCTAGGCTTAAGGCCGGGGCACAAGTGCAGGCTAGGCTTAAGGCCGGGGCACAAGTGCGGGCTAGGCTTAAGGCCGGGGCACAAGTGCGGGCTAGGCTTAAGGCCGGGGCACAAGTGCGGGCTGGGCTTAAGGCCTGGGCACAAGTGCGGGCTGGGCTTAAGGCCGGGGCACAAGTGCGGGCTAGGCTTAAGGCCGGGGCACAAGTGCGGGCTAGGCTTAAGGCATGGGCACAATTGCCAGCTAGGCTTAAGGCCTGGGCACAAGTGCAGGCTAGGCTTAAGGCCTGGGCACAAGTGCAGGCTAGGCTTAAAGCCTGGGCACAAGTGCAGTGCTGGCTAGGATCAAGGCAAGGGGGCACAAGTGCTGGCTAGGCTTAAGGCATGGGCACAAGTGCTGGCTAGGCTTAAGGCATACAGCTAACTCTTTGCACTCTTTGCATAAAGGGTTAGGCACCCATCGGGGTGAAGAGCTAGCTTTCACCCCTCTACTCTGTACTTGGACATTTAGGACTAGATCCTTTGTTGTACAGTGCGGAGCCTCTCCATAACCCCATGCTCCAAGCGACCAGGCACTTCTTGTCTGTCCTCCGTAAATGGGTAATGCCTTCTTCCCCAATTACAGTCGTGCATGTGCATTCAGACGGGACAAGAGCGAAGAGCATAAAGCTGGCCCTATGTGCATAACCAACATGAAGCTGAAGACAAAAACAAACAAACAAGCATACAAGGGGCTCAAAAGTGCGGGCTGGGCTTAAGGCCTGGGCACAAGTGCGGGCTAGGCTTAAGGCCGGGGCACAAGTGCGGGCTAGGCTTAAGGCCGGGGCACAAGTGCGGGCTGGGCTTAAGGCCGGGGCACAAGTGCGGGCTGGGCTTAAGGCCTGGGCACAAGTGCGGGCTGGGCTTAAGGCCGGGGCACAAGTGCGGGCTAGGCTTAAGGCCGGGGCACAAGTGCGGGCTAGGCTTAAGGCCGGGGCACAAGTGCGGGCTAGGCTTAAGGCCGGGGCACAAGTGCGGGCTAGGCTTAAGGCCGGGGCACAAGTGCGGGCTAGGCTTAAGGCCGGGGCACAAGTGCGGGCTAGGCTTAAGGCCGGGGCACAAGTGCGGGCTAGGCTTAAGGCCGGGGCACAAGTGCGGGCTAGGCTTAAGGCCGGGGCACAAGTGCGGGCTAGGCTTAAGGCCGGGGCACAAGTGCGGGCTAGGCTTAAGGCCGTGGCACAAGTGCGGGCTAGGCTTAAGGCCGGGGCACAAGTGCGGGCTAGGCTTAAGGCCGGGGCACAAGTGCGGGCTAGGCTTAAGGCCGGGGCACAAGTGCGGGCTGGGCTTAAGGCCGGGGCACAAGTGCGGGCTGGGCTTAAGGCCTGGGCACAAGTGCGGGCTGGGCTTAAGGCCTGGGCACAAGTGCGGGCTGGGCTTAAGGCCGGGGCACAAGTGCGGGCTAGGCTTAAGGCCGGGGCACAAGTGTGGGCTAGGCTTAAGGCCGGGGCACAAGTGCGGGCTAGGCTTAAGGCCGGGGCACAAGTGCGGGCTAGGCTTAAGGCCGGGGCACAAGTGCGGGCTAGGCTTAAGGCCGGGGCACAAGTGCGGGCTGGGCTTAAGGCCTGGGCACAAGTGCGGGCTGGGCTTAAGGCCGGGGCACAAGTGCGGGCTAGGCTTAAGGCCGGGGCACAAGTGCGGGCTAGGCTTAAGGCATGGGCACAATTGCCAGCTAGGCTTAAGGCCTGGGCACAAGTGCAGGCTAGGCTTAAGGCCTGGGCACAAGTGCAGGCTAGGCTTAAAGCCTGGGCACAAGTGCAGTGCTGGCTAGGATCAAGGCAAGGGGGCACAAGTGCTGGCTAGGCTTAAGGCATGGGCACAAGTGCTGGCTAGGCTTAAGGCATACAGCTAACTCTTTGCACTCTTTGCATAAAGGGTTAGGCACCCATCGGGGTGAAGAGCTAGCTTTCACCCCTCTACTCTGTACTTGGACATTTAGGACTAGATCCTTTGTTGTACAGTGCGGAGCCTCTCCATAACCCCATGCTCCAAGCGACCAGGCACTTCTTGTCTGTCCTCCGTAAATGGGTAATGCCTTCTTCCCCAATTACAGTCGTGCATGTGCATTCAGACGGGACAAGAGCGAAGAGCATAAAGCTGGCCCTATGTGCATAACCAACATGAAGCTGAAGACAAAAACAAACAAACAAGCATACAAGGGGCTCAAAAGTGCGGGCTGGGCTTAAGGCCTGGGCACAAGTGCGGGCTAGGCTTAAGGCCGGGGCACAAGTGCGGGCTAGGCTTAAGGCCGGGGCACAAGTGCGGGCTAGGCTTAAGGCCGGGGCACAAGTGCGGGCTAGGCTTAAGGCCGGGGCACAAGTGCGGGCTAGGCTTAAGGCCGGGGCACAAGTGCTGGCTAGGCTTAAGGCCGGGGCACAAGTGCGGGCTAGGCTTAAGGCCGGGGCACAAGTGCGGGCTAGGCTTAAGGCCTGGGCACAAGTGCTGGCTAGGCTTAAGGCCTGGGCACAAGTGCGGGCTAGGCTTAAGGCCTGAGCACAAGTGCGGGCTTGGCTTAAGTCCGTGGCACAAGTGCGGGCAAGGCTTAAAGCCGGGGGCACAAGTGCGGGCTAGGCTTAAGGCCGGGGCACAAGTGCGGGCTAGGCTTAAGGCCTGGGCACAAGTGCGGGCTAGGCTTAAGGCCGGGGCACAAGTGTGGGCTAGGCTTAAGGCCTGGGCACAAGTGCGGGCTACGCTTAAGGCCTGGGCACAAGTGCGGGCTAGGCTTAAGGCCGGGGCACTAGTGCGGGCTAGGCTTAAGGCCGGGGCACAAGTGCGGGCTAGGCTTAAGGCCTGGGCACAAGTGCGGGCTAGGCTTAAGGCCGGGGCACAAGTGTGGGCTAGGCTTAAGGCCTGGGCACAAGTGCGGGCTACGCTTAAGGCCTGGGCACAAGTGCGGGCTAGGCTTAAGGCCGGGGCACTAGTGCGGGCTAGGCTTAAGGCCGGGGCACAAGTGCGGGCTAGGCTTAAGGCCTGGGCACAAGTGCGGGCTAGGCTTAAGGCCTGGGCACAAGTGCGGGCTAGGCTTAAGGCCGGGGGCACAAGTGCGGGCTAGGCATAAGGCCTGGGCACAAGTGCGGGCTAGGCTTAAGGCCGGGGCACAAGTGCGGGCTAGGCTTAAGGCCGGGGCACAAGTGCGGGCTAGGCTTAAGGCCGGGGCACAAGTGCGGGCTAGGCTTAAGGCCTGGGCACAAGTGCTGGCTAGGCTTAAGGCCTGGGCACAAGTGCGGGCTAGGCTTAAGGCCTGAGCACAAGTGCGGGCTTGGCTTAAGTCCGTGGCACAAGTGCGGGCAAGGCTTAAAGCCGGGGGCACAAGTGCGGGCTAGGCTTAAGGCCGGGGCACAAGTGCGGGCTAGGCTTAAGGCCTGGGCACAAGTGCGGGCTAGGCTTAAGGCCGGGGCACAAGTGTGGGCTAGGCTTAAGGCCTGGGCACAAGTGCGGGCTACGCTTAAGGCCTGGGCACAAGTGCGGGCTAGGCTTAAGGCCGGGGCACTAGTGCGGGCTAGGCTTAAGGCCGGGGCACAAGTGCGGGCTAGGCTTAAGGCCTGGGCACAAGTGCGGGCTAGGCTTAAGGCCGGGGCACAAGTGTGGGCTAGGCTTAAGGCCTGGGCACAAGTGCGGGCTACGCTTAAGGCCTGGGCACAAGTGCGGGCTAGGCTTAAGGCCGGGGCACTAGTGCGGGCTAGGCTTAAGGCCGGGGCACAAGTGCGGGCTAGGCTTAAGGCCTGGGCACAAGTGCGGGCTAGGCTTAAGGCCTGGGCACAAGTGCGGGCTAGGCTTAAGGCCGGGGGCACAAGTGCGGGCTAGGCATAAGGCCTGGGCACAAGTGCGGGCTAGGCTTAAGGCCGGGGCACAAGTGCGGGCTAGGCTTAAGGCCGGGGCACAAGTGCGGGCTAGGCTTAAGGCCGGGGCACAAGTGCGGGCTAGGCTTAAGGCCGGGGCACAAGTGCGGGCTGGGCTTAAGGCCTGGGCACAAATGCGGGCTGGGCTTAAGGCCGGGGCACAAGTGCGGGCTGGGCTTAAGGCCGGGGCACAAGTGCGGGCTGGGCTTAAGGCCGGGGCACAAGTGCGGGCTGGGCTTAAGGCCGGGGCACAAGTGCGGGCTGGGCTTAAGGCCGGGGCACAAGTGCGGGCTAGGCTTAAGGCCGGGGCACAAGTGCGGGCTAGGCTTAAGGCCGGGGCACAAGTGCGGGCTAGGCTTAAGGCCGGGGCACAAGTGCAGTGCTGGTTAGGATCAAGGCAGGGGGCACAATTGCTGGCTCGGCTTAAGGCATGGGCACAATTGCCAGCTAGGCTTAAGGCCTGGGCACAAGTGCAGGCTAGGCTTAAGGCCTGGGCACAAGTGCAGGCTAGGCTTAAATCCTGGGCACAAGTGCAGTGCTGGCTAGGATCAAGGCAAGGGGGCACAAGTGCTGGCTAGGCTTAAGGCATGGGCACAAGTGCTGGCTAGGCTTAAGGCATACAGCTAACTCTTTGCACTCTTTGCATAAAGGGTTAGGCACCCATCGGGGTGAAGAGCTAGCTTTCACCCCTCTACTCTGTACTTGGACATTTAGGACTAGATCCTTTGTTGTACAGTGCGGAGCCTCTCCATAACCCCATGTTCCAAGCGACCAGGCACTTCTTGTCTGTCCTCCGTAAATGGGTAATGCCTTCTTCCCCAATTACAGTCGTGCATGTGCATTCAGACGGGACAAGAGCGAAGAGCATAAAGCTGGCCCTATGTGCATAACCAACATGAAGCTGAAGACAAAAACAAACAAACAAGCATACAAGGGGCTCAAAAGTGCGGGCTGGGCTTAAGGCCTGGGCACAAGTGCGGGCTAGGCTTAAGGCCGGGGCACAAGTGCGGGCTAGGCTTAAGGCCGGGGCACAAGTGCGGGCTAGGCTTAAGGCCGGGGCACAAGTGCGGGCTAGGCTTAAGGCCGGGGCACAAGTGCTGGCTAGGCTTAAGGCCGGGGCACAAGTGCTGGCTAGGCTTAAGGCCGGGGCACAAGTGCGGGCTAGGCTTAAGGCCGGGGCACAAGTGCGGGCTAGGCTTAAGGCCGGGGCACAAGTGCGGGCTAGGCTTAAGGCCTGGGCACAAGTGCGGGCTGGGCTTAAGGCCTGGGCACAAGTGCGGGCTAGGCTTAAGGCCTGGGCACAAGTGCGGGCTAGGCTTAAGGCCTGAGCACAAGTGCGGGCTTGGCTTAAGTCCGTGGCAAAAGTGCGGGCAAGGCTTAAAGCCGGGGGCACAAGTGCGGGCTAGGCTTAAGGCCGGGGCACAAGTGCGGGCTAGGCTTAAGGCCGGGGCACAAGTGCGGGCTAGGCTTAAGGCCGGGGCACAAGTGCGGGCTAGGCTTAAGGCCGGGGCACAAGTGCGGGCTGGGCTTAAGGCCGGGGCACAAGTGCGGGCTGGGCTTAAGGCCTGGGCACAAGTGCGGGCTGGGCTTAAGGCCGGGGCACAAGTGCGGGCTAGGCTTAAGGCCGGGGCACAAGTGCGGGCTAGGCTTAAGGCCGGGGCACAAGTGCGGGCTAGGCTTAAGGCCGGGGCACAAGTGCGGGCTAGGCTTAAGGCCGGGGCACAAGTGCGGGCTAGGCTTAAGGCCGGGGCACAAGTGCGGGCTAGGCTTAAGGCCGGGGCACAAGTGCGGGCTAGGCTTAAGGCCGGGGCACAAGTGCGGGCTAGGCTTAAGGCCGGGGCACAAGTGCGGGCTAGGCTTAAGGCCGGGGCACAAGTGCGGGCTAGGCTTAAGGCCGGGGCACAAGTGCGGGCTAGGCTTAAGGCCGGGGCACAAGTGCGGGGTAGGCTTAAGGCCGGGGCACAAGTGCGGGCTAGGCTTAAGGCCGGGGCACAAGTGCGGGCTAGGCTTAAGGCCGGGGCACAAGTGCGGGCTGGGCTTAAGGCCGGGGCACAAGTGCGGGCTGGGCTTAAGGCCGGGGCACAAGTGCGGGCTGGGCTTAAGGCCTGGGCACAAGTGCGGGCTGGGCTTAAGGCCGGGGCACAAGTGCGGGCTAGGCTTAAGGCCGGGGCACAAGTGCGGGCTAGGCTTAAGGCCGGGGCACAAGTGCAGGCTAGGCTTAAGGCCGGGGCACAAGTGCGGGCTAGGCTTAAGGCCGGGGCACAAGTGCGGGCTAGGCTTAAGGCCGGGGCACAAGTGCGGGCTGGGCTTAAGGCCTGGGCACAAGTGCGGGCTGGGCTTAAGGCCGGGGCACAAGTGCGGGCTAGGCTTAAGGCCGGGGCACAAGTGCGGGCTAGGCTTAAGGCATGGGCACAATTGCCAGCTAGGCTTAAGGCCTGGGCACAAGTGCAGGCTAGGCTTAAGGCCTGGGCACAAGTGCAGGCTAGGCTTAAAGCCTGGGCACAAGTGCAGTGCTGGCTAGGATCAAGGCAAGGGGGCACAAGTGCTGGCTAGGCTTAAGGCATGGGCACAAGTGCTGGCTAGGCTTAAGGCATACAGCTAACTCTTTGCACTCTTTGCATAAAGGGTTAGGCACCCATCGGGGTGAAGAGCTAGCTTTCACCCCTCTACTCTGTACTTGGACATTTAGGACTAGATCCTTTGTTGTACAGTGCGGAGCCTCTCCATAACCCCATGCTCCAAGCGACCAGGCACTTCTTGTCTGTCCTCCGTAAATGGGTAATGCCTTCTTCCCCAATTACAGTCGTGCATGTGCATTCAGACGGGACAAGAGCGAAGAGCATAAAGCTGGCCCTATGTGCATAACCAACATGAAGCTGAAGACAAAAACAAACAAACAAGCATACAAGGGGCTCAAAAGTGCGGGCTGGGCTTAAGGCCTGGGCACAAGTGCGGGCTAGGCTTAAGGCCGGGGCACAAGTGCGGGCTAGGCTTAAGGCCGGGGCACAAGTGCGGGCTAGGCTTAAGGCCGGGGCACAAGTGCGGGCTAGGCTTAAGGCCGGGGCACAAGTGCGGGCTAGGCTTAAGGCCGGGGCACAAGTGCTGGCTAGGCTTAAGGCCGGGGCACAAGTGCGGGCTAGGCTTAAGGCCGGGGCACAAGTGCGGGCTAGGCTTAAGGCCTGGGCACAAGTGCTGGCTAGGCTTAAGGCCTGGGCACAAGTGCGGGCTAGGCTTAAGGCCTGAGCACAAGTGCGGGCTTGGCTTAAGTCCGTGGCACAAGTGCGGGCAAGGCTTAAAGCCGGGGGCACAAGTGCGGGCTAGGCTTAAGGCCGGGGCACAAGTGCGGGCTAGGCTTAAGGCCTGGGCACAAGTGCGGGCTAGGCTTAAGGCCGGGGCACAAGTGTGGGCTAGGCTTAAGGCCTGGGCACAAGTGCGGGCTACGCTTAAGGCCTGGGCACAAGTGCGGGCTAGGCTTAAGGCCGGGGCACTAGTGCGGGCTAGGCTTAAGGCCGGGGCACAAGTGCGGGCTAGGCTTAAGGCCTGGGCACAAGTGCGGGCTAGGCTTAAGGCCTGGGCACAAGTGCGGGCTAGGCTTAAGGCCGGGGGCACAAGTGCGGGCTAGGCATAAGGCCTGGGCACAAGTGCGGGCTAGGCTTAAGGCCGGGGCACAAGTGCGGGCTAGGCTTAAGGCCGGGGCACAAGTGCGGGCTAGGCTTAAGGCCGGGGCACAAGTGCGGGCTAGACTTAAGGCCGGGGCACAAGTGCGGGCTGGGCTTAAGGCCTGGGCACAAATGCGGGCTGGGCTTAAGGCCGGGGCACAAGTGCGGGCTGGGCTTAAGGCCGGGGCACAAGTGCGGGCTGGGCTTAAGGCCGGGGCACAAGTGCGGGCTGGGCTTAAGGCCGGGGCACAAGTGCGGGCTGGGCTTAAGGCCGGGGCACAAGTGCGGGCTAGGCTTAAGGCCGGGGCACAAGTGCGGGCTAGGCTTAAGGCCGGGGCACAAGTGCGGGCTAGGCTTAAGGCCGGGGCACAAGTGCAGTGCTGGTTAGGATCAAGGCAGGGGGCACAATTGCTGGCTCGGCTTAAGGCATGGGCACAATTGCCAGCTAGGCTTAAGGCCTGGGCACAAGTGCAGGCTAGGCTTAAGGCCTGGGCACAAGTGCAGGCTAGGCTTAAAGCCTGGGCACAAGTGCAGTGCTGGCTAGGATCAAGGCAAGGGGGCACAAGTGCTGGCTAGGCTTAAGGCATGGGCACAAGTGCTGGCTAGGCTTAAGGCATACAGCTAACTCTTTGCACTCTTTGCATAAAGGGTTAGGCACCCATCGGGGTGAAGAGCTAGCTTTCACCCCTCTACTCTGTACTTGGACATTTAGGACTAGATCCTTTGTTGTACAGTGCGGAGCCTCTCCATAACCCCATGCTCCAAGCGACCAGGCACTTCTTGTCTGTCCTCCGTAAATGGGTAATGCCTTCTTCCCCAATTACAGTCGTGCATGTGCATTCAGACGGGACAAGAGCGAAGAGCATAAAGCTGGCCCTATGTGCATAACCAACATGAAGCTGAAGACAAAAACAAACAAACAAGCATACAAGGGGCTCAAAAGTGCGGGCTGGGCTTAAGGCCTGGGCACAAGTGCGGGCTAGGCTTAAGGCCGGGGCACAAGTGCGGGCTAGGCTTAAGGCCGGGGCACAAGTGCGGGCTAGGCTTAAGGCCGGGGCACAAGTGCGGGCTAGGCTTAAGGCCGGGGCACAAGTGCTGGCTAGGCTTAAGGCCGGGGCACAAGTGCTGGCTAGGCTTAAGGCCGGGGCACAAGTGCGGGCTAGGCTTAAGGCCGGGGCACAAGTGCGGGCTAGGCTTAAGGCCGGGGCACAAGTGCGGGCTAGGCTTAAGGCCTGGGCACAAGTGCGGGCTGGGCTTAAGGCCTGGGCACAAGTGCGGGCTAGGCTTAAGGCCTGGGCACAAGTGCGGGCTAGGCTTAAGGCCTGAGCACAAGTGCGGGCTTGGCTTAAGTCCGTGGCAAAAGTGCGGGCAAGGCTTAAAGCCGGGGGCACAAGTGCGGGCTAGGCTTAAGGCCGGGGCACAAGTGCGGGCTAGGCTTAAGGCCGGGGCACAAGTGCGGGCTAGGCTTAAGGCCGGGGCACAAGTGCGGGCTGGGCTTAAGGCCGGGGCACAAGTGCGGGCTGGGCTTAAGGCCTGGGCACAAGTGCGGGCTGGGCTTAAGGCCGGGGCACAAGTGCGGGCTAGGCTTAAGGCCGGGGCACAAGTGCGGGCTAGGCTTAAGGCCGGGGCACAAGTGCGGGCTAGGCTTAAGGCCGGGGCACAAGTGCGGGCTAGGCTTAAGGCCGGGGCACAAGTGCGGGCTAGGCTTAAGGCCGGGGCACAAGTGCGGGCTAGGCTTAAGGCCGGGGCACAAGTGCGGGCTAGGCTTAAGGCCGGGGCACAAGTGCGGGCTAGGCTTAAGGCCGGGGCACAAGTGCGGGCTAGGCTTAAGGCCGGGGCACAAGTGCGGGCTAGGCTTAAGGCCGGGGCACAAGTGCGGGCTAGGCTTAAGGCCGGGGCACAAGTGCGGGCTAGGCTTAAGGCCGGGGCACAAGTGCGGGCTAGGCTTAAGGCCGGGGCACAAGTGCGGGCTGGGCTTAAGGCCGGGGCACAAGTGCGGGCTGGGCTTAAGGCCGGGGCACAAGTGCGGGTTGGGCTTAAGGCCTGGGCACAAGTGCGGGCTGGGCTTAAGGCCGGGGCACAAGTGCGGGCTAGGCTTAAGGCCGGGGCACAAGTGCGGGCTAGGCTTAAGGCCGGGGCACAAGTGCAGTGCTGGCTAGGATCAAGGCAGGGGGCACAAGTGCTGGCTCGGCTTAAGGCATGGGCACAATTGCCAGCTAGGCTTAAGGCCTGGGCACAAGTGCAGGCTAGGCTTAAGGCCTGGGCACACGTGCAGGCTAGGCTTAAAGCCTGGGCACAAGTGCAGGCTAGGCTTAAAGCCTGGGCACAAGTGCAGTGCTGGCTAGGATCAAGGCAAGGGGGCACAAGTGCTGGCTAGGCTTAAGGCATGGGCACAAGTGCTGGCTAGGCTTAAGGCATACAGCTAACTCTTTGCACTCTTTGCATAAAGGGTTAGGCACCCATCGGGGTGAAGAGCTAGCTTTCACCCCTCTACTCTGTACTTGGACATTTAGGACTAGATCCTTTGTTGTACAGTGCGGAGCCTCTCCATAACCCCATGCTCCAAGCGACCAGGCACTTCTTGTCTGTCCTCCGTAAATGGGTAATGCCTTCTTCCCCAATTACAGTCGTGCATGTGCATTCAGACGGGACAAGAGCGAAGAGCATAAAGCTGGCCCTATGTGCATAACCAACATGAAGCTGAAGACAAAAACAAACAAACAAGCATACAAGGGGCTCAAAAGTGCGGGCTGGGCTTAAGGCCTGGGCACAAGTGCGGGCTAGGCTTAAGGCCGGGGCACAAGTGCGGGCTAGGCTTAAGGCCGGGGCACAAGTGCGGGCTAGGCTTAAGGCCGGGGCACAAGTGCGGGCTAGGCTTAAGGCCGGGGCACAAGTGCGGGCTAGGCTTAAGGCCGGGGCACAAGTGCGGGCTAGGCTTAAGGCCGGGGCACAAGTGCTGGCTAGGCTTAAGGCCGGGGCACAAGTGCGGGCTAGGCTTAAGGCCGGGGCACAAGTGCGGGCTAGGCTTAAGGCCTGGGCACAAGTGCTGGCTAGGCTTAAGGCCGCGGCACAAGTGCGGGCTAGGCTTAAGGCCGGGGCACAAGTGCGGGCTAGGCTTAAGGCCGCGGCACAAGTGCGGGCTAGGCTTAAGGCCGCGGCACAAGTGCGGGCTAGGCTTAAGGCCGGGGCACAAGTGCGGGCTAGGCTTAAGGCCGGGGCACAAGTGCGGGCTAGGCTTAAGGCCGGGGCACAAGTGCGGGCTAGGCTTAAGGCCGGGGCACAAGTGCGGGCTAGGCTTAAGGCCGGGGCACAAGTGCGGGCTAGGCTTAAGGCCGGGGCACAAGTGCGGGCTAGGCTTAAGGCCGGGGCACAAGTGCGGGCTAGGCTTAAGGCCGGGGCACAAGTGCGGGCTAGGCTTAAGGCCGGGGCACAAGTGCGGGCTAGGCTTAAGGCCTGGGCACAAGTGCGGGCTAGGCTTAAGGCCTGGGCACAAGTGCGGGCTAGGCTTAAGGCCTGGGCACAAGTGCGGGCTAGGCTTAAGGCCTGAGCACAAGTGCGGGCTTGGCTTAAGTCCGTGGCACAAGTGCGGGCAAGGCTTAAAGCCGGGGGCACAAGTGCGGGCTAGGCTTAAGGCCGGGGCACAAGTGCGGGCTAGGCTTAAGGCCGGGGCACAAGTGCGGGCTAGGCTTAAGGCCGGAGCACAAGTGCGGGCTAGGCTTAAGGCCGGGGCACAAGTGCGGGCTAGGCTTAAGGCCGGGGCACAAGTGCGGGCTAGGCTTAAGGCCGGGGCACAAGTGCGGGCTAGGCTTAAGGCCGGGGCACAAGTGCGGGCTAGGCTTAAGGCCGGGGCACAAGTGCAGTGCTGGCTAGGATCAAGGCAGGGGGCACAAGTGCTGGCTCGGCTTAAGGCATGGGCACAATTGCCAGCTAGGCTTAAGGCCTGGGCACAAGTGCAGGCTAGGCTTAAGGCCTGGGCACACGTGCAGGCTAGGCTTAAAGCCTGGGCACAAGTGCAGGCTAGGCTTAAAGCCTGGGCACAAGTGCAGTGCTGGCTAGGATCAAGGCAAGGGGGCACAAGTGCTGGCTAGGCTTAAGGCATGGGCACAAGTGCTGGCTAGGCTTAAGGCATACAGCTAACTCTTTGCACTCTTTGCATAAAGGGTTAGGCACCCATCGGGGTGAAGAGCTAGCTTTCACCCCTCTACTCTGTACTTGGACATTTAGGACTAGATCCTTTGTTGTACAGTGCGGAGCCTCTCCATAACCCCATGCTCCAAGCGACCAGGCACTTCTTGTCTGTCCTCCGTAAATGGGTAATGCCTTCTTCCCCAATTACAGTCGTGCATGTGCATTCAGACGGGACAAGAGCGAAGAGCATAAAGCTGGCCCTATGTGCATAACCAACATGAAGCTGAAGACAAAAACAAACAAACAAGCATACAAGGGGCTCAAAAGTGCGGGCTGGGCTTAAGGCCTGGGCACAAGTGCGGGCTAGGCTTAAGGCCGGGGCACAAGTGCGGGCTAGGCTTAAGGCCGGGGCACAAGTGCGGGCTAGGCTTAAGGCCGGGGCACAAGTGCGGGCTAGGCTTAAGGCCGGGGCACAAGTGCGGGCTAGGCTTAAGGCCGGGGCACAAGTGCTGGCTAGGCTTAAGGCCGGGGCACAAGTGCGGGCTAGGCTTAAGGCCGGGGCACAAGTGCGGGCTAGGCTTAAGGCCTGGGCACAAGTGCTGGCTAGGCTTAAGGCCTGGGCACAAGTGCGGGCTAGGCTTAAGGCCTGAGCACAAGTGCGGGCTTGGCTTAAGTCCGTGGCACAAGTGCGGGCAAGGCTTAAAGCCGGGGGCACAAGTGCGGGCTAGGCTTAAGGCCGGGGCACAAGTGCGGGCTAGGCTTAAGGCCTGGGCACAAGTGCCGGCTAGGCTTAAGGCCGGGGCACAAGTGTGGGCTAGGCTTAAGGCCTGGGCACAAGTGCGGGCTACGCTTAAGGCCTGGGCACAAGTGCGGGCTAGGCTTAAGGCCGGGGCACTAGTGCGGGCTAGGCTTAAGGCCGGGGCACAAGTGCGGGCTAGGCTTAAGGCCTGGGCACAAGTGCGGGCTAGGCTTAAGGCCTGGGCACAAGTGCGGGCTAGGCTTAAGGCCGGGGGCACAAGTGCGGGCTAGGCATAAGGCCTGGGCACAAGTGCGGGCTAGGCTTAAGGCCGGGGCACAAGTGCGGGCTAGGCTTAAGGCCGGGGCACAAGTGCGGGCTAGGCTTAAGGCCGGGGCACAAGTGCGGGCTAGGCTTAAGGCCGGGGCACAAGTGCGGGCTGGGCTTAAGGCCTGGGCACAAATGCGGGCTGGGCTTAAGGCCGGGGCACAAGTGCGGGCTGGGCTTAAGGCCGGGGCACAAGTGCGGGCTGGGCTTAAGGCCGGGGCACAAGTGCGGGCTGGGCTTAAGGCCGGGGCACAAGTGCGGGCTGGGCTTAAGGCCGGGGCACAAGTGCGGGCTAGGCTTAAGGCCGGGGCACAAGTGCGGGCTAGGCTTAAGGCCGGGGCACAAGTGCGGGCTAGGCTTAAGGCCGGGGCACAAGTGCAGTGCTGGTTAGGATCAAGGCAGGGGGCACAATTGCTGGCTCGGCTTAAGGCATGGGCACAATTGCCAGCTAGGCTTAAGGCCTGGGCACAAGTGCAGGCTAGGCTTAAGGCCTGGGCACAAGTGCAGGCTAGGCTTAAAGCCTGGGCACAAGTGCAGTGCTGGCTAGGATCAAGGCAAGGGGGCACAAGTGCTGGCTAGGCTTAAGGCATGGGCACAAGTGCTGGCTAGGCTTAAGGCATACAGCTAACTCTTTGCACTCTTTGCATAAAGGGTTAGGCACCCATCGGGGTGAAGAGCTAGCTTTCACCCCTCTACTCTGTACTTGGACATTTAGGACTAGATCCTTTGTTGTACAGTGCGGAGCCTCTCCATAACCCCATGCTCCAAGCGACCAGGCACTTCTTGTCTGTCCTCCGTAAATGGGTAATGCCTTCTTCCCCAATTACAGTCGTGCATGTGCATTCAGACGGGACAAGAGCGAAGAGCATAAAGCTGGCCCTATGTGCATAACCAACATGAAGCTGAAGACAAAAACAAACAAACAAGCATACAAGGGGCTCAAAAGTGCGGGCTGGGCTTAAGGCCTGGGCACAAGTGCGGGCTAGGCTTAAGGCCGGGGCACAAGTGCGGGCTAGGCTTAAGGCCGGGGCACAAGTGCGGGCTAGGCTTAAGGCCGGGGCACAAGTGCGGGCTAGGCTTAAGGCCGGGGCACAAGTGCGGGCTAGGCTTAAGGCCGGGGCACAAGTGCGGGCTAGGCTTAAGGCCGGGGCACAAGTGCGGGCTAGGCTTAAGGCCGGGGCACAAGTGCGGGCTAGGCTTAAGGCCTGGGCACAAGTGCTGGCTAGGCTTAAGGCCTGGGCACAAGTGCGGGCTAGGCTTAAGGCCTGAGCACAAGTGCGGGCTTGGCTTAAGTCCGTGGCACAAGTGCGGGCAAGGCTTAAAGCCGGGGGCACAAGTGCGGGCTAGGCTTAAGGCCGGGGCACAAGTGCGGGCTAGGCTTAAGGCCTGGGCACAAGTGCCGGCTAGGCTTAAGGCCGGGGCACAAGTGTGGGCTAGGCTTAAGGCCTGGGCACAAGTGTGGGCTAGGCTTAAGGCCTGGGCACAAGTGCGGGCTAGGCTTAAGGCCTGAGCACAAGTGCGGGCTTGGCTTAAGTCCGTGGCACAAGTGCGGGCAAGGCTTAAAGCCGGGGGCACAAGTGCGGGCTAGGCTTAAGGCCGGGGCACAAGTGCGGGCTAGGCTTAAGGCCTGGGCACAAGTGCCGGCTAGGCTTAAGGCCGGGGCACAAGTGTGGGCTAGGCTTAAGGCCTGGGCACAAGTGCGGGCTACGCTTAAGGCCTGGGCACAAGTGCGGGCTAGGCTTAAGGCCGGGGCACTAGTGCGGGCTAGGCTTAAGGCCGGGGCACAAGTGCGGGCTAGGCTTAAGGCCTGGGCACAAGTGCGGGCTAGGCTTAAGGCCTGGGCACAAGTGCGGGCAAGGCTTAAAGCCGGGGGCACAAGTGCGGGCTAGGCTTAAGGCCGGGGCACAAGTGCGGGCTAGGCTTAAGGCCTGGGCACAAGTGCCGGCTAGGCTTAAGGCCGGGGCACAAGTGCGGGCTAGGCTTAAGGCCTGGGCACAAGTGCGGGCTAGGCTTAAGGCCGGGGGCACAAGTGCGGGCTAGGCATAAGGCCTGGGCACAAGTGCGGGCTAGGCTTAAGGCCGGGGCACAAGTGCGGGCTAGGCTTAAGGCCGGGGCACAAGTGCGGGCTAGGCTTAAGGCCGGGGCACAAGTGCGGGCTAGGCTTAAGGCCGGGGCACAAGTGCGGGCTGGGCTTAAGGCCTGGGCACAAATGCGGGCTGGGCTTAAGGCCGGGGCACAAGTGCGGGCTGGGCTTAAGGCCGGGGCACAAGTGCGGGCTGGGCTTAAGGCCGGGGCACAAGTGCGGGCTGGGCTTAAGGCCGGGGCACAAGTGCGGGCTGGGCTTAAGGCCGGGGCACAAGTGCGGGCTAGGCTTAAGGCCGGGGCACAAGTGCGGGCTAGGCTTAAGGCCGGGGCACAAGTGCGGGCTAGGCTTAAGGCCGGGGCACAAGTGCAGTGCTGGTTAGGATCAAGGCAGGGGGCACAATTGCTGGCTCGGCTTAAGGCATGGGCACAATTGCCAGCTAGGCTTAAGGCCTGGGCACAAGTGCAGGCTAGGCTTAAGGCCTGGGCACAAGTGCAGGCTAGGCTTAAAGCCTGGGCACAAGTGCAGTGCTGGCTAGGATCAAGGCAAGGGGGCACAAGTGCTGGCTAGGCTTAAGGCATGGGCACAAGTGCTGGCTAGGCTTAAGGCATACAGCTAACTCTTTGCACTCTTTGCATAAAGGGTTAGGCACCCATCGGGGTGAAGAGCTAGCTTTCACCCCTCTACTCTGTACTTGGACATTTAGGACTAGATCCTTTGTTGTACAGTGCGGAGCCTCTCCATAACCCCATGCTCCAAGCGACCAGGCACTTCTTGTCTGTCCTCCGTAAATGGGTAATGCCTTCTTCCCCAATTACAGTCGTGCATGTGCATTCAGACGGGACAAGAGCGAAGAGCATAAAGCTGGCCCTATGTGCATAACCAACATGAAGCTGAAGACAAAAACAAACAAACAAGCATACAAGGGGCTCAAAAGTGCGGGCTGGGCTTAAGGCCTGGGCACAAGTGCGGGCTAGGCTTAAGGCCGGGGCACAAGTGCGGGCTAGGCTTAAGGCCGGGGCACAAGTGCGGGCTAGGCTTAAGGCCGGGGCACAAGTGCTGGCTAGGCTTAAGGCCGGGGCACAAGTGCTGGCTAGGCTTAAGGCCGGGGCACAAGTGCGGGCTAGGCTTAAGGCCGGGGCACAAGTGCGGGCTAGGCTTAAGGCCGGGGCACAAGTGCGGGCTAGGCTTAAGGCCTGGGCACAAGTGCGGGCTGGGCTTAAGGCCTGGGCACAAGTGCGGGCTAGGCTTAAGGCCTGGGCACAAGTGCGGGCTAGGCTTAAGGCCTGAGCACAAGTGCGGGCTTGGCTTAAGTCCGTGGCAAAAGTGCGGGCAAGGCTTAAAGCCGGGGGCACAAGTGCGGGCTAGGCTTAAGGCCGGGGCACAAGTGCGGGCTAGGCTTAAGGCCGGGGCACAAGTGCGGGCTAGGCTTAAGGCCGGGGCACAAGTGCGGGCTGGGCTTAAGGCCGGGGCACAAGTGCGGGCTGGGCTTAAGGCCTGGGCACAAGTGCGGGCTGGGCTTAAGGCCGGGGCACAAGTGCGGGCTAGGCTTAAGGCCGGGGCACAAGTGCGGGCTAGGCTTAAGGCCGGGGCACAAGTGCGGGCTAGGCTTAAGGCCGGGGCACAAGTGCGGGCTAGGCTTAAGGCCGGGGCACAAGTGCGGGCTAGGCTTAAGGCCGGGGCACAAGTGCTGGCTAGGCTTAAGGCCGGGGCACAAGTGCGGGCTAGGCTTAAGGCCGGGGCACAAGTGCGGGCTAGGCTTAAGGCCTGGGCACAAGTGCTGGCTAGGCTTAAGGCCGCGGCACAAGTGCGGGCTAGGCTTAAGGCCGGGGCACAAGTGCGGGCTAGGCTTAAGGCCGCGGCACAAGTGCGGGCTAGGCTTAAGGCCGCGGCACAAGTGCGGGCTAGGCTTAAGGCCGGGGCACAAGTGCGGGCTAGGCTTAAGGCCGGGGCACAAGTGCGGGCTAGGCTTAAGGCCGGGGCACAAGTGCGGGCTAGGCTTAAGGCCGGGGCACAAGTGCGGGCTAGGCTTAAGGCCGGGGCACAAGTGCGGGCTAGGCTTAAGGCCGGGGCACAAGTGCGGGCTAGGCTTAAGGCCGGGGCACAAGTGCGGGCTAGGCTTAAGGCCGGGGCACAAGTGCGGGCTAGGCTTAAGGCCGGGGCACAAGTGCGGGCTAGGCTTAAGGCCTGGGCACAAGTGCGGGCTAGGCTTAAGGCCTGGGCACAAGTGCGGGCTAGGCTTAAGGCCTGGGCACAAGTGCGGGCTAGGCTTAAGGCCTGAGCACAAGTGCGGGCTTGGCTTAAGTCCGTGGCACAAGTGCGGGCAAGGCTTAAAGCCGGGGGCACAAGTGCGGGCTAGGCTTAAGGCCGGGGCACAAGTGCGGGCTAGGCTTAAGGCCGGGGCACAAGTGCGGGCTAGGCTTAAGGCCGGAGCACAAGTGCGGGCTAGGCTTAAGGCCGGGGCACAAGTGCGGGCTAGGCTTAAGGCCGGGGCACAAGTGCGGGCTAGGCTTAAGGCCGGGGCACAAGTGCGGGCTAGGCTTAAGGCCGGGGCACAAGTGCGGGCTAGGCTTAAGGCCGGGGCACAAGTGCAGTGCTGGCTAGGATCAAGGCAGGGGGCACAAGTGCTGGCTCGGCTTAAGGCATGGGCACAATTGCCAGCTAGGCTTAAGGCCTGGGCACAAGTGCAGGCTAGGCTTAAGGCCTGGGCACACGTGCAGGCTAGGCTTAAAGCCTGGGCACAAGTGCAGGCTAGGCTTAAAGCCTGGGCACAAGTGCAGTGCTGGCTAGGATCAAGGCAAGGGGGCACAAGTGCTGGCTAGGCTTAAGGCATGGGCACAAGTGCTGGCTAGGCTTAAGGCATACAGCTAACTCTTTGCACTCTTTGCATAAAGGGTTAGGCACCCATCGGGGTGAAGAGCTAGCTTTCACCCCTCTACTCTGTACTTGGACATTTAGGACTAGATCCTTTGTTGTACAGTGCGGAGCCTCTCCATAACCCCATGCTCCAAGCGACCAGGCACTTCTTGTCTGTCCTCCGTAAATGGGTAATGCCTTCTTCCCCAATTACAGTCGTGCATGTGCATTCAGACGGGACAAGAGCGAAGAGCAT
Source organism: Ranitomeya imitator (assembly GCF_032444005.1). Taxonomy (NCBI): domain Eukaryota; kingdom Metazoa; phylum Chordata; class Amphibia; order Anura; family Dendrobatidae; genus Ranitomeya; species Ranitomeya imitator. Next base: position 1,833,487 of record NW_027194471.1, read on the forward strand.
AAAGCTGGCCCTATGTGCATAACCAACATGAAGCTGAAGACAAAAACAAACAAACAAGCATACAAGGGGCTCAAAAGTGCGGGCTGGGCTTAAGGCCTGGGCACAAGTGCGGGCTAGGCTTAAGGCCGGGGCACAAGTGCGGGCTAGGCTTAAGGCCGGGGCACAAGTGCGGGCTAGGCTTAAGGCCGGGGCACAAGTGCGGGCTAGGCTTAAGGCCGGGGCACAAGTGCGGGCTAGGCTTAAGGCCGGGGCACAAGTGCTGGCTAGGCTTAAGGCCGGGGCACAAGTGCGGGCTAGGCTTAAGGCCGGGGCACAAGTGCGGGCTAGGCTTAAGGCCTGGGCACAAGTGCTGGCTAGGCTTAAGGCCTGGGCACAAGTGCGGGCTAGGCTTAAGGCCTGAGCACAAGTGCGGGCTTGGCTTAAGTCCGTGGCACAAGTGCGGGCAAGGCTTAAAGCCGGGGGCACAAGTGCGGGCTAGGCTTAAGGCCGGGGCACAAGTGCGGGCTAGGCTTAAGGCCTGGGCACAAGTGCCGGCTAGGCTTAAGGCCGGGGCACAAGTGCGGGCTAGGCTTAAGGCCGGGGCACAAGTGCGGGCTAGGCTTAAGGCCGGGGCACAAGTGCGGGCTAGGCTTAAGGCCGGGGCACAAGTGCGGGCTAGGCTTAAGGCCGGGGCACAAGTGCAGTGCTGGCTAGGATCAAGGCAGGGGGCACAAGTGCTGGCTCGGCTTAAGGCATGGGCACAATTGCCAGCTAGGCTTAAGGCCTGGGCACAAGTGCAGGCTAGGCTTAAGGCCTGGGCACACGTGCAGGCTAGGCTTAAAGCCTGGGCACAAGTGCAGGCTAGGCTTAAAGCCTGGGCACAAGTGCAGTGCTGGCTAGGATCAAGGCAAGGGGGCACAAGTGCTGGCTAGGCTTAAGGCATGGGCACAAGTGCTGGCTAGGCTTAAGGCATACAGCTAACTCTTTGCACTCTTTGCATAAAGGGTTAGGCACCCATCGGGGTGAAGAGCTAGCTTTCACCCCTCTACTCTGTACTTGGACATTTAGGACTAGATCCTTTGTTGTACAGTGCGGAGCCTCTCCATAACCCCATGCTCCAAGCGACCAGGCACTTCTTGTCTGTCCTCCGTAAATGGGTAATGCCTTCTTCCCCAATTACAGTCGTGCATGTGCATTCAGACGGGACAAGAGCGAAGAGCATAAAGCTGGCCCTATGTGCATAACCAACATGAAGCTGAAGACAAAAACAAACAAACAAGCATACAAGGGGCTCAAAAGTGCGGGCTGGGCTTAAGGCCTGGGCACAAGTGCGGGCTAGGCTTAAGGCCGGGGCACAAGTGCGGGCTAGGCTTAAGGCCGGGGCACAAGTGCGGGCTAGGCTTAAGGCCGGGGCACAAGTGCGGGCTAGGCTTAAGGCCGGGGCACAAGTGCGGGCTAGGCTTAAGGCCGGGGCACAAGTGCTGGCTAGGCTTAAGGCCGGGGCACAAGTGCGGGCTAGGCTTAAGGCCGGGGCACAAGTGCGGGCTAGGCTTAAGGCCTGGGCACAAGTGCTGGCTAGGCTTAAGGCCTGGGCACAAGTGCGGGCTAGGCTTAAGGCCTGAGCACAAGTGCGGGCTTGGCTTAAGTCCGTGGCACAAGTGCGGGCAAGGCTTAAAGCCGGGGGCACAAGTGCGGGCTAGGCTTAAGGCCGGGGCACAAGTGCGGGCTAGGCTTAAGGCCTGGGCACAAGTGCCGGCTAGGCTTAAGGCCGGGGCACAAGTGTGGGCTAGGCTTAAGGCCTGGGCACAAGTGCGGGCTACGCTTAAGGCCTGGGCACAAGTGCGGGCTAGGCTTAAGGCCGGGGCACTAGTGCGGGCTAGGCTTAAGGCCGGGGCACAAGTGCGGGCTAGGCTTAAGGCCTGGGCACAAGTGCGGGCTAGGCTTAAGGCCTGGGCACAAGTGCGGGCTAGGCTTAAGGCCGGGGGCACAAGTGCGGGCTAGGCATAAGGCCTGGGCACAAGTGCGGGCTAGGCTTAAGGCCGGGGCACAAGTGCGGGCTAGGCTTAAGGCCGGGGCACAAGTGCGGGCTGGGCTTAAGGCCGGGGCACAAGTGCGGGCTGGGCTTAAGGCCGGGGCACAAGTGCGGGCTGGGCTTAAGGCCGGGGCACAAGTGCGGGCTAGGCTTAAGGCCGGGGCACAAGTGCGGGCTAGGCTTAAGGCCGGGGCACAAGTGCGGGCTAGGCTTAAGGCCGGGGCACAAGTGCAGTGCTGGTTAGGATCAAGGCAGGGGGCACAATTGCTGGCTCGGCTTAAGGCATGGGCACAATTGCCAGCTAGGCTTAAGGCCTGGGCACAAGTGCAGGCTAGGCTTAAGGCCTGGGCACAAGTGCAGGCTAGGCTTAAAGCCTGGGCACAAGTGCAGTGCTGGCTAGGATCAAGGCAAGGGGGCACAAGTGCTGGCTAGGCTTAAGGCATGGGCACAAGTGCTGGCTAGGCTTAAGGCATACAGCTAACTCTTTGCACTCTTTGCATAAAGGGTTAGGCACCCATCGGGGTGAAGAGCTAGCTTTCACCCCTCTACTCTGTACTTGGACATTTAGGACTAGATCCTTTGTTGTACAGTGCGGAGCCTCTCCATAACCCCATGCTCCAAGCGACCAGGCACTTCTTGTCTGTCCTCCGTAAATGGGTAATGCCTTCTTCCCCAATTACAGTCGTGCATGTGCATTCAGACGGGACAAGAGCGAAGAGCATAAAGCTGGCCCTATGTGCATAACCAACATGAAGCTGAAGACAAAAACAAACAAACAAGCATACAAGGGGCTCAAAAGTGCGGGCTGGGCTTAAGGCCTGGGCACAAGTGCGGGCTAGGCTTAAGGCCGGGGCACAAGTGCGGGCTAGGCTTAAGGCCGGGGCACAAGTGCGGGCTAGGCTTAAGGCCGGGGCACAAGTGCTGGCTAGGCTTAAGGCCGGGGCACAAGTGCTGGCTAGGCTTAAGGCCGGGGCACAAGTGCGGGCTAGGCTTAAGGCCGGGGCACAAGTGCGGGCTAGGCTTAAGGCCGGGGCACAAGTGCGGGCTAGGCTTAAGGCCTGGGCACAAGTGCGGGCTGGGCTTAAGGCCTGGGCACAAGTGCGGGCTAGGCTTAAGGCCTGGGCACAAGTGCGGGCTAGGCTTAAGGCCTGAGCACAAGTGCGGGCTTGGCTTAAGTCCGTGGCAAAAGTGCGGGCAAGGCTTAAAGCCGGGGGCACAAGTGCGGGCTAGGCTTAAGGCCGGGGCACAAGTGCGGGCTAGGCTTAAGGCCGGGGCACAAGTGCGGGCTAGGCTTAAGGCCGGGGCACAAGTGCGGGCTGGGCTTAAGGCCGGGGCACAAGTGCGGGCTGGGCTTAAGGCCTGGGCACAAGTGCGGGCTGGGCTTAAGGCCGGGGCACAAGTGCGGGCTAGGCTTAAGGCCGGGGCACAAGTGCGGGCTAGGCTTAAGGCCGGGGCACAAGTGCGGGCTAGGCTTAAGGCCGGGGCACAAGTGCGGGCTAGGCTTAAGGCCGGGGCACAAGTGCGGGCTAGGCTTAAGGCCGGGGCACAAGTGCGGGCTAGGCTTAAGGCCGGGGCACAAGTGCGGGCTAGGCTTAAGGCCGGGGCACAAGTGCGGGCTAGGCTTAAGGCCGGGGCACAAGTGCGGGCTAGGCTTAAGGCCGGGGCACAAGTGCGGGCTAGGCTTAAGGCCGGGGCACAAGTGCGGGCTAGGCTTAAGGCCGGGGCACAAGTGCGGGCTAGGCTTAAGGCCGGGGCACAAGTGCGGGCTAGGCTTAAGGCCGGGGCACAAGTGCGGGCTGGGCTTAAGGCCGGGGCACAAGTGCGGGCTGGGCTTAAGGCCTGGGCACAAGTGCGGGCTGGGCTTAAGGCCTGGGCACAAGTGCGGGCTGGGCTTAAGGCCGGGGCACAAGTGCGGGCTAGGCTTAAGGCCGGGGCACAAGTGTGGGCTAGGCTTAAGGCCGGGGCACAAGTGCGGGCTAGGCTTAAGGCCGGGGCACAAGTGCGGGCTAGGCTTAAGGCCGGGGCACAAGTGCGGGCTAGGCTTAAGGCCGGGGCACAAGTGCGGGCTGGGCTTAAGGCCTGGGCACAAGTGCGGGCTGGGCTTAAGGCCGGGGCACAAGTGCGGGCTAGGCTTAAGGCCGGGGCACAAGTGCGGGCTAGGCTTAAGGCATGGGCACAATTGCCAGCTAGGCTTAAGGCCTGGGCACAAGTGCAGGCTAGGCTTAAGGCCTGGGCACAAGTGCAGGCTAGGCTTAAAGCCTGGGCACAAGTGCAGTGCTGGCTAGGATCAAGGCAAGGGGGCACAAGTGCTGGCTAGGCTTAAGGCATGGGCACAAGTGCTGGCTAGGCTTAAGGCATACAGCTAACTCTTTGCACTCTTTGCATAAAGGGTTAGGCACCCATCGGGGTGAAGAGCTAGCTTTCACCCCTCTACTCTGTACTTGGACATTTAGGACTAGATCCTTTGTTGTACAGTGCGGAGCCTCTCCATAACCCCATGCTCCAAGCGACCAGGCACTTCTTGTCTGTCCTCCGTAAATGGGTAATGCCTTCTTCCCCAATTACAGTTGTGCATGTGCATTCAGACGGGACAAGAGCGAAGAGCATAAAGCTGGCCCTATGTGCATAACCAACATGAAGCTGAAGACAAAAACAAACAAACAAGCATACAAGGGGCTCAAAAGTGCGGGCTGGGCTTAAGGCCTGGGCACAAGTGGGGGCTGGGCTTAAGGCCGGGGCACAAGTGCGGGCTAGGCTTAAGGCCGGGGCACAAGTGAGGGCTAGGCTTAAGGCCGGGGCACAAGTGCGGGCTAGGCTTAAGGCCGGGGCACAAGTGCGGGCTGGGCTTAAGGCCGGGGCACAAGTGCGGGCTGGGCTTAAGGCCGGGGCACAAGTGCGGGCTGGGCTTAAGGCCGGGGCACAAGTGCGGGCTGGGCTTAAGGCCTGGGCACAAGTGCGGGCTGGGCTTAAGGCCTGGGCACAAGTGCGGGGTGGGCTTAAGGCCTGGGCACAAGTGCGGGGTGGGCTTAAGGCCTGGGCACAAGTGCGGGCTGGGCTTAAGGCCTGGGCACAAGTGCGGGCTGGGCTTAAGGCCTGGGCACAAGTGCGGGCTAGGATTAAGGCCGGGGCACAAGTGCGGGCTAGGATTAAGGCCGGGGCACAAGTGCGGGCTAGGCTTAAGGCCGGGGCACAAGTGCGGGCTAGGCTTAAGGCCGGGGCACAAGTGCGGGCTAGGCTTAAGGCCGGGGCACAAGTGCGGGCTAGGCTTAAGGCCGGGGCACAAGTGCGGGCTAGGCTTAAGGCCGGGGCACAAGTGCGGGCTAGGCTTAAGGCCGGGGCACAAGTGCGGGCTCGGCTTAAGGCCGGGGCACAAGTGCGGGCTCGGCTTAAGGCCGGGGCACAAGTGCGGGCTAGGCTTAAGGCCGGGGCACAAGTGCGGGCTAGGCTTAAGGCCGGGGCACAGGTGCGGGCTAGGCTTAAGGCCGGGGCACAGGTGCGGGCTAGGCTTAAGGCCGGGGCACAGGTGCGGGCTAGGCTTAAGGCCGGGGCACAAGTGCGGGCTAGGCTTAAGGCCTGGGCACAAGTGCGGGCTAGGCTTAAGGCCGGGGCACAAGTGCGGGCTAGGCTTAAGGCCGGGGCACAAGTGCGGGCTAGGCTTAAGGCCGGGGCACAAGTGCGGGCTAGGCTTAAGGCCGGGGCACAAGTGCGGGCTAGGCTTAAGGCCGGGGCACAAGTGCGGGCTAGGCTTAAGGCCGGGGCACAAGTGCGGGCTAGGCTTAAGGCCGGGGCACAAGTGCGGGCTAGGCTTAAGGCCGGGGCACAAGTGCGGGCTAGGCTTAAGGCCGGGGCACAAGTGCGGGCTAGGCTTAAGGCCGGGGCACAAGTGCGGGCTAGGCTTAAGGCCGGGGCACAAGTGCTGGCTAGGCTTAAGGCCGGGGCACAAGTGCGGGCTAGGCTTAAGGCCGGGGCACAAGTGCGGGCTAGGCTTAAGGCCGGGGCACAAGTGCGGGCTAGGCTTAAGGCCTGGGCACAAGTGCGGGCTAGGCTTAAGGCCTGGGCACAAGTGCGGGCTAGGCTTAAGGCCTGGGCACAAGTGCGGGCTAGGCTTAAGGCCTGAGCACAAGTGCGGGCTTGGCTTAAGTCCGTGGCACAAGTGCGGGCAAGGCTTAAAGCCGGGGGCACAAGTGCGGGCTAGGCTTAAGGCCGGGGCACAAGTGCGGGCTAGGCTTAAGGCCGGGGCACAAGTGCGGGCTAGGCTTAAGGCCGGAGCACAAGTGCGGGCTAGGCTTAAGGCCGGGGCACAAGTGCGGGCTAGGCTTAAGGCCGGGGCACAAGTGCGGGCTAGGCTTAAGGCCGGGGCACAAGTGCGGGCTAGGCTTAAGGCCGGGGCACAAGTGCGGGCTAGGCTTAAGGCCGGGGCACAAGTGCAGTGCTGGCTAGGATCAAGGCAGGGGGCACAAGTGCTGGCTCGGCTTAAGGCATGGGCACAATTGCCAGCTAGGCTTAAGGCCTGGGCACAAGTGCAGGCTAGGCTTAAGGCCTGGGCACACGTGCAGGCTAGGCTTAAAGCCTGGGCACAAGTGCAGGCTAGGCTTAAAGCCTGGGCACAAGTGCAGTGCTGGCTAGGATCAAGGCAAGGGGGCACAAGTGCTGGCTAGGCTTAAGGCATGGGCACAAGTGCTGGCTAGGCTTAAGGCATACAGCTAACTCTTTGCACTCTTTGCATAAAGGGTTAGGCACCCATCGGGGTGAAGAGCTAGCTTTCACCCCTCTACTCTGTACTTGGACATTTAGGACTAGATCCTTTGTTGTACAGTGCGGAGCCTCTCCATAACCCCATGCTCCAAGCGACCAGGCACTTCTTGTCTGTCCTCCGTAAATGGGTAATGCCTTCTTCCCCAATTACAGTCGTGCATGTGCATTCAGACGGGACAAGAGCGAAGAGCATAAAGCTGGCCCTATGTGCATAACCAACATGAAGCTGAAGACAAAAACAAACAAACAAGCATACAAGGGGCTCAAAAGTGCGGGCTGGGCTTAAGGCCTGGGCACAAGTGCGGGCTAGGCTTAAGGCCGGGGCACAAGTGCGGGCTAGGCTTAAGGCCGGGGCACAAGTGCGGGCTAGGCTTAAGGCCGGGGCACAAGTGCGGGCTAGGCTTAAGGCCGGGGCACAAGTGCGGGCTAGGCTTAAGGCCGGGGCACAAGTGCGGGCTAGGCTTAAGGCCGGGGCACAAGTGCTGGCTAGGCTTAAGGCCGGGGCACAAGTGCGGGCTAGGCTTAAGGCCGGGGCACAAGTGCGGGCTAGGCTTAAGGCCTGGGCACAAGTGCTGGCTAGGCTTAAGGCCGCGGCACAAGTGCGGGCTAGGCTTAAGGCCGGGGCACAAGTGCGGGCTAGGCTTAAGGCCGCGGCACAAGTGCGGGCTAGGCTTAAGGCCGCGGCACAAGTGCGGGCTAGGCTTAAGGCCGGGGCACAAGTGCGGGCTAGGCTTAAGGCCGGGGCACAAGTGCGGGCTAGGCTTAAGGCCGGGGCACAAGTGCGGGCTAGGCTTAAGGCCGGGGCACAAGTGCGGGCTAGGCTTAAGGCCGGGGCACAAGTGCGGGCTAGGCTTAAGGCCGGGGCACAAGTGCGGGCTAGGCTTAAGGCCGGGGCACAAGTGCGGGCTAGGCTTAAGGCCGGGGCACAAGTGCGGGCTAGGCTTAAGGCCGGGGCACAAGTGCGGGCTAGGCTTAAGGCCTGGGCACAAGTGCGGGCTAGGCTTAAGGCCTGGGCACAAGTGCGGGCTAGGCTTAAGGCCTGGGCACAAGTGCGGGCTAGGCTTAAGGCCTGAGCACAAGTGCGGGCTTGGCTTAAGTCCGTGGCACAAGTGCGGGCAAGGCTTAAAGCCGGGGGCACAAGTGCGGGCTAGGCTTAAGGCCGGGGCACAAGTGCGGGCTAGGCTTAAGGCCGGGGCACAAGTGCGGGCTAGGCTTAAGGCCGGAGCACAAGTGCGGGCTAGGCTTAAGGCCGGGGCACAAGTGCGGGCTAGGCTTAAGGCCGGGGCACAAGTGCGGGCTAGGCTTAAGGCCGGGGCACAAGTGCGGGCTAGGCTTAAGGCCGGGGCACAAGTGCGGGCTAGGCTTAAGGCCGGGGCACAAGTGCAGTGCTGGCTAGGATCAAGGCAGGGGGCACAAGTGCTGGCTCGGCTTAAGGCATGGGCACAATTGCCAGCTAGGCTTAAGGCCTGGGCACAAGTGCAGGCTAGGCTTAAGGCCTGGGCACACGTGCAGGCTAGGCTTAAAGCCTGGGCACAAGTGCAGGCTAGGCTTAAAGCCTGGGCACAAGTGCAGTGCTGGCTAGGATCAAGGCAAGGGGGCACAAGTGCTGGCTAGGCTTAAGGCATGGGCACAAGTGCTGGCTAGGCTTAAGGCATACAGCTAACTCTTTGCACTCTTTGCATAAAGGGTTAGGCACCCATCGGGGTGAAGAGCTAGCTTTCACCCCTCTACTCTGTACTTGGACATTTAGGACTAGATCCTTTGTTGTACAGTGCGGAGCCTCTCCATAACCCCATGCTCCAAGCGACCAGGCACTTCTTGTCTGTCCTCCGTAAATGGGTAATGCCTTCTTCCCCAATTACAGTCGTGCATGTGCATTCAGACGGGACAAGAGCGAAGAGCATAAAGCTGGCCCTATGTGCATAACCAACATGAAGCTGAAGACAAAAACAAACAAACAAGCATACAAGGGGCTCAAAAGTGCGGGCTGGGCTTAAGGCCTGGGCACAAGTGCGGGCTAGGCTTAAGGCCGGGGCACAAGTGCGGGCTAGGCTTAAGGCCGGGGCACAAGTGCGGGCTAGGCTTAAGGCCGGGGCACAAGTGCGGGCTAGGCTTAAGGCCGGGGCACAAGTGCGGGCTAGGCTTAAGGCCGGGGCACAAGTGCTGGCTAGGCTTAAGGCCGGGGCACAAGTGCGGGCTAGGCTTAAGGCCGGGGCACAAGTGCGGGCTAGGCTTAAGGCCTGGGCACAAGTGCTGGCTAGGCTTAAGGCCTGGGCACAAGTGCGGGCTAGGCTTAAGGCCTGAGCACAAGTGCGGGCTTGGCTTAAGTCCGTGGCACAAGTGCGGGCAAGGCTTAAAGCCGGGGGCACAAGTGCGGGCTAGGCTTAAGGCCGGGGCACAAGTGCGGGCTAGGCTTAAGGCCTGGGCACAAGTGCGGGCTAGGCTTAAGGCCGGGGCACAAGTGTGGGCTAGGCTTAAGGCCTGGGCACAAGTGCGGGCTACGCTTAAGGCCTGGGCACAAGTGCGGGCTAGGCTTAAGGCCGGGGCACTAGTGCGGGCTAGGCTTAAGGCCGGGGCACAAGTGCGGGCTAGGCTTAAGGCCTGGGCACAAGTGCGTGCTAGGCTTAAGGCCTGGGCACAAGTGCGGGCTAGGCTTAAGGCCGGGGGCACAAGTGCGGGCTAGGCATAAGGCCTGGGCACAAGTGCGGGCTAGGCTTAAGGCCGGGGCACAAGTGCGGGCTAGGCTTAAGGCCGGGGCACAAGTGCGGGCTAGGCTTAAGGCCGGGGCACAAGTGCGGGCTAGGCTTAAGGCCGGGGCACAAGTGCGGGCTGGGCTTAAGGCCTGGGCACAAATGCGGGCTGGGCTTAAGGCCGGGGCACAAGTGCGGGCTGGGCTTAAGGCCGGGGCACAAGTGCGGGCTGGGCTTAAGGCCGGGGCACAAGTGCGGGCTGGGCTTAAGGCCGGGGCACAAGTGCGGGCTGGGCTTAAGGCCGGGGCACAAGTGCGGGCTAGGCTTAAGGCCGGGGCACAAGTGCGGGCTAGGCTTAAGGCCGGGGCACAAGTGCAGTGCTGGTTAGGATCAAGGCAGGGGGCACAATTGCTGGCTCGGCTTAAGGCATGGGCACAATTGCCAGCTAGGCTTAAGGCCTGGGCACAAGTGCAGGCTAGGCTTAAGGCCTGGGCACAAGTGCAGGCTAGGCTTAAAGCCTGGGCACAAGTGCAGTGCTGGCTAGGATCAAGGCAAGGGGGCACAAGTGCTGGCTAGGCTTAAGGCATGGGCACAAGTGCTGGCTAGGCTTAAGGCATACAGCTAACTCTTTGCACTCTTTGCATAAAGGGTTAGGCACCCATCGGGGTGAAGAGCTAGCTTTCACCCCTCTACTCTGTACTTGGACATTTAGGACTAGATCCTTTGTTGTACAGTGCGGAGCCTCTCCATAACCCCATGCTCCAAGCGACCAGGCACTTCTTGTCTGTCCTCCGTAAATGGGTAATGCCTTCTTCCCCAATTACAGTCGTGCATGTGCATTCAGACGGGACAAGAGCGAAGAGCATAAAGCTGGCCCTATGTGCATAACCAACATGAAGCTGAAGACAAAAACAAACAAACAAGCATACAAGGGGCTCAAAAGTGCGGGCTGGGCTTAAGGCCTGGGCACAAGTGCGGGCTAGGCTTAAGGCCGGGGCACAAGTGCGGGCTAGGCTTAAGGCCGGGGCACAAGTGCGGGCTAGGCTTAAGGCCGGGGCACAAGTGCGGGCTAGGCTTAAGGCCGGGGCACAAGTGCTGGCTAGGCTTAAGGCCGGGGCACAAGTGCTGGCTAGGCTTAAGGCCGGGGCACAAGTGCGGGCTAGGCTTAAGGCCGGGGCACAAGTGCGGGCTAGGCTTAAGGCCGGGGCACAAGTGCGGGCTAGGCTTAAGGCCTGGGCACAAGTGCGGGCTGGGCTTAAGGCCTGGGCACAAGTGCGGGCTAGGCTTAAGGCCTGGGCACAAGTGCGGGCTAGGCTTAAGGCCTGAGCACAAGTGCGGGCTTGGCTTAAGTCCGTGGCAAAAGTGCGGGCAAGGCTTAAAGCCGGGGGCACAAGTGCGGGCTAGGCTTAAGGCCGGGGCACAAGTGCGGGCTAGGCTTAAGGCCGGGGCACAAGTGCGGGCTAGGCTTAAGGCCGGGGCACAAGTGCGGGCTGGGCTTAAGGCCGGGGCACAAGTGCGGGCTGGGCTTAAGGCCTGGGCACAAGTGCGGGCTGGGCTTAAGGCCGGGGCACAAGTGCGGGCTAGGCTTAAGGCCGGGGCACAAGTGCGGGCTAGGCTTAAGGCCGGGGCACAAGTGCGGGCTAGGCTTAAGGCCGGGGCACAAGTGCGGGCTAGGCTTAAGGCCGGGGCACAAGTGCGGGCTAGGCTTAAGGCCGGGGCACAAGTGCGGGCTAGGCTTAAGGCCGGGGCACAAGTGCGGGCTAGGCTTAAGGCCGGGGCACAAGTGCGGGCTAGGCTTAAGGCCGGGGCACAAGTGCGGGCTAGGCTTAAGGCCGGGGCACAAGTGCGGGCTAGGCTTAAGGCCGGGGCACAAGTGCGGGCTGGGCTTAAGGCCGGGGCACAAGTGCGGGCTGGGCTTAAGGCCTGGGCACAAGTGCGGGCTGGGCTTAAGGCCTGGGCACAAGTGCGGGCTGGGCTTAAGGCCGGGGCACAAGTGCGGGCTAGGCTTAAGGCCGGGGCACAAGTGTGGGCTAGGCTTAAGGCCGGGGCACAAGTGCAGGCTAGGCTTAAGGCCGGGGCACAAGTGCGGGCTAGGCTTAAGGCCGGGGCACAAGTGCGGGCTAGGCTTAAGGCCGGGGCACAAGTGCGGGCTGGGCTTAAGGCCTGGGCACAAGTGCGGGCTGGGCTTAAGGCCGGGGCACAAGTGCGGGCTAGGCTTAAGGCCGGGGCACAAGTGCGGGCTAGGCTTAAGGCATGGGCACAATTGCCAGCTAGGCTTAAGGCCTGGGCACAAGTGCAGGCTAGGCTTAAGGCCTGGGCACAAGTGCAGGCTAGGCTTAAAGCCTGGGCACAAGTGCAGTGCTGGCTAGGATCAAGGCAAGGGGGCACAAGTGCTGGCTAGGCTTAAGGCATGGGCACAAGTGCTGGCTAGGCTTAAGGCATACAGCTAACTCTTTGCACTCTTTGCATAAAGGGTTAGGCACCCATCGGGGTGAAGAGCTAGCTTTCACCCCTCTACTCTGTACTTGGACATTTAGGACTAGATCCTTTGTTGTACAGTGCGGAGCCTCTCCATAACCCCATGCTCCAAGCGACCAGGCACTTCTTGTCTGTCCTCCGTAAATGGGTAATGCCTTCTTCCCCAATTACAGTTGTGCATGTGCATTCAGATGGGACAAGAGCGAAGAGCATAAAGCTGGCCCTATGTGCATAACCAACATGAAGCTGAAGACAAAAACAAACAAACAAGCATACAAGGGGCTCAAAAGTGCGGGCTGGGCTTAAGGCCTGGGCACAAGTGGGGGCTGGGCTTAAGGCCTGGGCACAAGTGCGGGCTGGGCTTAAGGCCTGGGCACAAGTGCGGGCTGGGCTTAAGGCCTGGGCACAAGTGCGGGCTGGGCTTAAGGCCGGGCACAAGTGCGGGCTAGGCTTAAGGCCTGGGCACAAGTGCGGGCTGGGCTTAAGGCCTGGGCACAAGTGCGGGCTGGGCTTAAGGCCTGGGCACAAGTGCGGGCTGGGCTTAAGGCCTGGGCACAAGTGCGGGCTGGGCTTAAGGCCTGGGCACAAGTGCGGGCTAGGCTTAAGGCCGGGGCACAAGTGCGGGCTAGGCTTAAGGCCGGGGCACAAGTGCGGGCTAGGCTTAAGGCCGGGGCACAAGTGCGGGCTAGGCTTAAGGCCGGGGCACAAGTGCTGGCTAGGCTTAAGGCCGGGGCACAAGTGCTGGCTAGGCTTAAGGCCGGGGCACAAGTGCGGGCTAGGCTTAAGGCCGGGGCACAAGTGCGGGCTAGGCTTAAGGCCGGGGCACAAGTGCGGGCTAGGCTTAAGGCCTGGGCACAAGTGCGGGCTGGGCTTAAGGCCTGGGCACAAGTGCGGGCTAGGCTTAAGGCCTGGGCACAAGTGCGGGCTAGGCTTAAGGCCTGAGCACAAGTGCGGGCTTGGCTTAAGTCCGTGGCAAAAGTGCGGGCAAGGCTTAAAGCCGGGGGCACAAGTGCGGGCTAGGCTTAAGGCCGGGGCACAAGTGCGGGCTAGGCTTAAGGCCGGGGCACAAGTGCGGGCTAGGCTTAAGGCCGGGGCACAAGTGCGGGCTGGGCTTAAGGCCGGGGCACAAGTGCGGGCTGGGCTTAAGGCCTGGGCACAAGTGCGGGCTGGGCTTAAGGCCGGGGCACAAGTGCGGGCTAGGCTTAAGGCCGGGGCACAAGTGCGGGCTAGGCTTAAGGCCGGGGCACAAGTGCGGGCTAGGCTTAAGGCCGGGGCACAAGTGCGGGCTAGGCTTAAGGCCGGGGCACAAGTGCGGGCTAGGCTTAAGGCCGGGGCACAAGTGCGGGCTAGGCTTAAGGCCGGGGCACAAGTGCGGGCTAGGCTTAAGGCCGGGGCACAAGTGCGGGCTAGGCTTAAGGCCGGGGCACAAGTGCGGGCTAGGCTTAAGGCCGGGGCACAAGTGCGGGCTAGGCTTAAGGCCGGGGCACAAGTGCGGGCTAGGCTTAAGGCCGGGGCACAAGTGCGGGCTAGGCTTAAGGCCGGGGCACAAGTGCGGGCTAGGCTTAAGGCCGGGGCACAAGTGCGGGCTGGGCTTAAGGCCGGGGCACAAGTGCGGGCTGGGCTTAAGGCCGGGGCACAAGTGCGGCCTGGGCTTAAGGCCTGGGCACAAGTGCGGGCTGGGCTTAAGGCCGGGGCACAAGTGCGGGCTAGGCTTAAGGCCGGGGCACAAGTGCGGGCTAGGCTTAAGGCCGGGGCACAAGTGCAGGCTAGGCTTAAGGCCGGGGCACAAGTGCGGGCTAGGCTTAAGGCCGGGGCACAAGTGCGGGCTAGGCTTAAGGCCGGGGCACAAGTGCGGGCTGGGCTTAAGGCCTGGGCACAAGTGCGGGCTGGGCTTAAGGCCGGGGCACAAGTGCGGGCTAGGCTTAAGGCCGGGGCACAAGTGCGGGCTAGGCTTAAGGCATGGGCACAATTGCCAGCTAGGCTTAAGGCCTGGGCACAAGTGCAGGCTAGGCTTAAGGCCTGGGCACAAGTGCAGGCTAGGCTTAAAGCCTGGGCACAAGTGCAGTGCTGGCTAGGATCAAGGCAAGGGGGCACAAGTGCTGGCTAGGCTTAAGGCATGGGCACAAGTGCTGGCTAGGCTTAAGGCATACAGCTAACTCTTTGCACTCTTTGCATAAAGGGTTAGGCACCCATCGGGGTGAAGAGCTAGCTTTCACCCCTCTACTCTGTACTTGGACATTTAGGACTAGATCCTTTGTTGTACAGTGCGGAGCCTCTCCATAACCCCATGCTCCAAGCGACCAGGCACTTCTTGTCTGTCCTCCGTAAATGGGTAATGCCTTCTTCCCCAATTACAGTCGTGCATGTGCATTCAGACGGGACAAGAGCGAAGAGCATAAAGCTGGCCCTATGTGCATAACCAACATGAAGCTGAAGACAAAAACAAACAAACAAGCATACAAGGGGCTCAAAAGTGCGGGCTGGGCTTAAGGCCTGGGCACAAGTGCGGGCTAGGCTTAAGGCCGGGGCACAAGTGCGGGCTAGGCTTAAGGCCGGGGCACAAGTGCGGGCTAGGCTTAAGGCCGGGGCACAAGTGCGGGCTAGGCTTAAGGCCGGGGCACAAGTGCGGGCTAGGCTTAAGGCCGGGGCACAAGTGCGGGCTAGGCTTAAGGCCGGGGCACAAGTGCGGGCTAGGCTTAAGGCCTGGGCACAAGTGCTGGCTAGGCTTAAGGCCTGGGCACAAGTGCGGGCTAGGCTTAAGGCCTGAGCACAAGTGCGGGCTTGGCTTAAGTCCGTGGCACAAGTGCGGGCAAGGCTTAAAGCCGGGGGCACAAGTGCGGGCTAGGCTTAAGGCCGGGGCACAAGTGCGGGCTAGGCTTAAGGCCTGGGCACAAGTGCGGGCTAGGCTTAAGGCCGGGGCACAAGTGTGGGCTAGGCTTAAGGCCTGGGCACAAGTGCGGGCTACGCTTAAGGCCTGGGCACAAGTGCGGGCTAGGCTTAAGGCCGGGGCACTAGTGCGGGCTAGGCTTAAGGCCGGGGCACAAGTGCGGGCTAGGCTTAAGGCCTGGGCACAAGTGCGGGCTAGGCTTAAGGCCTGGGCACAAGTGCGGGCTAGGCTTAAGGCCGGGGGCACAAGTGCGGGCTAGGCATAAGGCCTGGGCACAAGTGCGGGCTAGGCTTAAGGCCGGGGCACAAGTGCGGGCTAGGCTTAAGGCCGGGGCACAAGTGCGGGCTAGGCTTAAGGCCGGGGCACAAGTGCGGGCTAGGCTTAAGGCCGGGGCACAAGTGCGGGCTGGGCTTAAGGCCTGGGCACAAATGCGGGCTGGGCTTAAGGCCGGGGCACAAGTGCGGGCTGGGCTTAAGGCCGGGGCACAAGTGCGGGCTGGGCTTAAGGCCGGGGCACAAGTGCGGGCTGGGCTTAAGGCCGGGGCACAAGTGCGGGCTGGGCTTAAGGCCGGGGCACAAGTGCGGGCTAGGCTTAAGGCCGGGGCACAAGTGCGGGCTAGGCTTAAGGCCGGGGCACAAGTGCGGGCTAGGCTTAAGGCCGGGGCACAAGTGCAGTGCTGGTTAGGATCAAGGCAGGGGGCACAATTGCTGGCTCGGCTTAAGGCATGGGCACAATTGCCAGCTAGGCTTAAGGCCTGGGCACAAGTGCAGGCTAGGCTTAAGGCCTGGGCACAAGTGCAGGCTAGGCTTAAAGCCTGGGCACAAGTGCAGTGCTGGCTAGGATCAAGGCAAGGGGGCACAAGTGCTGGCTAGGCTTAAGGCATGGGCACAAGTGCTGGCTAGGCTTAAGGCATACAGCTAACTCTTTGCACTCTTTGCATAAAGGGTTAGGCACCCATCGGGGTGAAGAGCTAGCTTTCACCCCTCTACTCTGTACTTGGACATTTAGGACTAGATCCTTTGTTGTACAGTGCGGAGCCTCTCCATAACCCCATGCTCCAAGCGACCAGGCACTTCTTGTCTGTCCTCCGTAAATGGGTAATGCCTTCTTCCCCAATTACAGTCGTGCATGTGCATTCAGACGGGACAAGAGCGAAGAGCATAAAGCTGGCCCTATGTGCATAACCAACATGAAGCTGAAGACAAAAACAAACAAACAAGCATACAAGGGGCTCAAAAGTGCGGGCTGGGCTTAAGGCCTGGGCACAAGTGCGGGCTAGGCTTAAGGCCGGGGCACAAGTGCGGGCTAGGCTTAAGGCCGGGGCACAAGTGCGGGCTAGGCTTAAGGCCGGGGCACAAGTGCGGGCTAGGCTTAAGGCCGGGGCACAAGTGCTGGCTAGGCTTAAGGCCGGGGCACAAGTGCTGGCTAGGCTTAAGGCCGGGGCACAAGTGCGGGCTAGGCTTAAGGCCGGGGCACAAGTGCGGGCTAGGCTTAAGGCCGGGGCACAAGTGCGGGCTAGGCTTAAGGCCTGGGCACAAGTGCGGGCTGGGCTTAAGGCCTGGGCACAAGTGCGGGCTAGGCTTAAGGCCTGGGCACAAGTGCGGGCTAGGCTTAAGGCCTGAGCACAAGTGCGGGCTTGGCTTAAGTCCGTGGCAAAAGTGCGGGCAAGGCTTAAAGCCGGGGGCACAAGTGCGGGCTAGGCTTAAGGCCGGGGCACAAGTGCGGGCTAGGCTTAAGGCCGGGGCACAAGTGCGGGCTAGGCTTAAGGCCGGGGCACAAGTGCGGGCTGGGCTTAAGGCCGGGGCACAAGTGCGGGCTGGGCTTAAGGCCTGGGCACAAGTGCGGGCTGGGCTTAAGGCCGGGGCACAAGTGCGGGCTAGGCTTAAGGCCGGGGCACAAGTGCGGGCTAGGCTTAAGGCCGGGGCACAAGTGCGGGCTAGGCTTAAGGCCGGGGCACAAGTGCGGGCTAGGCTTAAGGCCGGGGCACAAGTGCGGGCTAGGCTTAAGGCCGGGGCACAAGTGCGGGCTAGGCTTAAGGCCGGGGCACAAGTGCGGGCTAGGCTTAAGGCCGGGGCACAAGTGCGGGCTAGGCTTAAGGCCGGGGCACAAGTGCGGGCTAGGCTTAAGGCCGGGGCACAAGTGCGGGCTAGGCTTAAGGCCGGGGCACAAGTGCGGGCTAGGCTTAAGGCCGGGGCACAAGTGCGGGCTAGGCTTAAGGCCGGGGCACAAGTGCGGGCTAGGCTTAAGGCCGGGGCACAAGTGCGGGCTGGGCTTAAGGCCGGGGCACAAGTGCGGGCTGGGCTTAAGGCCTGGGCACAAGTGCGGGCTGGGCTTAAGGCCTGGGCACAAGTGCGGGCTGGGCTTAAGGCCGGGGCACAAGTGCGGGCTAGGCTTAAGGCCGGGGCACAAGTGTGGGCTAGGCTTAAGGCCGGGGCACAAGTGCAGGCTAGGCTTAAGGCCGGGGCACAAGTGCGGGCTAGGCTTAAGGCCGGGGCACAAGTGCGGGCTAGGCTTAAGGCCGGGGCACAAGTGCGGGCTGGGCTTAAGGCCTGGGCACAAGTGCGGGCTGGGCTTAAGGCCGGGGCACAAGTGCGGGCTAGGCTTAAGGCCGGGGCACAAGTGCGGGCTAGGCTTAAGGCATGGGCACAATTGCCAGCTAGGCTTAAGGCCTGGGCACAAGTGCAGGCTAGGCTTAAGGCCTGGGCACAAGTGCAGGCTAGGCTTAAAGCCTGGGCACAAGTGCAGTGCTGGCTAGGATCAAGGCAAGGGGGCACAAGTGCTGGCTAGGCTTAAGGCATGGGCACAAGTGCTGGCTAGGCTTAAGGCATACAGCTAACTCTTTGCACTCTTTGCATAAAGGGTTAGGCACCCATCGGGGTGAAGAGCTAGCTTTCACCCCTCTACTCTGTACTTGGACATTTAGGACTAGATCCTTTGTTGTACAGTGCGGAGCCTCTCCATAACCCCATGCTCCAAGCGACCAGGCACTTCTTGTCTGTCCTCCGTAAATGGGTAATGCCTTCTTCCCCAATTACAGTTGTGCATGTGCATTCAGACGGGACAAGAGCGAAGAGCATAAAGCTGGCCCTATGTGCATAACCAACATGAAGCTGAAGACAAAAACAAACAAACAAGCATACAAGGGGCTCAAAAGTGCGGGCTGGGCTTAAGGCCTGGGCACAAGTGGGGGCTGGGCTTAAGGCCTGGGCACAAGTGCGGGCTGGGCTTAAGGCCTGGGCACAAGTGCGGGCTGGGCTTAAGGCCTGGGCACAAGTGCGGGCTGGGCTTAAGGCCGGGCACAAGTGCGGGCTAGGCTTAAGGCCTGGGCACAAGTGCGGGCTGGGCTTAAGGCCTGGGCACAAGTGCGGGCTGGGCTTAAGGCCTGGGCACAAGTGCGGGCTGGGCTTAAGGCCTGGGCACAAGTGCGGGCTGGGCTTAAGGCCTGGGCACAAGTGCGGGCTAGGCTTAAGGCCGGGGCACAAGTGCGGGCTAGGCTTAAGGCCGGGGCACAAGTGCGGGCTAGGCTTAAGGCCGGGGCACAAGTGCGGGCTAGGCTTAAGGCCGGGGCACAAGTGCTGGCTAGGCTTAAGGCCGGGGCACAAGTGCTGGCTAGGCTTAAGGCCGGGGCACAAGTGCGGGCTAGGCTTAAGGCCGGGGCACAAGTGCGGGCTAGGCTTAAGGCCGGGGCACAAGTGCGGGCTAGGCTTAAGGCCTGGGCACAAGTGCGGGCTGGGCTTAAGGCCTGGGCACAAGTGCGGGCTAGGCTTAAGGCCTGGGCACAAGTGCGGGCTAGGCTTAAGGCCTGAGCACAAGTGCGGGCTTGGCTTAAGTCCGTGGCAAAAGTGCGGGCAAGGCTTAAAGCCGGGGGCACAAGTGCGGGCTAGGCTTAAGGCCGGGGCACAAGTGCGGGCTAGGCTTAAGGCCTGGGCACAAGTGCGGGCTAGGCTTAAGGCCGGGGCACAAGTGCGGGCTGGGCTTAAGGCCGGGGCACAAGTGCGGGCTGGGCTTAAGGCCTGGGCACAAGTGCGGGCTGGGCTTAAGGCCGGGGCACAAGTGCGGGCTAGGCTTAAGGCCGGGGCACAAGTGCGGGCTAGGCTTAAGGCCGGGGCACAAGTGCGGGCTAGGCTTAAGGCCGGGGCACAAGTGCGGGCTAGGCTTAAGGCCGGGGCACAAGTGCGGGCTAGGCTTAAGGCCGGGGCACAAGTGCAGGCTAGGCTTAAGGCCGGGGCACAAGTGCGGGCTAGGCTTAAGGCCGGGGCACAAGTGCGGGCTAGGCTTAAGGCCGGGGCACAAGTGCGGGCTAGGCTTAAGGCCGGGGCACAAGTGCGGGCTAGGCTTAAGGCCGGGGCACAAGTGCGGGCTAGGCTTAAGGCCGGGGCACAAGTGCGGGCTAGGCTTAAGGCCGGGGCACAAGTGCGGGCTAGGCTTAAGGCCGGGGCACAAGTGCGGGCTGGGCTTAAGGCCGGGGCACAAGTGCGGGCTGGGCTTAAGGCCGGGGCACAAGTGCGGGCTGGGCTTAAGGCCTGGGCACAAGTGCGGGCTGGGCTTAAGGCCGGGGCACAAGTGCGGGCTAGGCTTAAGGCCGGGGCACAAGTGTGGGCTAGGCTTAAGGCCGGGGCACAAGTGCAGGCTAGGCTTAAGGCCGGGGCACAAGTGCGGGCTAGGCTTAAGGCCGGGGCACAAGTGCGGGCTAGGCTTAAGGCCGGGGCACAAGTGCGGGCTGGGCTTAAGGCCTGGGCACAAGTGCGGGCTGGGCTTAAGGCCGGGGCACAAGTGCGGGCTAGGCTTAAGGCCGGGGCACAAGTGCGGGCTAGGCTTAAGGCATGGGCACAATTGCCAGCTAGGCTTAAGGCCTGGGCACAAGTGCAGGCTAGGCTTAAGGCCTGGGCACAAGTGCAGGCTAGGCTTAAAGCCTGGGCACAAGTGCAGTGCTGGCTAGGATCAAGGCAAGGGGGCACAAGTGCTGGCTAGGCTTAAGGCATGGGCACAAGTGCTGGCTAGGCTTAAGGCATACAGCTAACTCTTTGCACTCTTTGCATAAAGGGTTAGGCACCCATCGGGGTGAAGAGCTAGCTTTCACCCCTCTACTCTGTACTTGGACATTTAGGACTAGATCCTTTGTTGTACAGTGCGGAGCCTCTCCATAACCCCATGCTCCAAGCGACCAGGCACTTCTTGTCTGTCCTCCGTAAATGGGTAATGCCTTCTTCCCCAATTACAGTTGTGCATGTGCATTCAGACGGGACAAGAGCGAAGAGCATAAAGCTGGCCCTATGTGCATAACCAACATGAAGCTGAAGACAAAAACAAACAAACAAGCATACAAGGGGCTCAAAAGTGCGGGCTGGGCTTAAGGCCTGGGCACAAGTGGGGGCTGGGCTTAAGGCCTGGGCACAAGTGCGGGCTGGGCTTAAGGCCTGGGCACAAGTGCGGGCTGGGCTTAAGGCCTGGGCACAAGTGCGGGCTGGGCTTAAGGCCGGGCACAAGTGCGGGCTAGGCTTAAGGCCTGGGCACAAGTGCGGGCTGGGCTTAAGGCCTGGGCACAAGTGCGGGCTGGGCTTAAGGCCTGGGCACAAGTGCGGGCTGGGCTTAAGGCCTGGGCACAAGTGCGGGCTGGGCTTAAGGCCTGGGCACAAGTGCGGGCTGGGCTTTAGGCCGGGGCACAAGTGCGGGCTAGGCTAAAGGCCGGGGCACAAGTGCGGGCTAGGCTAAAGGCCAGGGCACAAGTGCGGGCTAGGCTTAAGGCCGGGGCACAAGTGCGGGCTAGGCTTAAGGCCGGGGGCACAAGTGCGGGCTAGGCTTAAGGCCGGGGCACAAGTGCGGGCTAGGCTTAAGGCCGGGGCACAAGTGCGGGCTAGGCTTAAGGCCGGGGCACAAGTGCGGGCTAGGCTTAAGGCCGGGGCACAAGTGCGGGCTAGGCTTAAGGCCGATGCACAAGTGCGGGCTAGGCTTAAGGCCGGGGCACAAGTGCGGGCTAGGCTTAAGGCCAGGGCACAAGTGCGGGCTAGGCTTATGGCCTGGCCACAAGTGCGGGCTAGGCTTAAGGCCGATGCACAAGTGCGGGCTAGGCTTAAGGCCTGGGCACAAGTGCGGGCTAGGCTTAAGGCCTGGGCACAAGTGCAGGCTAGGCTTATGGCCGGGGCACAAGTGCGGGCAAGGCTTAAGGCCTGGCCACAAGTGCGGGCTAGGCTTAAGGCCTGGCCACAAGTGCGGGCTAGGCTTAAGGCCGGGGCACAAGTGCGGGCTAGGCTTAAGGCCTGGGCACAAGTGCGGGCTAGGCTTAAGGCCTGGGCACAAGTGCGGGCTAGGCTTAAGGCCTGGGCACAAGTGCGGGCTAGGCTTATGGCCTGGGCACAAGTGCGGGCTAGGCTTAAGGCCGGGGCACAAGTGCGGGCTAGGCTTAAGTCCGTGGCACAAGTGCGGGCTAGGCTTAAGGCCGGGGCACAAGTGCGGGCTAGGCTTAAGGCCGGGGCACAAGTGCGGGCTAGGCTTAAGGCCTGGTCACAAGTGCGGGCTAGGCTTAAGGCCGATGCACAAGTGCGGGCTAGGCTTAAGGCCGGGGCACAAGTGCGGGCTAGGCTTAAGGCCAGGGCACAAGTGCGGGCTAGGCTTATGGCCTGGCCACAAGTGCGGGCTAGGCTTAAGGCCGATGCACAAGTGCGGGCTAGGCTTAAGGCCTGGGCACAAGTGCGGGCTAGGCTTAAGGCCTGGGCACAAGTGCAGGCTAGGCTTATGGCCGGGGCACAAGTGCGGGCAAGGCTTAAGGCCTGGCCACAAGTGCGGGCTAGGCTTAAGGCCTGGCCACAAGTGCGGGCTAGGCTTAAGGCCGGGGCACAAGTGCGGGCTAGGCTTAAGGCCTGGGCACAAGTGCGGGCTAGGCTTAAGGCCTGGGCACAAGTGCGGGCTAGGCTTATGGCCTGGGCACAAGTGCGGGCTAGGCTTAAGGCCGGGGCACAAGTGCGGGCTAGGCTTAAGTCCGTGGCACAAGTGCGGGCTAGGCTTAAGGCCGGGGCACAAGTGCGGGCTAGGCTTAAGGCCGGGGCACAAGTGCGGGCTAGGCTTAAGGCCTGGGCACAAGTGCGGGCTAGGCTTATGGCCGGGGCACAAGTGCGGGCTAGGCTTAAGGCCTGGCCACAAGTGCGGGCTAAGCTTAAGGACTGGCCACAAGTGCGGGCTAGGCTTAAGGCCGGGGCACAAGTGCGGGCTAGGCTTAAGGCCTGGGCACAAGTGCGGGCTAGGCTTATGGCCTGGGCACAAGTGCGGGCTAGGCTTAAGGCCGGGGCACAAGTGCGGGCTAGGCTTAAGTCCATGGCACAAGTGCGGGCTAGGCTTAAGGCCGGGGCACAAGTGCGGGCTAGGCTTAAGGCCGGGGCACAAGTGCGGGCTAGGCTTAAGGCCGGGGCACAATTGCGGGCTAGGCTTAAGGCCGGGGCACAAGTGCGGGCTAGGCTTAAGGCCGGGGCACAAGTGCGGGCTAGGCTTAAGTCCGTGGCACAAGTGCGGGCTAGGCTTAAGGCCTGGGCACAAGTGCGGGCTGGGCTTAAGGCCAGGGCACAAGTGCGGGCTGGGCTTAAGGCCGGGGCACAAGTGCGGGCTGGGCTTAAGGCCGGGGCACAAGTGCGGGCTAGGCTTAAGGCCGGGGCACAAGTGCGGGCTAGGCTTAAGGCCGGGGCACAAGTGCGGGCTAGGCTTAAGGCCGGGGCACAAGTGCGGGCTAGGCTTAAGGCCGGGGCACAAGTGCGGGCTAGGCTTAAGGCTGGGGCACAAGTGCAGTGCTGGCTAGGATCAAGGCAGGGGGCACAAGTGCTGGATAGGCTTAAGGCATGGGCACAAGTGCCAGCTAGGCTTAAGGCCTGGGCACAAGTGCAGGCTAGGCTTAAGGCCTGGGCACAAGTGCAGGCTAGGCTTAAGGCCTGGGCACAAGTGCAGTGCTGGCTAGGATCAAGGCAAGGGGGCACAAGTGCTGGCTAGGCTTAAGGCATGGGCACAAGTGCTGGCTAGGCTTAAGGCATACAGCTAACTCTTTGCACTCTTTGCATAAAGGGTTAGGCACCCATCGGGGTGAAGAGCTAGCTTTCACCCCTCTACTCTGTACTTGGACATTTAGGACTAGATCCTTTGTTGTACAGTGCGGAGCCTCTCCATAACCCCATGCTCCAAGCGACCAGGAACTTCTTGTCTGTCCTCCGTAAATGGGTAATGCCTTCTTCCCCAATTACAGTCGTGCATGTGCATTCAGACGGGACAAGAGCGAAGAGCATAAAGCTGGCCCTATGTGCATAACCAACATGAAGCTGAAGACAAAAACAAACAAACAAGCATACAAAGGGCTCAAAAGTGCGGGCTGGGCTTAAGGCCTGGGCACAAGTGCGGGCTGGGCTTAGGGCCTGGGCACAAGTGCGGGCTGGGCTTAGGGCCTGGGCACAAGTGCGGGCTGGGCTTAGGGCCTGGGCACAAGTGCGGGCTGGGCTTAAGGCCTGGGCACAAGTGCGGGCTGGGCTTAAGGCCTGGGCACAAGTGCGGGCTGGGCTTAAGGCCTGGGCACAAGTGCGGGCTGGGCTTAAGGCCTGGGCACAAGTGCGGGCTGGGCTTAAGGCCTGGGCACAAGTGCGGGCTGGGCTTAAGGCCTGGGCACAAGTGCGGGCTGGGCTTAAGGCCTGGGCACAAGTGCGGGCTGGGCTTAAGGCCTGTGCACAAGTGCGGGCTGGGCTTAAGGCCTGGGCACAAGTGCGGGCTGGGCTTTGGGCTGGGCTTTAGGCCGGGGCACAAGTGCGGGCTAGGCTAAAGGCCGGGGCACAAGTGCGGGCTAGGCTAAAGGCCTGGGCACAAGTGCGGGCTAGGCTTAAGGCCGGGGCACAAGTGCGGGCTAGGCTTAAGGCCGGGGCACAAGTGCGGGCTAGGCTTAAGGCCGGGGCACAAGTGCGGGCTAGGCTTAAGGCCGGGGCACAAGTGCGGGCTAGGCTTAAGGCCGGGGCACAAGTGCGGGCTAGGCTTAAGGCCGGGGCACAAGTGCGGGCTAGGCTTAAGGCCGGGGCACAAGTGCGGGCTAGGCTTAAGGCCGCGGCACAAGTGCGGGCTAGGCTTAAGGCCGGGGCACAAGTGCGGGCTAGGCTTAAGGCCTGGGCACAAGTGCGGGCTAGGCTTAAGGCCAGGGCACAAGTGCGGGCTAGGCTTAAAGCCTGAGCACAAGTGCGGGCTAGGCTTAAGGCCGGGGCACAAGTGCGGGCTAGGCTTAAGGCCTGGGCACAAGTGCGGGCTGGGCTTAAGGCCGGGGCACAAGTGCGGGCTCGGATTAAGGCCGGGGCACAAGTGCGGGCTAGGCTTAAGGCCTGGGCACAAGTGCGGGCTCGGCTAAAGGCCGGGTGACAAGTGCGGGCTCAGCTTAAGGCCGGGGCGCAAGTGCGGGCTGGGCTTAAGGCCTGGGCTCAAGTGCGGGCTGGGCTTAAGGCCTGGGCACAAGTGCGGGCTGGGCTTAAGGCCGGGGCACAAGTGCGGGTTGGGCTTAAGGCCGGGGCACAAGTGCGGGCTGGGCTTAAGGCCGGGGCACAAGTGCGGGCTGGGCTTAAGGCCTGGGCACAAGTGCGGGCTGGGCTTAAGGCCTGGGCACAAGTGCGGGCTGGGCTTAAGGCCTGGGCACAAGTGCGGGCTGGGCTTAAGGCCTGGGCACAAGTGCGGGCTGGGCTTAAGGCCTGGGCACAAGTGCGGGCTGGGCTTAAGGCCGGGGCACAAGTGCGGGCTGGGCTTAAGGCCGGGGCACAAGTGCGGGCTGGGCTAAAGGCCTGGGCACAAGTGCGGGCTAGGCTTAAGGCCGGGGCACTAGTGCGGGCTAGGCTTAAGGCCGGGGCACAAGTGCGGGCTAGGCTTAATGCCGGGGCACAAGTGCGGGCTAGGCTTAATGCCGGGGCACAAGTGCGGGCTAGGCTTAAGGCCGGGGCACACGTGCGGCCTAGGCTTAAGGCCGGGGCACAAGTGCGGGCTAGGCTTAAGGCCGGGGCACAAGTGCGGGCTAGGCTTAAGGCCAGGGCACAAGTGCGAGCTAGGCTTAAGGCCTGGGCACAAGTGCGGGCTAGGCTTAAGGCCTGGGCACAAGTGCGGGCTAGGCTTAAGGCCTGGGCACAAGTGCGGGCTAGGCTTAAGGCCTGGGCACAAGTGCGGGCTAGGCTTAAGGCCTGGGCACAAGTGCGGGCTAGGCTTAAGGCCTGGGCACAAGTGCGGGCTAGGCTTAAGGCCGGGGCACAAGTGCGGGCTGGGCTTAAGGCCTGGGCACAAGTGCGGGCTGGGCTTAAGGCCTGGGCACAAGTGCGGGCTGGGCTTAAGGCCGGGGCACAAGTGCGGGCTAGGCTTAAGGCCGGGGCACAAGTGCGGGCTAGGCTTAAGGCCAGGGCACAAGTGCGGGCTAGGCTTAAGGCCGGGGCACAAGTGCGGGCTAGGCTTAAGGCCGGGGCACAAGTGCGGGCTAGGCTTAAGGCATGGGCACAATTGCCAGCTAGGCTTAAGGCCTGGGCACAAGTGCAGGCTAGGCTTAAGGCCTGGGCACAAGTGCAGGCTAGGCTTAAAGCCTGGGCACAAGTGCAGTGCTGGCTAGGATCAAGGCAAGGGGGCACAAGTGCTGGCTAGGCTTAAGGCATGGGCACAAGTGCTGGCTAGGCTTAAGGCATACAGATAACTCTTTGCACTCTTTGCATAAAGGGTTAGGCACCCATCGGGGTGAAGAGCTAGCTTTCACCCCTCTACTCTGTACTTGGACATTTAGGACTAGATCCTTTGTTGTACAGTGCGGAGCCTCTCCATAACCCCATGCTCCAAGCGACCAGGAACTTCTTGTCTGTCCTCCGTAAATGGGTAATGCCTTCTTCCCCAATTACAGTCGTGCATGTGCATTCAGACGGGACAAGAGCGAAGAGCATAAAGCTGGCCCTATGTGCATAACCAACATGAAGCTGAAGACAAAAACAAACAAACAAGCATACAAAGGGCTCAAAAGTGCGGGCTGGGCTTAAGGCCTGGGCACAAGTGCGGGCTGGGCTTAAGGCCTGGGCACAAGTGCGGGCTGGGCTTAGGGCCTGGGCACAAGTGCGGGCTGGGCTTAGGGCCTGGGCACAAGTGCGGGCTGGGCTTAAGGCCTGGGCACAAGTGCGGGCTGGGCGTAAGGCCTGGGCACAAGTGCGGGCTGGGCTTAAGGCCTGGGCACAAGTGCGGGCTGGGCTTAAGGCCTGGGCACAAGTGCGGGCTGGGCTTAAGGCCTGGGCACAAGTGCGGGCTGGGCTTAAGGCCTGGGCACAAGTGCGGGCTGGGCTTAAGGACTGGGCACAAGTGCGGGCTGGGCTTAAGGCCTGGGCACAAGTGCGGGCTGGGCTTAAGGCCTGGGCACAAGTGCGGGCTGGGCTTAAGGCCTGCGCACAAGTGCGGGCTGGGCTTTAGGCCGGGGCACAAGTGCGGGCTGGGCTTTAGGCCGGGGCACAAGTGCGGGCTAGGCTAAAGGCCGGGGCACAAGTGCGGGCTAGGCTAAAGGCCTGGGCACAAGTGCGGGCTAGGCTTAAGGCCGGGGCACAAGTGCGGGCTAGGCTTAAGGCCGGGGCACAAGTGCGGGCTAGGCTTAAGGCCGGGGCACAAGTGCGGGCTAGGCTTAAGGCCGGGGCACAAGTGCGGGCTAGGCTTAAGGCCGGGGCACAAGTGCGGGCTAGGCTTAAGGCCGGGGCACAAGTGCGGGCTAGGCTTAAGGCCGGGGCACAAGTGCGGGCTAGGCTTAAGGCCGCGGCACAAGTGCGGGCTAGGCTTAAGGCCGGGGCACAAGTGCGGGCTAGGCTTAAGGCCTGGGCACAAGTGCGGGCTAGGCTTAAGGCCAGGGCACAAGTGCGGGCTAGGCTTAAAGCCTGAGCACAAGTGCGGGCTAGGCTTAAGGCCGGGGCACAAGTGCGGGCTAGGCTTAAGGCCTGGGCACAAGTGCGGGCTGGGCTTAAGGCCGGGGCACAAGTGCGGGCTCGGATTAAGGCCGGGGCACAAGTGCGGGCTAGGCTTAAGGCCTGGGCACAAGTGCGGGCTCGGCTTAAGGCCGGGTGACAAGTGCGGGCTCGGCTTAAGGCCGGGGCGCAAGTGCGGGCTGGGCTTAAGGCCTGGGCTCAAGTGCGGGCTGGGCTTAAGGCCTGGGCACAAGTGCGGGCTGGGCTTAAGGCCGGGGCACAAGTGCGGGTTGGGCTTAAGGCCGGGGCACAAGTGCGGGCTGGGCTTAAGGCCGGGGCACAAGTGCGGGCTGGGCTTAAGGCCTGGGCACAAGTGCGGGCTGGGCTTAAGGCCTGGGCACAAGTGCGGGCTGGGCTTAAGGCCTGGGCACAAGTGCGGGCTGGGCTTAAGGCCTGGGCACAAGTGCGGGCTGGGCTTAAGGCCTGGGCACAAGTGCGGGCTGGGCTTAAGGCCGGGGCACAAGTGCGGGCTGGGCTTAAGGCCGGGGCACAAGTGCGGGCTGGGCTAAAGGCCTGGGCACAAGTGCGGGCTAGGCTTAAGGCCGGGGCACTAGTGCGGGCTAGGCTTAAGGCCGGGGCACAAGTGCGGGCTAGGCTTAATGCCGGGGCACAAGTGCGGGCTAGGCTTAATGCCGGGGCACAAGTGCGGGCTAGGCTTAAGGCCGGGGCACACGTGCGGCCTAGGCTTAAGGCCGGGGCACAAGTGCGGGCTAGGCTTAAGGCCGGGGCACAAGTGCGGGCTAGGCTTAAGGCCAGGGCACAAGTGCGAGCTAGGCTTAAGGCCTGGGCACAAGTGCGGGCTAGGCTTAAGGCCTGGGCACAAGTGCGGGCTAGGCTTAAGGCCTGGGCACAAGTGCGGGCTAGGCTTAAGGCCTGGGCACAAGTGCGGGCTAGGCTTAAGGCCTGGGCACAAGTGCGGGCTAGGCTTAAGGCCGGGGCACAAGTGCGGGCTGGGCTTAAGGCCTGGGCACAAGTGCGGGCTGGGCTTAAGGCCTGGGCACAAGTGCGGGCTGGGCTTAAGGCCGGGGCACAAGTGCGGGCTAGGCTTAAGGCCGGGGCACAAGTGCGGGCTAGGCTTAAGGCCGGGGCACAAGTGCGGGCTAGGCTTAAGGCCGGGGCACAAGTGCGGGCTAGGCTTAAGGCCGGGGCACAAGTGCGGGCTAGGCTTAAGGCCGGGGCACAAGTGCGGGCTAGGCTTAAGGCCGGGGCACAAGTGCGGGCTAGGCTTAAGGCCGGGGCACAAGTGCGGGCTAGGCTTAAGGCCGGGGCACAAGTGCGGGCTAGGCTTAAGGCCGGGGCACAAGTGCGGGCTAGGCTTAAGGCCGGGGCACAAGTGCGGGCTAGGCTTAAGGCCGGGGCACAAGTGCGGGCTAGGCTTAAGGCCGGGGCACAAGTGCGGGCTAGGCTTAAGGCCGGGGCACAAGTGCGGGCTAGGCTTAAGGCCGGGGCACAAGTGCTGGCTAGGCTTAAGGCCGGGGCACAAGTGCGGGCTAGGCTTAAGGCCAAGGCACAAGTGCGGGCTAGGCTTAAGGCCGGGGCACAAGTGCAGTGCTGGCTAGGATCAAGGCAGGGGGCACAAGTGCTGGCTAGGCT
This sequence comes from Ranitomeya imitator, assembly GCF_032444005.1. Taxonomy (NCBI): domain Eukaryota; kingdom Metazoa; phylum Chordata; class Amphibia; order Anura; family Dendrobatidae; genus Ranitomeya; species Ranitomeya imitator. The sequence continues at coordinate 1,861,861 of NW_027194471.1, forward strand.
TAAGGCATGGGCACAAGTGCCAGCTAGGCTTAAGGCCTGGACACAAGTGCAGGCTAGGCTTAAGGCATGGGCACAAGTGCAGGCTAGGCTTAAGGCCTGGGCACAAGTGCAGTGCTGGCTAGGATCAAGGCAAGGGGGCACAAGTGCTGGCTAGGCTTAAGGCATGGGCACAAGTGCTGGCTAGGCTTAAGGCATACAGCTATCTCTTTGCACTCTTTGCATAAAGGGTTAGGCACCCATAGGGGTGAAGAGCTAGCTTTCACCCCTCTACTCTGTACTTGGACATTTAGGACTAGATCCTTTGTTGTACAGTGCGGAGCCTCTCCTTAACCCCATGCTCCAAGCGACCAGGCACTTCTTGTCTGTCCTCCGTAAATGGGTAATGCCTTCTTCCCCAATTACAGTCGTGCATGCGCATTCAGACGGGACAAGATCGAAGAGCATAAAGCTGGCCCTATGTGCATAACCAACATGAAGCTGAAGACAAAAACAAACAAACAAGCATACAAGGGGCTCAAAAGTGCGGGCTGGGCTTAAGGCCGGGGCACAAGTGCGGGCTAGGCTTAAGGCCGGGGCACAAGTGCGGGCTAGGCTTAAGGCCGGGGCACAAGTGCGGGCTAGGCTTAAGGCCGGGGCACAAGTGCGGGCTAGGCATAAGGCCGGGGCACAAGTGCGGGCTAGGCTTAAGGCCGGGGCACAAGTGCGGGCTAGGCTTAAGGCCGGGGCACAAGTGCGGGCTAGGCTTAAGGCCGGGGCACAAGTGCGGGCTAGGCTTAAGGCCGGGGCACAAGTGCGGGCTAGGCTTAAGGCCGGGGCACAAGTGCGGGCTAGGCTTAAGGCCGGGGCACAAGTGCGGGCTAGGCTTAAGGCCGGGGCACAAGTGCGGGCTTGGCTTAAGGCCGGGGCACAAGTGCGGGCTAGGCTTAAGGCCGGGGCACAAGTGCGGGCTAGGCTTAAGGCCGGTGCACAAGTGCGGGCTAGGCTTAAGGCCTGGGCACAAGTGCGGGCTAGGCTTAAGGCCTGGGCACAAGTGCGGGCTAGGCTTAAGGCCTGGGCACAAGTGCGGGCTAGGCTTCAGGCCTGGGCACAAGTGCGGGCTAGGCTTAAGGCCGGGGCACAAGTGCGGGCTAGGCTTAAGGCCGCGGCACAAGTGCGGGCTAGGCTTAAGGCCTGGGCACAAGTGCGGGCTAGGCTTAAGGCCTGGGCACAAGTGCGGGCTAGGCTTAAGGCCTGGGCACAAGTGCGGTCTAGGCTTAAGGCCTGGGCACAAGTGCGGGCTAGGCTTATGGCCTGGGCACAAGTGCGGGCTAGGCTTAAGGCCTGGGCACAAGTGCGGGCTAGGCTTAAGGCCTGGGCACAAGTGCGGGCTAGGCTTAAGGCCTGGGCACAAGTGCGGGCTAGGCTTAAGGCCTGGGCACAAGTGCGGGCTAGGCTTAAGGCCTGGGCACAAGTGCGGGCTAGGCTTAAGGCCTGGGCACAAGTGCGGGCTAGGCTTAAGGCCTGGGCACAAGTGCGGGCTAGGCTTAAGGCCTGGGCACAAGTGCGGGCTAGGCTTAAGGCCTGGGCACAAGTGCGGGCTAGGCTTAAAGCCTGGGCACAAGTGCAGTGCTGGCTAGGATCAAGGCAAGGGGGCACAAGTGCTGGCTAGGCTTAAGGCATGGGCACAAGTGCTGGCTAGGCTTAAGGCATACAGCTAACTCTTTGCACTCTTTGCATAAAGGGTTAGGCACCCATCGGGGTGAAGAGCTAGCTTTCACCCCTCTACTCTGTACTTGGACATTTAGGACTAGATCCTTTGTTGTACAGTGCGGAGCCTCTCCATAACCCCATGCTCCAAGCGACCAGGCACTTCTTGTCTGTCCTCCGTAAATGGGTAATGCCTTCTTCCCCAATTACAGTCGTGCATGTGCATTCAGACGGGACAAGAGCGAAGAGCATAAAGCTGGCCCTATGTGCATAACCAACATGAAGCTGAAGACAAAAACAAACAAACAAGCATACAAGGGGCTCAAAAGTGCGGGCTGGGCTTAAGGCCTGGGCACAAGTGCGGGCTAGGCTTAAGGCCGGGGCACAAGTGCGGGCTAAGCTTAAGGCCGGGGCACAAGTGCGGGCTAGGCTTAAGGCCGGGGCACAAGTGCTGGCTAGGCTTAAGGCCGGGGCACAAGTGCGGGCTAGGCTTAAGGCCGGGGCACAAGTGCGGGCTAGGCTTAAGGCCGGGGCACAAGTGCGGGCTAGGCTTAAGGCCGGGGCACAAGTGCGGGCTAGACTTAAGGCCTGGGCACAAGTGCGGGCTGGGCTTAAGGCCTGGGCACAAGTGCGGGCTAGGCTTAAGGCCTGGGCACAAGTGCGGGCTAGGCTTAAGGCCTGAGCACAAGTGCGGGCTTGGCTTAAGTCCGTGGCACAAGTGCGGGCAAGGCTTAAAGCCGGGGGCACAAGTGCGGGCTAGGCTTAAGGCCGGGGCACAAGTGCGGGCTAGGCTTAAGGCCGGGGCACAAGTGCGGGCTGGGCTTAAGGCCGGGGCACAAGTGCGGGCTGGGCTTAAGGCCGGGGCACAAGTGCGGGCTGGGCTTAAGGCCTGGGCACAAGTGCGGGCTGGGCTTAAGGCCTGGGCACAAGTGCGGGCTAGGCTTAAGGCCGGGGCACAAGTGCGGGCTAGGCTTAAGGCCGGGGCACAAGTGCGGGCTAGGCTTAAGGCCGGGGCACAAGTGCGGGCTAGGCTTAAGGCCGGGGCACAAGTGCGGGCTAGGCTTAAGGCCGGGGCACAAGTGCGGGCTAGGCTTAAGGCCGGGGCACAAGTGCGGGCTAGGCTTAAGGCCGGGGCACAAGTGCGGGCTAGGCTTAAGGCCGGGGCACAAGTGCGGGCTAGGCTTAAGGCCGGGGCACAAGTGCGGGCTAGGCTTAAGGCCGGGGCACAAGTGCGGGCTAGGCTTAAGGCCGGGGCACAAGTGCGGGCTAGGCTTAAGGCCGGGGCACAAGTGCGGGCTAGGCTTAAGGCCGGGGCACAAGTGCGGGCTAGGCTTAAGGCCGGGGCACAAGTGCGGGCTAGGCTTAAGGCCGGGGCACAAGTGCGGGCTAGGCTTAAGGCCGGGGCACAAGTGCGGGCTAGGCTTAAGGCCGGGGCACAAGTGCGGGCTAGGCTTAAGGCCGGGGCACAAGTGCGGGCTAGGCTTAAGGCCGGGGCACAAGTGCGGGCTAGGCTTAAGGCCGGGGCACAAGTGCGGGCTAGGCTTAAGGCCGGGGCACAAGTGCGGGCTAGGCTTAAGGCCGGGGCACAAGTGCGGGCTAGGCTTAAGGCCGGGGCACAAGTGCGGGCTAGGCTTAAGGCCGGGGCACAAGTGCGGGCTAGGCTTAAGGCCGGGGCACAAGTGCGGGCTGGGCTTAAGGCCGGGGCACAAGTGCGGGCTGGGCTTAAGGCCGGGGCACAAGTGCGGGCTGGGCTTAAGGCCGGGGCACAAGTGCGGGCTGGGCTTAAGGCCGGGGCACAAGTGCGGGCTAGGCTTAAGGCCGGGGCACAAGTGCGGGCTAGGCTTAAGGCCGGGGCACAAGTGCGGGCTAGGCTTAAGGCCGGGGCACAAGTGCGGGCTGGGCTTAAGGCCGGGGCACAAGTGCGGGCTGGGCTTAAGGCCGGGGCACAAGTGCGGGCTGGGCTTAAGGCCGGGGCACAAGTGCGGGCTGGGCTTAAGGCCGGGGCACAAGTGCGGGCTGGGCTTAAGGCCGGGGCACAAGTGCGGGCTAGGCTTAAGGCCGGGGCACAAGTGCGGGCTAGGCTTAAGGCCGGGGCACAAGTGCGGGCTAGGCTTAAGGCCGGGGCACAAGTGCGGGCTGGGCTTAAGGCCGGGGCACAAGTGCGGGCTAGGCTTAAGGCCGGGGCACAAGTGCGGGCTAGGCTTAAGGCCGGGGCACAAGTGCGGGCTGGGCTTAAGGCCGGGGCACAAGTGCGGGCTGGGCTTAAGGCCGGGGCACAAGTGCGGGCTGGGCTTAAGGCCGGGGCACAAGTGCGGGCTGGGCTTAAGGCCGGGGCACAAGTGCGGGCTGGGCTTAAGGCCGGGGCACAAGTGCGGGCTAGGCTTAAGGCCGGGGCACAAGTGCGGGCTAGGCTTAAGGCCGGGGCACAAGTGCGGGCTAGGCTTAAGGCCGGGGCACAAGTGCGGGCTGGGCTTAAGGCCGGGGCACAAGTGCGGGCTAGGCTTAAGGCCGGGGCACAAGTGCGGGCTAGGCTTAAGGCCGGGGCACAAGTGCGGGCTAGGCTTAAGGCCGGGGCACAAGTGCGGGCTAGGCTTAAGGCCGGGGCACAAGTGCGGGCTAGGCTTAAGGCCGGGGCACAAGTGCGGGCTAGGCTTAAGGCCGGGGCACAAGTGCGGGCTAGGCTTAAGGCCGGGGCACAAGTGCGGGCTAGGCTTAAGGCCGGGGCACAAGTGCGGGCTAGGCTTAAGGCCGGGGCACAAGTGCGGGCTAGGCTTAAGGCCGGGGCACAAGTGCGGGCTAGGCTTAAGGCCGGGGCACAAGTGCGGGCTAGGCTTAAGGCCGGGGCACAAGTGCGGGCTAGGCTTAAGGCCGGGGCACAAGTGCGGGCTAGGCTTAAGGCCGGGGCACAAGTGCGGGCTAGGCTTAAGGCCGGGGCACAAGTGCGGGCTAGGCTTAAGGCCGGGGCACAAGTGCGGGCTAGGCTTAAGGCCGGGGCACAAGTGCGGGCTAGGCTTAAGGCCGGGGCACAAGTGCGGGCTAGGCTTAAGGCCGGGGCACAAGTGCGGGCTGGGCTTAAGGCCGGGGCACAAGTGCGGGCTGGGCTTAAGGCCGGGGCACAAGTGCGGGCTGGGCTTAAGGCCGGGGCACAAGTGCGGGCTGGGCTTAAGGCCTGGGCACAAGTGCGGGCTGGGCTTAAGGCCGGGGCACAAGTGCGGGCTAGGCTTAAGGCCGGGGCACAAGTGCGGGCTAGGCTTAAGGCCGGGGCACAAGTGCAGGCTAGGCTTAAGGCCGGGGCACAAGTGCGGGCTAGGCTTAAGGCCGGGGCACAAGTGCGGGCAAGGCTTAAGGCCGGGGCACAAGTGCGGGCTGGGCTTAAGGCCTGGGCACAAGTGCGGGCTGGGCTTAAGGCCGGGGCACAAGTGCGGGCTAGGCTTAAGGCCGGGGCACAAGTGCGGGCTAGGCTTAAGGCATGGGCACAATTGCCAGCTAGGCTTAAGGCCTGGGCACAAGTGCAGGCTAGGCTTAAGGCCTGGGCACAAGTGCAGGCTAGGCTTAAAGCCTGGGCACAAGTGCAGTGCTGGCTAGGATCAAGGCAAGGGGGCACAAGTGCTGGCTAGGCTTAAGGCCGGGGCACAAGTGCGGGCTAGGCTTAAGGCCGGGGCACAAGTGCGGGCTAGGCTTAAGGCCGGGGCACAAGTGCGGGCTAGGCTTAAGGCCGCGGCACAAGTGCGGGCTAGGCTTAAGGCCGGGGCACAAGTGCGGGCTAGGCTTAAGGCCTGGGCACAAGTGCGGGCTAGGCTTAAGGCCAGGGCACAAGTGCGGGCTAGGCTTAAAGCCTGAGCACAAGTGCGGGCTAGGCTTAAGGCCGGGGCACAAGTGCGGGCTAGGCTTAAGGCCTGGGCACAAGTGCGGGCTGGGCTTAAGGCCGGGGCACAAGTGCGGGCTCGGATTAAGGCCGGGGCACAAGTGCGGGCTAGGCTTAAGGCCTGGGCACAAGTGCGGGCTCGGCTTAAGGCCGGGTGACAAGTGCGGGCTCGGCTTAAGGCCGGGGCGCAAGTGCGGGCTGGGCTTAAGGCCTGGGCTCAAGTGCGGGCTGGGCTTAAGGCCTGGGCACAAGTGCGGGCTGGGCTTAAGGCCGGGGCACAAGTGCGGGTTGGGCTTAAGGCCGGGGCACAAGTGCGGGCTGGGCTTAAGGCCGGGGCACAAGTGCGGGCTGGGCTTAAGGCCTGGGCACAAGTGCGGGCTGGGCTTAAGGCCTGGGCACAAGTGCGGGCTGGGCTTAAGGCCTGGGCACAAGTGCGGGCTGGGCTTAAGGCCTGGGCACAAGTGCGGGCTGGGCTTAAGGCCTGGGCACAAGTGCGGGCTGGGCTTAAGGCCGGGGCACAAGTGCGGGCTGGGCTTAAGGCCGGGGCACAAGTGCGGGCTGGGCTAAAGGCCTGGGCACAAGTGCGGGCTAGGCTTAAGGCCGGGGCACTAGTGCGGGCTAGGCTTAAGGCCGGGGCACAAGTGCGGGCTAGGCTTAATGCCGGGGCACAAGTGCGGGCTAGGCTTAATGCCGGGGCACAAGTGCGGGCTAGGCTTAAGGCCGGGGCACACGTGCGGCCTAGGCTTAAGGCCGGGGCACAAGTGCGGGCTAGGCTTAAGGCCGGGGCACAAGTGCGGGCTAGGCTTAAGGCCAGGGCACAAGTGCGAGCTAGGCTTAAGGCCTGGGCACAAGTGCGGGCTAGGCTTAAGGCCTGGGCACAAGTGCGGGCTAGGCTTAAGGCCTGGGCACAAGTGCGGGCTAGGCTTAAGGCCTGGGCACAAGTGCGGGCTAGGCTTAAGGCCTGGGCACAAGTGCGGGCTAGGCTTAAGGCCGGGGCACAAGTGCGGGCTGGGCTTAAGGCCTGGGCACAAGTGCGGGCTGGGCTTAAGGCCTGGGCACAAGTGCGGGCTGGGCTTAAGGCCGGGGCACAAGTGCGGGCTAGGCTTAAGGCCGGGGCACAAGTGCGGGCTAGGCTTAAGGCCGGGGCACAAGTGCGGGCTAGGCTTAAGGCCGGGGCACAAGTGCGGGCTAGGCTTAAGGCCGGGGCACAAGTGCGGGCTAGGCTTAAGGCCGGGGCACAAGTGCGGGCTAGGCTTAAGGCCGGGGCACAAGTGCGGGCTAGGCTTAAGGCCGGGGCACAAGTGCGGGCTAGGCTTAAGGCCGGGGCACAAGTGCGGGCTAGGCTTAAGGCCGGGGCACAAGTGCGGGCTAGGCTTAAGGCCGGGGCACAAGTGCGGGCTAGGCTTAAGGCCGGGGCACAAGTGCGGGCTAGGCTTAAGGCCGGGGCACAAGTGCGGGCTAGGCTTAAGGCCGGGGCACAAGTGCGGGCTAGGCTTAAGGCCGGGGCACAAGTGCGGGCTAGGCTTAAGGCCGGGGCACAAGTGCGGGCTAGGCTTAAGGCCAAGGCACAAGTGCGGGCTAGGCTTAAGGCCGGGGCACAAGTGCAGTGCTGGCTAGGATCAAGGCAGGGGGCACAAGTGCTGGCTAGGCTTAAGGCATGGGCACAAGTGCCAGCTAGGCTTAAGGCCTGGACACAAGTGCAGGCTAGGCTTAAGGCATGGGCACAAGTGCAGGCTAGGCTTAAGGCCTGGGCACAAGTGCAGTGCTGGCTAGGATCAAGGCAAGGGGGCACAAGTGCTGGCTAGGCTTAAGGCATGGGCACAAGTGCTGGCTAGGCTTAAGGCATACAGCTATCTCTTTGCACTCTTTGCATAAAGGGTTAGGCACCCATAGGGGTGAAGAGCTAGCTTTCACCCCTCTACTCTGTACTTGGACATTTAGGACTAGATCCTTTGTTGTACAGTGCGGAGCCTCTCCTTAACCCCATGCTCCAAGCGACCAGGCACTTCTTGTCTGTCCTCCGTAAATGGGTAATGCCTTCTTCCCCAATTACAGTCGTGCATGCGCATTCAGACGGGACAAGATCGAAGAGCATAAAGCTGGCCCTATGTGCATAACCAACATGAAGCTGAAGACAAAAACAAACAAACAAGCATACAAGGGGCTCAAAAGTGCGGGCTGGGCTTAAGGCCGGGGCACAAGTGCGGGCTAGGCTTAAGGCCGGGGCACAAGTGCGGGCTAGGCTTAAGGCCGGGGCACAAGTGCGGGCTAGGCTTAAGGCCGGGGCACAAGTGCGGGCTAGGCTTAAGGCCGGGGCACAAGTGCGGGCTAGGCTTAAGGCCGGGGCACAAGTGCGGGCTAGGCTTAAGGCCGGGGCACAAGTGCGGGCTAGGCTTAAGGCCGGGGCACAAGTGCGGGCTAGGCTTAAGGCAGGGGCACAAGTGCGGGCTAGGCTTAAGGCCGCGGCACAAGTGCGGGCTAGGCTTAAGGCCGGGGCACAAGTGCGGGCTAGGCTTAAGGCCTGGGCACAAGTGCGGGCTAGGCTTAAGGCCTGGGCACAAGTGCGGGCTGGGCTTAAGGCCTGGGCACAAGTGCGGGCTAGGCTTAAGGCCGGGGCACAAGTGCGGGCTAAGCTTAAGGCCGGGGCACAAGTGCGGGCTAGGCTTAAGGCCGGGGCACAAGTGCTGGCTAGGCTTAAGGCCGGGGCACAAGTGCGGGCTAGGCTTAAGGCCGGGGCACAAGTGCGGGCTAGGCTTAAGGCCGGGGCACAAGTGCGGGCTAGGCTTAAGGCCGGGGCACAAGTGCGGGCTAGACTTAAGGCCTGGGCACAAGTGCGGGCTGGGCTTAAGGCCTGGGCACAAGTGCGGGCTAGGCTTAAGGCCTGGGCACAAGTGCGGGCTAGGCTTAAGGCCTGAGCACAAGTGCGGGCTTGGCTTAAGTCCGTGGCACAAGTGCGGGCAAGGCTTAAAGCCGGGGGCACAAGTGCGGGCTAGGCTTAAGGCCGGGGCACAAGTGCGGGCTAGGCTTAAGGCCGGGGCACAAGTGCGGGCTGGGCTTAAGGCCGGGGCACAAGTGCGGGCTGGGCTTAAGGCCGGGGCACAAGTGCGGGCTGGGCTTAAGGCCTGGGCACAAGTGCGGGCTGGGCTTAAGGCCTGGGCACAAGTGCGGGCTAGGCTTAAGGCCGGGGCACAAGTGCGGGCTAGGCTTAAGGCCGGGGCACAAGTGCGGGCTAGGCTTAAGGCCGGGGCACAAGTGCGGGCTAGGCTTAAGGCCGGGGCACAAGTGCGGGCTAGGCTTAAGGCCGGGGCACAAGTGCGGGCTAGGCTTAAGGCCGGGGCACAAGTGCGGGCTAGGCTTAAGGCCGGGGCACAAGTGCGGGCTAGGCTTAAGGCCGGGGCACAAGTGCGGGCTAGGCTTAAGGCCGGGGCACAAGTGCGGGCTAGGCTTAAGGCCGGGGCACAAGTGCGGGCTAGGCTTAAGGCCGGGGCACAAGTGCGGGCTAGGCTTAAGGCCGGGGCACAAGTGCGGGCTAGGCTTAAGGCCGGGGCACAAGTGCGGGCTAGGCTTAAGGCCGGGGCACAAGTGCGGGCTAGGCTTAAGGCCGGGGCACAAGTGCGGGCTAGGCTTAAGGCCGGGGCACAAGTGCGGGCTAGGCTTAAGGCCGGGGCACAAGTGCGGGCTAGGCTTAAGGCCGGGGCACAAGTGCGGGCTAGGCTTAAGGCCGGGGCACAAGTGCGGGCTAGGCTTAAGGCCGGGGCACAAGTGCGGGCTAGGCTTAAGGCCGGGGCACAAGTGCGGGCTAGGCTTAAGGCCGGGGCACAAGTGCGGGCTAGGCTTAAGGCCGGGGCACAAGTGCGGGCTAGGCTTAAGGCCGGGGCACAAGTGCGGGCTAGGCTTAAGGCCAGGGCACAAGTGCGGGCTGGGCTTAAGGCCGGGGCACAAGTGCGGGCTGGGCTTAAGGCCGGGGCACAAGTGCGGGCTGGGCTTAAGGCCGGGGCACAAGTGCGGGCTGGGCTTAAGGCCGGGGCACAAGTGCGGGCTAGGCTTAAGGCCGGGGCACAAGTGCGGGCTAGGCTTAAGGCCGGGGCACAAGTGCGGGCTAGGCTTAAGGCCGGGGCACAAGTGCGGGCTGGGCTTAAGGCCGGGGCACAAGTGCGGGCTGGGCTTAAGGCCGGGGCACAAGTGCGGGCTGGGCTTAAGGCCGGGGCACAAGTGCGGGCTGGGCTTAAGGCCGGGGCACAAGTGCGGGCTGGGCTTAAGGCCGGGGCACAAGTGCGGGCTGGGCTTAAGGCCGGGGCACAAGTGCGGGCTAGGCTTAAGGCCGGGGCACAAGTGCGGGCTAGGCTTAAGGCCGGGGCACAAGTGCGGGCTGGGCTTAAGGCCGGGGCACAAGTGCGGGCTAGGCTTAAGGCCGGGGCACAAGTGCGGGCTAGGCTTAAGGCCGGGGCACAAGTGCGGGCTGGGCTTAAGGCCGGGGCACAAGTGCGGGCTGGGCTTAAGGCCGGGGCACAAGTGCGGGCTGGGCTTAAGGCCGGGGCACAAGTGCGGGCTGGGCTTAAGGCCGGGGCACAAGTGCGGGCTGGGCTTAAGGCCGGGGCACAAGTGCGGGCTAGGCTTAAGGCCGGGGCACAAGTGCGGGCTAGGCTTAAGGCCGGGGCACAAGTGCGGGCTAGGCTTAAGGCCGGGGCACAAGTGCGGGCTGGGCTTAAGGCCGGGGCACAAGTGCGGGCTAGGCTTAAGGCCGGGGCACAAGTGCGGGCTAGGCTTAAGGCCGGGGCACAAGTGCGGGCTAGGCTTAAGGCCGGGGCACAAGTGCGGGCTAGGCTTAAGGCCGGGGCACAAGTGCGGGCTAGGCTTAAGGCCGGGGCACAAGTGCGGGCTAGGCTTAAGGCCGGGGCACAAGTGCGGGCTAGGCTTAAGGCCGGGGCACAAGTGCGGGCTAGGCTTAAGGCCGGGGCACAAGTGCGGGCTAGGCTTAAGGCCGGGGCACAAGTGCGGGCTAGGCTTAAGGCCGGGGCACAAGTGCGGGCTAGGCTTAAGGCCGGGGCACAAGTGCGGGCTAGGCTTAAGGCCGGGGCACAAGTGCGGGCTAGGCTTAAGGCCGGGGCACAAGTGCGGGCTAGGCTTAAGGCCGGGGCACAAGTGCGGGCTAGGCTTAAGGCCGGGGCACAAGTGCGGGCTAGGCTTAAGGCCGGGGCACAAGTGCGGGCTAGGCTTAAGGCCGGGGCACAAGTGCGGGCTAGGCTTAAGGCCGGGGCACAAGTGCGGGCTAGGCTTAAGGCCGGGGCACAAGTGCGGGCTGGGCTTAAGGCCGGGGCACAAGTGCGGGCTGGGCTTAAGGCCGGGGCACAAGTGCGGGCTGGGCTTAAGGCCGGGGCACAAGTGCGGGCTGGGCTTAAGGCCTGGGCACAAGTGCGGGCTGGGCTTAAGGCCGGGGCACAAGTGCGGGCTAGGCTTAAGGCCGGGGCACAAGTGCGGGCTAGGCTTAAGGCCGGGGCACAAGTGCAGGCTAGGCTTAAGGCCGGGGCACAAGTGCGGGCTAGGCTTAAGGCCGGGGCACAAGTGCGGGCAAGGCTTAAGGCCGGGGCACAAGTGCGGGCTGGGCTTAAGGCCTGGGCACAAGTGCGGGCTGGGCTTAAGGCCGGGGCACAAGTGCGGGCTAGGCTTAAGGCCGGGGCACAAGTGCGGGCTAGGCTTAAGGCATGGGCACAATTGCCAGCTAGGCTTAAGGCCTGGGCACAAGTGCAGGCTAGGCTTAAGGCCTGGGCACAAGTGCAGGCTAGGCTTAAAGCCTGGGCACAAGTGCAGTGCTGGCTAGGATCAAGGCAAGGGGGCACAAGTGCTGGCTAGGCTTAAGGCCGGGGCACAAGTGCGGGCTAGGCTTAAGGCCGGGGCACAAGTGCGGGCTAGGCTTAAGGCCGGGGCACAAGTGCGGGCTAGGCTTAAGGCCGCGGCACAAGTGCGGGCTAGGCTTAAGGCCGGGGCACAAGTGCGGGCTAGGCTTAAGGCCTGGGCACAAGTGCGGGCTAGGCTTAAGGCCAGGGCACAAGTGCGGGCTAGGCTTAAAGCCTGAGCACAAGTGCGGGCTAGGCTTAAGGCCGGGGCACAAGTGCGGGCTAGGCTTAAGGCCTGGGCACAAGTGCGGGCTGGGCTTAAGGCCGGGGCACAAGTGCGGGCTCGGATTAAGGCCGGGGCACAAGTGCGGGCTAGGCTTAAGGCCTGGGCACAAGTGCGGGCTCGGCTTAAGGCCGGGTGACAAGTGCGGGCTCGGCTTAAGGCCGGGGCGCAAGTGCGGGCTGGGCTTAAGGCCTGGGCTCAAGTGCGGGCTGGGCTTAAGGCCTGGGCACAAGTGCGGGCTGGGCTTAAGGCCGGGGCACAAGTGCGGGTTGGGCTTAAGGCCGGGGCACAAGTGCGGGCTGGGCTTAAGGCCGGGGCACAAGTGCGGGCTGGGCTTAAGGCCTGGGCACAAGTGCGGGCTGGGCTTAAGGCCTGGGCACAAGTGCGGGCTGGGCTTAAGGCCTGGGCACAAGTGCGGGCTGGGCTTAAGGCCTGGGCACAAGTGCGGGCTGGGCTTAAGGCCTGGGCACAAGTGCGGGCTGGGCTTAAGGCCGGGGCACAAGTGCGGGCTGGGCTTAAGGCCGGGGCACAAGTGCGGGCTGGGCTAAAGGCCTGGGCACAAGTGCGGGCTAGGCTTAAGGCCGGGGCACTAGTGCGGGCTAGGCTTAAGGCCGGGGCACAAGTGCGGGCTAGGCTTAATGCCGGGGCACAAGTGCGGGCTAGGCTTAATGCCGGGGCACAAGTGCGGGCTAGGCTTAAGGCCGGGGCACACGTGCGGCCTAGGCTTAAGGCCGGGGCACAAGTGCGGGCTAGGCTTAAGGCCGGGGCACAAGTGCGGGCTAGGCTTAAGGCCAGGGCACAAGTGCGAGCTAGGCTTAAGGCCTGGGCACAAGTGCGGGCTAGGCTTAAGGCCTGGGCACAAGTGCGGGCTAGGCTTAAGGCCTGGGCACAAGTGCGGGCTAGGCTTAAGGCCTGGGCACAAGTGCGGGCTAGGCTTAAGGCCTGGGCACAAGTGCGGGCTAGGCTTAAGGCCGGGGCACAAGTGCGGGCTGGGCTTAAGGCCTGGGCACAAGTGCGGGCTGGGCTTAAGGCCTGGGCACAAGTGCGGGCTGGGCTTAAGGCCGGGGCACAAGTGCGGGCTAGGCTTAAGGCCGGGGCACAAGTGCGGGCTAGGCTTAAGGCCGGGGCACAAGTGCGGGCTAGGCTTAAGGCCGGGGCACAAGTGCGGGCTAGGCTTAAGGCCGGGGCACAAGTGCGGGCTAGGCTTAAGGCCGGGGCACAAGTGCGGGCTAGGCTTAAGGCCGGGGCACAAGTGCGGGCTAGGCTTAAGGCCGGGGCACAAGTGCGGGCTAGGCTTAAGGCCGGGGCACAAGTGCGGGCTAGGCTTAAGGCCGGGGCACAAGTGCGGGCTAGGCTTAAGGCCGGGGCACAAGTGCGGGCTAGGCTTAAGGCCGGGGCACAAGTGCGGGCTAGGCTTAAGGCCGGGGCACAAGTGCGGGCTAGGCTTAAGGCCGGGGCACAAGTGCGGGCTAGGCTTAAGGCCGGGGCACAAGTGCGGGCTAGGCTTAAGGCCGGGGCACAAGTGCGGGCTAGGCTTAAGGCCAAGGCACAAGTGCGGGCTAGGCTTAAGGCCGGGGCACAAGTGCAGTGCTGGCTAGGATCAAGGCAGGGGGCACAAGTGCTGGCTAGGCTTAAGGCATGGGCACAAGTGCCAGCTAGGCTTAAGGCCTGGACACAAGTGCAGGCTAGGCTTAAGGCATGGGCACAAGTGCAGGCTAGGCTTAAGGCCTGGGCACAAGTGCAGTGCTGGCTAGGATCAAGGCAAGGGGGCACAAGTGCTGGCTAGGCTTAAGGCATGGGCACAAGTGCTGGCTAGGCTTAAGGCATACAGCTATCTCTTTGCACTCTTTGCATAAAGGGTTAGGCACCCATAGGGGTGAAGAGCTAGCTTTCACCCCTCTACTCTGTACTTGGACATTTAGGACTAGATCCTTTGTTGTACAGTGCGGAGCCTCTCCTTAACCCCATGCTCCAAGCGACCAGGCACTTCTTGTCTGTCCTCCGTAAATGGGTAATGCCTTCTTCCCCAATTACAGTCGTGCATGCGCATTCAGACGGGACAAGATCGAAGAGCATAAAGCTGGCCCTATGTGCATAACCAACATGAAGCTGAAGACAAAAACAAACAAACAAGCATACAAGGGGCTCAAAAGTGCGGGCTGGGCTTAAGGCCGGGGCACAAGTGCGGGCTAGGCTTAAGGCCGGGGCACAAGTGCGGGCTAGGCTTAAGGCCGGGGCACAAGTGCGGGCTAGGCTTAAGGCCGGGGCACAAGTGCGGGCTAGGCTTAAGGCCGGGGCACAAGTGCGGGCTAGGCTTAAGGCCGGGGCACAAGTGCGGGCTAGGCTTAAGGCCGGGGCACAAGTGCGGGCTAGGCTTAAGGCCGGGGCACAAGTGCGGGCTAGGCTTAAGGCAGGGGCACAAGTGCGGGCTAGGCTTAAGGCCGCGGCACAAGTGCGGGCTAGGCTTAAGGCCGGGGCACAAGTGCGGGCTAGGCTTAAGGCCTGGGCACAAGTGCGGGCTAGGCTTAAGGCCAGGGCACAAGTGCGGGCTAGGCTTAAAGCCTGAGCACAAGTGCGGGCTAGGCTTAAGGCCGGGGCACAAGTGCGGGCTAGGCTTAAGGCCTGGGCACAAGTGCGGGCTGGGCTTAAGGCCGGGGCACAAGTGCGGGCTCGGATTAAGGCCGGGGCACAAGTGCGGGCTAGGCTTAAGGCCTGGGCACAAGTGCGGGCTCGGCTTAAGGCCGGGTGACAAGTGCGGGCTCGGCTTAAGGCCGGGGCGCAAGTGCGGGCTGGGCTTAAGGCCTGGGCTCAAGTGCGGGCTGGGCTTAAGGCCTGGGCACAAGTGCGGGCTGGGCTTAAGGCCGGGGCACAAGTGCGGGTTGGGCTTAAGGCCGGGGCACAAGTGCGGGCTGGGCTTAAGGCCGGGGCACAAGTGCGGGCTGGGCTTAAGGCCTGGGCACAAGTGCGGGCTGGGCTTAAGGCCTGGGCACAAGTGCGGGCTGGGCTTAAGGCCTGGGCACAAGTGCGGGCTGGGCTTAAGGCCTGGGCACAAGTGCGGGCTGGGCTTAAGGCCTGGGCACAAGTGCGGGCTGGGCTTAAGGCCGGGGCACAAGTGCGGGCTGGGCTTAAGGCCGGGGCACAAGTGCGGGCTGGGCTAAAGGCCTGGGCACAAGTGCGGGCTAGGCTTAAGGCCGGGGCACTAGTGCGGGCTAGGCTTAAGGCCGGGGCACAAGTGCGGGCTAGGCTTAATGCCGGGGCACAAGTGCGGGCTAGGCTTAATGCCGGGGCACAAGTGCGGGCTAGGCTTAAGGCCGGGGCACACGTGCGGCCTAGGCTTAAGGCCGGGGCACAAGTGCGGGCTAGGCTTAAGGCCGGGGCACAAGTGCGGGCTAGGCTTAAGGCCAGGGCACAAGTGCGAGCTAGGCTTAAGGCCTGGGCACAAGTGCGGGCTAGGCTTAAGGCCTGGGCACAAGTGCGGGCTAGGCTTAAGGCCTGGGCACAAGTGCGGGCTAGGCTTAAGGCCTGGGCACAAGTGCGGGCTAGGCTTAAGGCCTGGGCACAAGTGCGGGCTAGGCTTAAGGCCGGGGCACAAGTGCGGGCTGGGCTTAAGGCCTGGGCACAAGTGCGGGCTAGGCTTAAGGCCGGGGCACTAGTGCGGGCTAGGCTTAAGGCCGGGGCACAAGTGCGGGCTAGGCTTAATGCCGGGGCACAAGTGCGGGCTAGGCTTAATGCCGGGGCACAAGTGCGGGCTAGGCTTAAGGCCGGGGCACACGTGCGGCCTAGGCTTAAGGCCGGGGCACAAGTGCGGGCTAGGCTTAAGGCCGGGGCACAAGTGCGGGCTAGGCTTAAGGCCAGGGCACAAGTGCGAGCTAGGCTTAAGGCCTGGGCACAAGTGCGGGCTAGGCTTAAGGCCTGGGCACAAGTGCGGGCTAGGCTTAAGGCCTGGGCACAAGTGCGGGCTAGGCTTAAGGCCTGGGCACAAGTGCGGGCTAGGCTTAAGGCCTGGGCACAAGTGCGGGCTAGGCTTAAGGCCGGGGCACAAGTGCGGGCTGGGCTTAAGGCCTGGGCACAAGTGCGGGCTGGGCTTAAGGCCTGGGCACAAGTGCGGGCTGGGCTTAAGGCCGGGGCACAAGTGCGGGCTAGGCTTAAGGCCGGGGCACAAGTGCGGGCTAGGCTTAAGGCCGTGGCACAAGTGCGGGCTAGGCTTAAGGCCGGGGCACAAGTGCGGGCTAGGCTTAAGGCCGGGGCACAAGTGCGGGCTAGGCTTAAGGCCGGGGCACAAGTGCGGGCTAGGCTTAAGGCCGGGGCACAAGTGCGGGCTAGGCTTAAGGCCGGGGCACAAGTGCGGGCTAGGCTTAAGGCCGGGGCACAAGTGCGGGCTAGGCTTAAGGCCGGGGCACAAGTGCGGGCTAGGCTTAAGGCCGGGGCACAAGTGCGGGCTAGGCTTAAGGCCGGGGCACAAGTGCGGGCTAGGCTTAAGGCCGGGGCACAAGTGCGGGCTAGGCTTAAGGCCGGGGCACAAGTGCGGGCTAGGCTTAAGGCCGGGGCACAAGTGCGGGCTAGGCTTAAGGCCGGGGCACAAGTGCGGGCTAGGCTTAAGGCCGGGGCACAAGTGCTGGCTAGGCTTAAGGCCGGGGCACAAGTGCGGGCTAGGCTTAAGGCCAAGGCACAAGTGCGGGCTAGGCTTAAGGCCGGGGCACAAGTGCAGTGCTGGCTAGGATCAAGGCAGGGGGCACAAGTGCTGGCTAGGCTTAAGGCATGGGCACAAGTGCCAGCTAGGCTTAAGGCCTGGACACAAGTGCAGGCTAGGCTTAAGGCATGGGCACAAGTGCAGGCTAGGCTTAAGGCCTGGGCACAAGTGCAGTGCTGGCTAGGATCAAGGCAAGGGGGCACAAGTGCTGGCTAGGCTTAAGGCATGGGCACAAGTGCTGGCTAGGCTTAAGGCATACAGCTATCTCTTTGCACTCTTTGCATAAAGGGTTAGGCACCCATAGGGGTGAAGAGCTAGCTTTCACCCCTCTACTCTGTACTTGGACATTTAGGACTAGATCCTTTGTTGTACAGTGCGGAGCCTCTCCTTAACCCCATGCTCCAAGCGACCAGGCACTTCTTGTCTGTCCTCCGTAAATGGGTAATGCCTTCTTCCCCAATTACAGTCGTGCATGCGCATTCAGACGGGACAAGATCGAAGAGCATAAAGCTGGCCCTATGTGCATAACCAACATGAAGCTGAAGACAAAAACAAACAAACAAGCATACAAGGGGCTCAAAAGTGCGGGCTGGGCTTAAGGCCGGGGCACAAGTGCGGGCTAGGCTTAAGGCCGGGGCACAAGTGCGGGCAAGGCTTAAGGCCGGGGCACAAGTGCGGGCTAGGCATAAGGCCGGGGCACAAGTGCGGGCTAGGCTTAAGGCCGGGGCACAAGTGCGGGCTAGGCTTAAGGCCGGGGCACAAGTGCGGGCTAGGCTTAAGGCCGGGGCACAAGTGCGGGCTAGGCTTAAGGCCGGGGCACAAGTGCGGGCTAGGCTTAAGGCCGGGGCACAAGTGCGGGCTAGGCTTAAGGCCGGGGCACAAGTGCGGGCTAGGCTTAAGGCCGGGGCACAAGTGCGGGCTAGGCTTAAGGCCGGGGCACAAGTGCGGGCTAGGCTTAAGGCCGGGGCACAAGTGCGGGCTAGGCTTAAGGCCGGGGCACAAGTGCGGGCTGGGCTTAAGGCCGGGGCACAAGTGCGGGCTGGGCTTAAGGCCGGGGCACAAGTGCGGGCTGGGCTTAAGGCCGGGGCACAAGTGCGGGCTGGGCTTAAGGCCGGGGCACAAGTGCGGGCTGGGCTTAAGGCCTGGGCACAAGTGCGGGCTGGGCTTAAGGCCGGGGCACAAGTGCGGGCTAGGCTTAAGGCCGGGGCACAAGTGCGGGCTAGGCTTAAGGCCGGGGCACAAGTGCAGGCTAGGCTTAAGGCCGGGGCACAAGTGCGGGCTAGGCTTAAGGCCGGGGCACAAGTGCGGGCAAGGCTTAAGGCCGGGGCACAAGTGCGGGCTGGGCTTAAGGCCTGGGCACAAGTGCGGGCTGGGCTTAAGGCCGGGGCACAAGTGCGGGCTAGGCTTAAGGCCGGGGCACAAGTGCGGGCTAGGCTTAAGGCATGGGCACAATTGCCAGCTAGGCTTAAGGCCTGGGCACAAGTGCAGGCTAGGCTTAAGGCCTGGGCACAAGTGCAGGCTAGGCTTAAAGCCTGGGCACAAGTGCAGTGCTGGCTAGGATCAAGGCAAGGGGGCACAAGTGCTGGCTAGGCTTAAGGCCGGGGCACAAGTGCGGGCTAGGCTTAAGGCCGGGGCACAAGTGCGGGCTAGGCTTAAGGCCGGGGCACAAGTGCGGGCTAGGCTTAAGGCCGCGGCACAAGTGCGGGCTAGGCTTAAGGCCGGGGCACAAGTGCGGGCTAGGCTTAAGGCCTGGGCACAAGTGCGGGCTAGGCTTAAGGCCAGGGCACAAGTGCGGGCTAGGCTTAAAGCCTGAGCACAAGTGCGGGCTAGGCTTAAGGCCGGGGCACAAGTGCGGGCTAGGCTTAAGGCCTGGGCACAAGTGCGGGCTGGGCTTAAGGCCGGGGCACAAGTGCGGGCTCGGATTAAGGCCGGGGCACAAGTGCGGGCTAGGCTTAAGGCCTGGGCACAAGTGCGGGCTCGGCTTAAGGCCGGGTGACAAGTGCGGGCTCGGCTTAAGGCCGGGGCGCAAGTGCGGGCTGGGCTTAAGGCCTGGGCTCAAGTGCGGGCTGGGCTTAAGGCCTGGGCACAAGTGCGGGCTGGGCTTAAGGCCGGGGCACAAGTGCGGGTTGGGCTTAAGGCCGGGGCACAAGTGCGGGCTGGGCTTAAGGCCGGGGCACAAGTGCGGGCTGGGCTTAAGGCCTGGGCACAAGTGCGGGCTGGGCTTAA
Source organism: Ranitomeya imitator (assembly GCF_032444005.1). Taxonomy (NCBI): domain Eukaryota; kingdom Metazoa; phylum Chordata; class Amphibia; order Anura; family Dendrobatidae; genus Ranitomeya; species Ranitomeya imitator. The sequence continues at coordinate 1,880,445 of NW_027194471.1, forward strand.
GGCCTGGGCACAAGTGCGGGCTGGGCTTAAGGCCTGGGCACAAGTGCGGGCTGGGCTTAAGGCCTGGGCACAAGTGCGGGCTGGGCTTAAGGCCTGGGCACAAGTGCGGGCTGGGCTTAAGGCCGGGGCACAAGTGCGGGCTGGGCTTAAGGCCGGGGCACAAGTGCGGGCTGGGCTAAAGGCCTGGGCACAAGTGCGGGCTAGGCTTAAGGCCGGGGCACTAGTGCGGGCTAGGCTTAAGGCCGGGGCACAAGTGCGGGCTAGGCTTAATGCCGGGGCACAAGTGCGGGCTAGGCTTAATGCCGGGGCACAAGTGCGGGCTAGGCTTAAGGCCGGGGCACACGTGCGGCCTAGGCTTAAGGCCGGGGCACAAGTGCGGGCTAGGCTTAAGGCCGGGGCACAAGTGCGGGCTAGGCTTAAGGCCGGGGCACAAGTGCGAGCTAGGCTTAAGGCCTGGGCACAAGTGCGGGCTAGGCTTAAGGCCTGGGCACAAGTGCGGGCTAGGCTTAAGGCCTGGGCACAAGTGCGGGCTAGGCTTAAGGCCTGGGCACAAGTGCGGGCTAGGCTTAAGGCCTGGGCACAAGTGCGGGCTAGGCTTAAGGCCGGGGCACAAGTGCGGGCTGGGCTTAAGGCCTGGGCACAAGTGCGGGCTAGGCTTAAGGCCGGGGCACTAGTGCGGGCTAGGCTTAAGGCCGGGGCACAAGTGCGGGCTAGGCTTAATGCCGGGGCACAAGTGCGGGCTAGGCTTAATGCCGGGGCACAAGTGCGGGCTAGGCTTAAGGCCGGGGCACACGTGCGGCCTAGGCTTAAGGCCGGGGCACAAGTGCGGGCTAGGCTTAAGGCCGGGGCACAAGTGCGGGCTAGGCTTAAGGCCAGGGCACAAGTGCGAGCTAGGCTTAAGGCCTGGGCACAAGTGCGGGCTAGGCTTAAGGCCTGGGCACAAGTGCGGGCTAGGCTTAAGGCCTGGGCACAAGTGCGGGCTAGGCTTAAGGCCTGGGCACAAGTGCGGGCTAGGCTTAAGGCCTGGGCACAAGTGCGGGCTAGGCTTAAGGCCGGGGCACAAGTGCGGGCTGGGCTTAAGGCCTGGGCACAAGTGCGGGCTGGGCTTAAGGCCTGGGCACAAGTGCGGGCTGGGCTTAAGGCCGGGGCACAAGTGCGGGCTAGGCTTAAGGCCGGGGCACAAGTGCGGGCTAGGCTTAAGGCCGGGGCACAAGTGCGGGCTAGGCTTAAGGCCGGGGCACAAGTGCGGGCTAGGCTTAAGGCCGGGGCACAAGTGCGGGCTAGGCTTAAGGCCGGGGCACAAGTGCGGGCTAGGCTTAAGGCCGGGGCACAAGTGCGGGCTAGGCTTAAGGCCGGGGCACAAGTGCGGGCTAGGCTTAAGGCCGGGGCACAAGTGCGGGCTAGGCTTAAGGCCGGGGCACAAGTGCGGGCTAGGCTTAAGGCCGGGGCACAAGTGCGGGCTAGGCTTAAGGCCGGGGCACAAGTGCGGGCTAGGCTTAAGGCCGGGGCACAAGTGCGGGCTAGGCTTAAGGCCGGGGCACAAGTGCGGGCTAGGCTTAAGGCCGGGGCACAAGTGCGGGCTAGGCTTAAGGCCGGGGCACAAGTGCGGGCTAGGCTTAAGGCCGGGGCACAAGTGCTGGCTAGGCTTAAGGCCGGGGCACAAGTGCGGGCTAGGCTTAAGGCCAAGGCACAAGTGCGGGCTAGGCTTAAGGCCGGGGCACAAGTGCAGTGCTGGCTAGGATCAAGGCAGGGGGCACAAGTGCTGGCTAGGCTTAAGGCATGGGCACAAGTGCCAGCTAGGCTTAAGGCCTGGACACAAGTGCAGGCTAGGCTTAAGGCATGGGCACAAGTGCAGGCTAGGCTTAAGGCCTGGGCACAAGTGCAGTGCTGGCTAGGATCAAGGCAAGGGGGCACAAGTGCTGGCTAGGCTTAAGGCATGGGCACAAGTGCTGGCTAGGCTTAAGGCATACAGCTATCTCTTTGCACTCTTTGCATAAAGGGTTAGGCACCCATAGGGGTGAAGAGCTAGCTTTCACCCCTCTACTCTGTACTTGGACATTTAGGACTAGATCCTTTGTTGTACAGTGCGGAGCCTCTCCTTAACCCCATGCTCCAAGCGACCAGGCACTTCTTGTCTGTCCTCCGTAAATGGGTAATGCCTTCTTCCCCAATTACAGTCGTGCATGCGCATTCAGACGGGACAAGATCGAAGAGCATAAAGCTGGCCCTATGTGCATAACCAACATGAAGCTGAAGACAAAAACAAACAAACAAGCATACAAGGGGCTCAAAAGTGCGGGCTGGGCTTAAGGCCGGGGCACAAGTGCGGGCTAGGCTTAAGGCCGGGGCACAAGTGCGGGCAAGGCTTAAGGCCGGGGCACAAGTGCGGGCTAGGCATAAGGCCGGGGCACAAGTGCGGGCTAGGCTTAAGGCCGGGGCACAAGTGCGGGCTAGGCTTAAGGCCGGGGCACAAGTGCGGGCTAGGCTTAAGGCCGGGGCACAAGTGCGGGCTAGGCTTAAGGCCGGGGCACAAGTGCGGGCTAGGCTTAAGGCCGGGGCACAAGTGCGGGCTAGGCTTAAGGCCGGGGCACAAGTGCGGGCTAGGCTTAAGGCCGGGGCACAAGTGCGGGCTAGGCTTAAGGCCGGGGCACAAGTGCGGGCTAGGCTTAAGGCCGGGGCACAAGTGCGGGCTAGGCTTAAGGCCGGGGCACAAGTGCGGGCTGGGCTTAAGGCCGGGGCACAAGTGCGGGCTGGGCTTAAGGCCGGGGCACAAGTGCGGGCTGGGCTTAAGGCCGGGGCACAAGTGCGGGCTAGGCTTAATGCCGGGGCACAAGTGCGGGCTAGGCTTAATGCCGGGGCACAAGTGCGGGCTGGGCTTAAGGCCGGGGCACAAGTGCGGGCTAGGCTTAAGGCCGGGGCACAAGTGCGGGCTAGGCTTAAGGCCGGGGCACAAGTGCGGGCTAGGCTTAAGGCATGGGCACAATTGCCAGCTAGGCTTAAGGCCTGGGCACAAGTGCAGGCTAGGCTTAAGGCCTGGGCACAAGTGCAGGCTAGGCTTAAAGCCTGGGCACAAGTGCAGTGCTGGCTAGGATCAAGGCAAGGGGGCACAAGTGCTGGCTAGGCTTAAGGCCGGGGCACAAGTGCGGGCTAGGCTTAAGGCCGGGGCACAAGTGCGGGCTAGGCTTAAGGCCGGGGCACAAGTGCGGGCTAGGCTTAAGGCCGCGGCACAAGTGCGGGCTAGGCTTAAGGCCGGGGCACAAGTGCGGGCTAGGCTTAAGGCCTGGGCACAAGTGCGGGCTAGGCTTAAGGCCAGGGCACAAGTGCGGGCTAGGCTTAAAGCCTGAGCACAAGTGCGGGCTAGGCTTAAGGCCGGGGCACAAGTGCGGGCTAGGCTTAAGGCCTGGGCACAAGTGCGGGCTGGGCTTAAGGCCGGGGCACAAGTGCGGGCTCGGATTAAGGCCGGGGCACAAGTGCGGGCTAGGCTTAAGGCCTGGGCACAAGTGCGGGCTCGGCTTAAGGCCGGGTGACAAGTGCGGGCTCGGCTTAAGGCCGGGGCGCAAGTGCGGGCTGGGCTTAAGGCCTGGGCTCAAGTGCGGGCTAGGCTTAAGGCCTGGGCACAAGTGCGGGCTAGGCTTAAGGCCTGGGCACAAGTGCGGGCTAGGCTTAAGGCCGGGGCACAAGTGCGGGCTGGGCTTAAGGCCTGGGCACAAGTGCGGGCTAGGCTTAAGGCCGGGGCACTAGTGCGGGCTAGGCTTAAGGCCGGGGCACAAGTGCGGGCTAGGCTTAATGCCGGGGCACAAGTGCGGGCTAGGCTTAATGCCGGGGCACAAGTGCGGGCTAGGCTTAAGGCCGGGGCACACGTGCGGCCTAGGCTTAAGGCCGGGGCACAAGTGCGGGCTAGGCTTAAGGCCGGGGCACAAGTGCGGGCTAGGCTTAAGGCCAGGGCACAAGTGCGAGCTAGGCTTAAGGCCTGGGCACAAGTGCGGGCTAGGCTTAAGGCCTGGGCACAAGTGCGGGCTAGGCTTAAGGCCTGGGCACAAGTGCGGGCTAGGCTTAAGGCCTGGGCACAAGTGCGGGCTAGGCTTAAGGCCTGGGCACAAGTGCGGGCTAGGCTTAAGGCCGGGGCACAAGTGCGGGCTGGGCTTAAGGCCTGGGCACAAGTGCGGGCTGGGCTTAAGGCCTGGGCACAAGTGCGGGCTGGGCTTAAGGCCGGGGCACAAGTGCGGGCTAGGCTTAAGGCCGGGGCACAAGTGCGGGCTAGGCTTAAGGCCGTGGCACAAGTGCGGGCTAGGCTTAAGGCCGGGGCACAAGTGCGGGCTAGGCTTAAGGCCGGGGCACAAGTGCGGGCTAGGCTTAAGGCCGGGGCACAAGTGCGGGCTAGGCTTAAGGCCGGGGCACAAGTGCGGGCTAGGCTTAAGGCCGGGGCACAAGTGCGGGCTAGGCTTAAGGCCGGGGCACAAGTGCGGGCTAGGCTTAAGGCCGGGGCACAAGTGCGGGCTAGGCTTAAGGCCGGGGCACAAGTGCGGGCTAGGCTTAAGGCCGGGGCACAAGTGCGGGCTAGGCTTAAGGCCGGGGCACAAGTGCGGGCTAGGCTTAAGGCCGGGGCACAAGTGCGGGCTAGGCTTAAGGCCGGGGCACAAGTGCGGGCTAGGCTTAAGGCCGGGGCACAAGTGCGGGCTAGGCTTAAGGCCGGGGCACAAGTGCTGGCTAGGCTTAAGGCCGGGGCACAAGTGCGGGCTAGGCTTAAGGCCAAGGCACAAGTGCGGGCTAGGCTTAAGGCCGGGGCACAAGTGCAGTGCTGGCTAGGATCAAGGCAGGGGGCACAAGTGCTGGCTAGGCTTAAGGCATGGGCACAAGTGCCAGCTAGGCTTAAGGCCTGGACACAAGTGCAGGCTAGGCTTAAGGCATGGGCACAAGTGCAGGCTAGGCTTAAGGCCTGGGCACAAGTGCAGTGCTGGCTAGGATCAAGGCAAGGGGGCACAAGTGCTGGCTAGGCTTAAGGCATGGGCACAAGTGCTGGCTAGGCTTAAGGCATACAGCTATCTCTTTGCACTCTTTGCATAAAGGGTTAGGCACCCATAGGGGTGAAGAGCTAGCTTTCACCCCTCTACTCTGTACTTGGACATTTAGGACTAGATCCTTTGTTGTACAGTGCGGAGCCTCTCCTTAACCCCATGCTCCAAGCGACCAGGCACTTCTTGTCTGTCCTCCGTAAATGGGTAATGCCTTCTTCCCCAATTACAGTCGTGCATGCGCATTCAGACGGGACAAGATCGAAGAGCATAAAGCTGGCCCTATGTGCATAACCAACATGAAGCTGAAGACAAAAACAAACAAACAAGCATACAAGGGGCTCAAAAGTGCGGGCTGGGCTTAAGGCCGGGGCACAAGTGCGGGCTAGGCTTAAGGCCGGGGCACAAGTGCGGGCAAGGCTTAAGGCCGGGGCACAAGTGCGGGCTAGGCATAAGGCCGGGGCACAAGTGCGGGCTAGGCTTAAGGCCGGGGCACAAGTGCGGGCTAGGCTTAAGGCCGGGGCACAAGTGCGGGCTAGGCTTAAGGCCGGGGCACAAGTGCGGGCTAGGCTTAAGGCCGGGGCACAAGTGCGGGCTAGGCTTAAGGCCGGGGCACAAGTGCGGGCTAGGCTTAAGGCCGGGGCACAAGTGCGGGCTAGGCTTAAGGCCGGGGCACAAGTGCGGGCTAGGCTTAAGGCCGGGGCACAAGTGCGGGCTAGGCTTAAGGCCGGGGCACAAGTGCGGGCTAGGCTTAAGGCCGGGGCACAAGTGCGGGCTGGGCTTAAGGCCGGGGCACAAGTGCGGGCTGGGCTTAAGGCCGGGGCACAAGTGCGGGCTGGGCTTAAGGCCGGGGCACAAGTGCGGGCTGGGCTTAAGGCCGGGGCACAAGTGCGGGCTGGGCTTAAGGCCTGGGCACAAGTGCGGGCTGGGCTTAAGGCCGGGGCACAAGTGCGGGCTAGGCTTAAGGCCGGGGCACAAGTGCGGGCTAGGCTTAAGGCCGGGGCACAAGTGCAGGCTAGGCTTAAGGCCGGGGCACAAGTGCGGGCTAGGCTTAAGGCCGGGGCACAAGTGCGGGCAAGGCTTAAGGCCGGGGCACAAGTGCGGGCTGGGCTTAAGGCCTGGGCACAAGTGCGGGCTGGGCTTAAGGCCGGGGCACAAGTGCGGGCTAGGCTTAAGGCCGGGGCACAAGTGCGGGCTAGGCTTAAGGCATGGGCACAATTGCCAGCTAGGCTTAAGGCCTGGGCACAAGTGCAGGCTAGGCTTAAGGCCTGGGCACAAGTGCAGGCTAGGCTTAAAGCCTGGGCACAAGTGCAGTGCTGGCTAGGATCAAGGCAAGGGGGCACAAGTGCTGGCTAGGCTTAAGGCCGGGGCACAAGTGCGGGCTAGGCTTAAGGCCGGGGCACAAGTGCGGGCTAGGCTTAAGGCCGGGGCACAAGTGCGGGCTAGGCTTAAGGCCGCGGCACAAGTGCGGGCTAGGCTTAAGGCCGGGGCACAAGTGCGGGCTAGGCTTAAGGCCTGGGCACAAGTGCGGGCTAGGCTTAAGGCCAGGGCACAAGTGCGGGCTAGGCTTAAAGCCTGAGCACAAGTGCGGGCTAGGCTTAAGGCCGGGGCACAAGTGCGGGCTAGGCTTAAGGCCTGGGCACAAGTGCGGGCTGGGCTTAAGGCCGGGGCACAAGTGCGGGCTCGGATTAAGGCCGGGGCACAAGTGCGGGCTCGGATTAAGGCCGGGGCACAAGTGCGGGCTAGGCTTAAGGCCTGGGCACAAGTGCGGGCTCGGCTTAAGGCCGGGTGACAAGTGCGGGCTCGGCTTAAGGCCGGGGCGCAAGTGCGGGCTGGGCTTAAGGCCTGGGCTCAAGTGCGGGCTGGGCTTAAGGCCTGGGCACAAGTGCGGGCTGGGCTTAAGGCCGGGGCACAAGTGCGGGTTGGGCTTAAGGCCGGGGCACAAGTGCGGGCTGGGCTTAAGGCCGTGGCACAAGTGCGGGCTGGGCTTAAGGCCTGGGCACAAGTGCGGGCTGGGCTTAAGGCCTGGGCACAAGTGCGGGCTGGGCTTAAGGCCTGGGCACAAGTGCGGGCTGGGCTTAAGGCCTGGGCACAAGTGCGGGCTGGGCTTAAGGCCTGGGCACAAGTGCGGGCTGGGCTTAAGGCCGGGGCACAAGTGCGGGCTGGGCTTAAGGCCGGGGCACAAGTGCGGGCTGGGCTAAAGGCCTGGGCACAAGTGCGGGCTAGGCTTAAGGCCGGGGCACTAGTGCGGGCTAGGCTTAAGGCCGGGGCACAAGTGCGGGCTAGGCTTAATGCCGGGGCACAAGTGCGGGCTAGGCTTAATGCCGGGGCACAAGTGCGGGCTAGGCTTAAGGCCGGGGCACACGTGCGGCCTAGGCTTAAGGCCGGGGCACAAGTGCGGGCTAGGCTTAAGGCCGGGGCACAAGTGCGGGCTAGGCTTAAGGCCAGGGCACAAGTGCGAGCTAGGCTTAAGGCCTGGGCACAAGTGCGGGCTAGGCTTAAGGCCTGGGCACAAGTGCGGGCTAGGCTTAAGGCCTGGGCACAAGTGCGGGCTAGGCTTAAGGCCTGGGCACAAGTGCGGGCTAGGCTTAAGGCCTGGGCACAAGTGCGGGCTAGGCTTAAGGCCGGGGCACAAGTGCGGGCTGGGCTTAAGGCCTGGGCACAAGTGCGGGCTAGGCTTAAGGCCGGGGCACTAGTGCGGGCTAGGCTTAAGGCCGGGGCACAAGTGCGGGCTAGGCTTAATGCCGGGGCACAAGTGCGGGCTAGGCTTAATGCCGGGGCACAAGTGCGGGCTAGGCTTAAGGCCGGGGCACACGTGCGGCCTAGGCTTAAGGCCGGGGCACAAGTGCGAGCTAGGCTTAAGGCCTGGGCACAAGTGCGGGCTAGGCTTAAGGCCTGGGCACAAGTGCGGGCTAGGCTTAAGGCCTGGGCACAAGTGCGGGCTAGGCTTAAGGCCTGGGCACAAGTGCGGGCTAGGCTTAAGGCCTGGGCACAAGTGCGGGCTAGGCTTAAGGCCGGGGCACAAGTGCGGGCTGGGCTTAAGGCCTGGGCACAAGTGCGGGCTGGGCTTAAGGCCTGGGCACAAGTGCGGGCTGGGCTTAAGGCCGGGGCACAAGTGCGGGCTGGGCTTAAGGCCTGGGCACAAGTGCGGGCTGGGCTTAAGGCCTGGGCACAAGTGCGGGCTAGGCTTAAGGCCGGGGCACAAGTGCGGGCTGGGCTTAAGGCCTGGGCACAAGTGCGGGCTGGGCTTAAGGCCTGGGCACAAGTGCGGGCTAGGCTTAAGGCCTGGGCACAAGTGCGGGCTAGGCTTAAGGCCTGGGCACAAGTGCGGGCTAGGCTTAAGGCCGGGGCACAAGTGCGGGCTGGGCTTAAGGCCTGGGCACAAGTGCGGGCTGGGCTTAAGGCCTGGGCACAAGTGCGGGCTGGGCTTAAGGCCGGGGCACAAGTGCGGGCTAGGCTTAAGGCCGGGGCACAAGTGCGGGCTAGGCTTAAGGCCGGGGCACAAGTGCGGGCTAGGCTTAAGGCCGGGGCACAAGTGCGGGCTAGGCTTAAGGCCGGGGCACAAGTGCGGGCTAGGCTTAAGGCCGGGGCACAAGTGCGGGCTAGGCTTAAGGCCGGGGCACAAGTGCGGGCTAGGCTTAAGGCCGGGGCACAAGTGCGGGCTAGGCTTAAGGCCGGGGCACAAGTGCGGGCTAGGCTTAAGGCCGGGGCACAAGTGCGGGCTAGGCTTAAGGCCGGGGCACAAGTGCGGGCTAGGCTTAAGGCCGGGGCACAAGTGCGGGCTAGGCTTAAGGCCGGGGCACAAGTGCGGGCTAGGCTTAAGGCCGGGGCACAAGTGCGGGCTAGGCTTAAGGCCGGGGCACAAGTGCGGGCTAGGCTTAAGGCCGGGGCACAAGTGCGGGCTAGGCTTAAGGCCGGGGCACAAGTGCTGGCTAGGCTTAAGGCCGGGGCACAAGTGCGGGCTAGGCTTAAGGCCAAGGCACAAGTGCGGGCTAGGCTTAAGGCCGGGGCACAAGTGCAGTGCTGGCTAGGATCAAGGCAGGGGGCACAAGTGCTGGCTAGGCTTAAGGCATGGGCACAAGTGCCAGCTAGGCTTAAGGCCTGGACACAAGTGCAGGCTAGGCTTAAGGCATGGGCACAAGTGCAGGCTAGGCTTAAGGCCTGGGCACAAGTGCAGTGCTGGCTAGGATCAAGGCAAGGGGGCACAAGTGCTGGCTAGGCTTAAGGCATGGGCACAAGTGCTGGCTAGGCTTAAGGCATACAGCTATCTCTTTGCACTCTTTGCATAAAGGGTTAGGCACCCATAGGGGTGAAGAGCTAGCTTTCACCCCTCTACTCTGTACTTGGACATTTAGGACTAGATCCTTTGTTGTACAGTGCGGAGCCTCTCCTTAACCCCATGCTCCAAGCGACCAGGCACTTCTTGTCTGTCCTCCGTAAATGGGTAATGCCTTCTTCCCCAATTACAGTCGTGCATGCGCATTCAGACGGGACAAGATCGAAGAGCATAAAGCTGGCCCTATGTGCATAACCAACATGAAGCTGAAGACAAAAACAAACAAACAAGCATACAAGGGGCTCAAAAGTGCGGGCTGGGCTTAAGGCCGGGGCACAAGTGCGGGCTAGGCTTAAGGCCGGGGCACAAGTGCGGGCAAGGCTTAAGGCCGGGGCACAAGTGCGGGCTAGGCATAAGGCCGGGGCACAAGTGCGGGCTAGGCTTAAGGCCGGGGCACAAGTGCGGGCTAGGCTTAAGGCCGGGGCACAAGTGCGGGCTAGGCTTAAGGCCGGGGCACAAGTGCGGGCTAGGCTTAAGGCCGGGGCACAAGTGCGGGCTAGGCTTAAGGCCGGGGCACAAGTGCGGGCTAGGCTTAAGGCCGGGGCACAAGTGCGGGCTAGGCTTAAGGCCGGGGCACAAGTGCGGGCTAGGCTTAAGGCCGGGGCACAAGTGCGGGCTAGGCTTAAGGCCGGGGCACAAGTGCGGGCTAGGCTTAAGGCCGGGGCACAAGTGCGGGCTGGGCTTAAGGCCGGGGCACAAGTGCGGGCTGGGCTTAAGGCCGGGGCACAAGTGCGGGCTGGGCTTAAGGCCGGGGCACAAGTGCGGGCTAGGCTTAATGCCGGGGCACAAGTGCGGGCTAGGCTTAATGCCGGGGCACAAGTGCGGGCTGGGCTTAAGGCCGGGGCACAAGTGCGGGCTAGGCTTAAGGCCGGGGCACAAGTGCGGGCTAGGCTTAAGGCCGGGGCACAAGTGCGGGCTAGGCTTAAGGCATGGGCACAATTGCCAGCTAGGCTTAAGGCCTGGGCACAAGTGCAGGCTAGGCTTAAGGCCTGGGCACAAGTGCAGGCTAGGCTTAAAGCCTGGGCACAAGTGCAGTGCTGGCTAGGATCAAGGCAAGGGGGCACAAGTGCTGGCTAGGCTTAAGGCCGGGGCACAAGTGCGGGCTAGGCTTAAGGCCGGGGCACAAGTGCGGGCTAGGCTTAAGGCCGGGGCACAAGTGTGGGCTAGGCTTAAGGCCGCGGCACAAGTGCGGGCTAGGCTTAAGGCCGGGGCACAAGTGCGGGCTAGGCTTAAGGCCTGGGCACAAGTGCGGGCTAGGCTTAAGGCCAGGGCACAAGTGCGGGCTAGGCTTAAAGCCTGAGCACAAGTGCGGGCTAGGCTTAAGGCCGGGGCACAAGTGCGGGCTAGGCTTAAGGCCTGGGCACAAGTGCGGGCTGGGCTTAAGGCCGGGGCACAAGTGCGGGCTCGGATTAAGGCCGGGGCACAAGTGCGGGCTAGGCTTAAGGCCTGGGCACAAGTGCGGGCTCGGCTTAAGGCCGGGTGACAAGTGCGGGCTCGGCTTAAGGCCGGGGCGCAAGTGCGGGCTGGGCTTAAGGCCTGGGCTCAAGTGCGGGCTGGGCTTAAGGCCTGGGCACAAGTGCGGGCTGGGCTTAAGGCCGGGGCACAAGTGCGGGTTGGGCTTAAGGCCGGGGCACAAGTGCGGGCTGGGCTTAAGGCCGGGGCACAAGTGCGGGCTGGGCTTAAGGCCTGGGCACAAGTGCGGGCTGGGCTTAAGGCCTGGGCACAAGTGCGGGCTGGGCTTAAGGCCTGGGCACAAGTGCGGGCTGGGCTTAAGGCCTGGGCACAAGTGCGGGCTGGGCTTAAGGCCGGGGCACAAGTGCGGGCTGGGCTTAAGGCCGGGGCACAAGTGCGGGCTGGGCTAAAGGCCTGGGCACAAGTGCGGGCTAGGCTTAAGGCCGGGGCACTAGTGCGGGCTAGGCTTAAGGCCGGGGCACAAGTGCGGGCTAGGCTTAATGCCGGGGCACAAGTGCGGGCTAGGCTTAATGCCGGGGCACAAGTGCGGGCTAGGCTTAAGGCCGGGGCACACGTGCGGCCTAGGCTTAAGGCCGGGGCACAAGTGCGGGCTAGGCTTAAGGCCGGGGCACAAGTGCGGGCTAGGCTTAAGGCCAGGGCACAAGTGCGAGCTAGGCTTAAGGCCTGGGCACAAGTGCGGGCTAGGCTTAAGGCCTGGGCACAAGTGCGGGCTAGGCTTAAGGCCTGGGCACAAGTGCGGGCTAGGCTTAAGGCCTGGGCACAAGTGCGGGCTAGGCTTAAGGCCTGGGCACAAGTGCGGGCTAGGCTTAAGGCCGGGGCACAAGTGCGGGCTGGGCTTAAGGCCTGGGCACAAGTGCGGGCTAGGCTTAAGGCCGGGGCACTAGTGCGGGCTAGGCTTAAGGCCGGGGCACAAGTGCGGGCTAGGCTTAATGCCGGGGCACAAGTGCGGGCTAGGCTTAATGCCGGGGCACAAGTGCGGGCTAGGCTTAAGGCCGGGGCACACGTGCGGCCTAGGCTTAAGGCCGGGGCACAAGTGCGGGCTAGGCTTAAGGCCGGGGCACAAGTGCGGGCTAGGCTTAAGGCCAGGGCACAAGTGCGAGCTAGGCTTAAGGCCTGGGCACAAGTGCGGGCTAGGCTTAAGGCCTGGGCACAAGTGCGGGCTAGGCTTAAGGCCTGGGCACAAGTGCGGGCTAGGCTTAAGGCCTGGGCACAAGTGCGGGCTAGGCTTAAGGCCTGGGCACAAGTGCGGGCTAGGCTTAAGGCCGGGGCACAAGTGCGGGCTGGGCTTAAGGCCTGGGCACAAGTGCGGGCTGGGCTTAAGGCCTGGGCACAAGTGCGGGCTGGGCTTAAGGCCGGGGCACAAGTGCGGGCTAGGCTTAAGGCCGGGGCACAAGTGCGGGCTAGGCTTAAGGCCGGGGCACAAGTGCGGGCTAGGCTTAAGGCCGGGGCACAAGTGCGGGCTAGGCTTAAGGCCGGGGCACAAGTGCGGGCTAGGCTTAAGGCCGGGGCACAAGTGCGGGCTAGGCTTAAGGCCGGGGCACAAGTGCGGGCTAGGCTTAAGGCCGGGGCACAAGTGCGGGCTAGGCTTAAGGCCGGGGCACAAGTGCGGGCTAGGCTTAAGGCCGGGGCACAAGTGCGGGCTAGGCTTAAGGCCGGGGCACAAGTGCGGGCTAGGCTTAAGGCCGGGGCACAAGTGCGGGCTAGGCTTAAGGCCGGGGCACAAGTGCGGGCTAGGCTTAAGGCCGGGGCACAAGTGCGGGCTAGGCTTAAGGCCGGGGCACAAGTGCGGGCTAGGCTTAAGGCCGGGGCACAAGTGCTGGCTAGGCTTAAGGCCGGGGCACAAGTGCGGGCTAGGCTTAAGGCCAAGGCACAAGTGCGGGCTAGGCTTAAGGCCGGGGCACAAGTGCAGTGCTGGCTAGGATCAAGGCAGGGGGCACAAGTGCTGGCTAGGCTTAAGGCATGGGCACAAGTGCCAGCTAGGCTTAAGGCCTGGACACAAGTGCAGGCTAGGCTTAAGGCATGGGCACAAGTGCAGGCTAGGCTTAAGGCCTGGGCACAAGTGCAGTGCTGGCTAGGATCAAGGCAAGGGGGCACAAGTGCTGGCTAGGCTTAAGGCATGGGCACAAGTGCTGGCTAGGCTTAAGGCATACAGCTATCTCTTTGCACTCTTTGCATAAAGGGTTAGGCACCCATAGGGGTGAAGAGCTAGCTTTCACCCCTCTACTCTGTACTTGGACATTTAGGACTAGATCCTTTGTTGTACAGTGCGGAGCCTCTCCTTAACCCCATGCTCCAAGCGACCAGGCACTTCTTGTCTGTCCTCCGTAAATGGGTAATGCCTTCTTCCCCAATTACAGTCGTGCATGCGCATTCAGACGGGACAAGATCGAAGAGCATAAAGCTGGCCCTATGTGCATAACCAACATGAAGCTGAAGACAAAAACAAACAAACAAGCATACAAGGGGCTCAAAAGTGCGGGCTGGGCTTAAGGCCGGGGCACAAGTGCGGGCTAGGCTTAAGGCCGGGGCACAAGTGCGGGCTAGGCTTAAGGCCGGGGCACAAGTGCGGGCTAGGCTTAAGGCCGGGGCACAAGTGCGGGCTAGGCTTAAGGCCGGGGCACAAGTGCGGGCTAGGCTTAAGGCCGGGGCACAAGTGCGGGCTAGGCTTAAGGCCGGGGCACAAGTGCGGGCTAGGCTTAAGGCCGGGGCACAAGTGCGGGCTAGGCTTAAGGCCGGGGCACAAGTGCGGGCTAGGCTTAAGGCCGGGGCACAAGTGCTGGCTAGGCTTAAGGCCGGGGCACAAGTGCGGGCTAGGCTTAAGGCCAAGGCACAAGTGCGGGCTAGGCTTAAGGCCGGGGCACAAGTGCAGTGCTGGCTAGGATCAAGGCAGGGGGCACAAGTGCTGGCTAGGCTTAAGGCATGGGCACAAGTGCCAGCTAGGCTTAAGGCCTGGACACAAGTGCAGGCTAGGCTTAAGGCATGGGCACAAGTGCAGGCTAGGCTTAAGGCCTGGGCACAAGTGCAGTGCTGGCTAGGATCAAGGCAAGGGGGCACAAGTGCTGGCTAGGCTTAAGGCATGGGCACAAGTGCTGGCTAGGCTTAAGGCATACAGCTATCTCTTTGCACTCTTTGCATAAAGGGTTAGGCACCCATAGGGGTGAAGAGCTAGCTTTCACCCCTCTACTCTGTACTTGGACATTTAGGACTAGATCCTTTGTTGTACAGTGCGGAGCCTCTCCTTAACCCCATGCTCCAAGCGACCAGGCACTTCTTGTCTGTCCTCCGTAAATGGGTAATGCCTTCTTCCCCAATTACAGTCGTGCATGCGCATTCAGACGGGACAAGATCGAAGAGCATAAAGCTGGCCCTATGTGCATAACCAACATGAAGCTGAAGACAAAAACAAACAAACAAGCATACAAGGGGCTCAAAAGTGCGGGCTGGGCTTAAGGCCGGGGCACAAGTGCGGGCTAGGCTTAAGGCCGGGGCACAAGTGCGGGCAAGGCTTAAGGCCGGGGCACAAGTGCGGGCTAGGCTTAAGGCCGGGGCACAAGTGCGGGCTAGGCATAAGGCCGGGGCACAAGTGCGGGCTAGGCTTAAGGCCGGGGCACAAGTGCGGGCTAGGCTTAAGGCCGGGGCACAAGTGCGGGCTAGGCTTAAGGCCGGGGCACAAGTGCGGGCTAGGCTTAAGGCCGGGGCACAAGTGCGGGCTAGGCTTAAGGCCGGGGCACAAGTGCGGGCTAGGCTTAAGGCCGGGGCACAAGTGCGGTCTAGGCTTAAGGCCGGGGCACAAGTGCGGGCTAGGCTTAAGGCCGGGGCACAAGTGCGGGCTAGGCTTAAGGCCGGGGCACAAGTGCGGGCTTGGCTTAAGGCCGGGGCACAAGTGCGGGCTAGGCTTAAGGCCGGGGCACAAGTGCGGGCTAGGCTTAAGGCCGGTGCACAAGTGCGGGCTAGGCTTAAGGCCTGGGCACAAGTGCGGGCTAGGCTTAAGGCCTGGGCACAAGTGCGGGCTAGGCTTAAGGCCTGGGCACAAGTGCGGGCTAGGCTTAAGGCCTGGGCACAAGTGCGGGCTAGGCTTAAGGCCGGGGCACAAGTGCGGGCTGGGCTTAAGGCCGGGGCACAAGTGCGGGCTGGGCTTAAGGCCTGGGCACAAGTGCGGGCTGGGCTTAAGGCCGGGGCACAAGTGCGGGCTAGGCTTAAGGCCGGGGCACAAGTGCGGGCTAGGCTTAAGGCCGGGGCACAAGTGCGGGCTAGGCTTAAGGCCGGGGCACAAGTGCGGGCTAGGCTTAAGGCCGGGGCACAAGTGCGGGCTAGGCTTAAGGCCGGGGCACAAGTGCGGGCTAGGCTTAAGGCCGGGGCACAAGTGCGGGCTAGGCTTAAGGCCGGGGCACAAGTGCGGGCTAGGCTTAAGGCCGGGGCACAAGTGCGGGCTAGGCTTAAGGCCGGGGCACAAGTGCGGGCTAGGCTTAAGGCCGGGGCACAAGTGCGGGCTAGGCTTAAGGCCGGGGCACAAGTGCGGGCTAGGCTTAAGGCCGGGGCACAAGTGCGGGCTAGGCTTAAGGCCGGGGCACAAGTGCGGGCTAGGCTTAAGGCCGGGGCACAAGTGCGGGCTAGGCTTAAGGCCGGGGCACAAGTGCGGGCTAGGCTTAAGGCCGGGGCACAAGTGCGGGCTAGGCTTAAGGCCGGGGCACAAGTGCGGGCTAGGCTTAAGGCCGGGGCACAAGTGCGGGCTAGGCTTAAGGCCGGGGCACAAGTGCGGGCTAGGCTTAAGGCCGGGGCACAAGTGCGGGCTAGGCTTAAGGCCGGGGCACAAGTGCGGGCTAGGCTTAAGGCCGGGGCACAAGTGCGGGCTGGGCTTAAGGCCGGGGCACAAGTGCGGGCTAGGCTTAAGGCCGGGGCACAAGTGCGGGCTAGGCTTAAAGCCTGAGCACAAGTGCGGGCTAGGCTTAAGGCCGGGGCACAAGTGCGGGCTAGGCTTAAGGCCTGGGCACAAGTGCGGGCTGGGCTTAAGGCCGGGGCACAAGTGCGGGCTCGGATTAAGGCCGGGGCACAAGTGCGGGCTAGGCTTAAGGCCTGGGCACAAGTGCGGGCTCGGCTTAAGGCCGGGTGACAAGTGCGGGCTCGGCTTAAGGCCGGGGCGCAAGTGCGGGCTGGGCTTAAGGCCTGGGCTCAAGTGCGGGCTGGGCTTAAGGCCTGGGCACAAGTGCGGGCTGGGCTTAAGGCCGGGGCACAAGTGCGGGTTGGGCTTAAGGCCGGGGCACAAGTGCGGGCTGGGCTTAAGGCCGGGGCACAAGTGCGGGCTGGGCTTAAGGCCTGGGCACAAGTGCGGGCTGGGCTTAAGGCCTGGGCACAAGTGCGGGCTGGGCTTAAGGCCTGGGCACAAGTGCGGGCTGGGCTTAAGGCCTGGGCACAAGTGCGGGCTGGGCTTAAGGCCTGGGCACAAGTGCGGGCTGGGCTTAAGGCCGGGGCACAAGTGCGGGCTGGGCTTAAGGCCGGGGCACAAGTGCGGGCTGGGCTTAAGGCCGGGGCACAAGTGCGGGCTGGGCTAAAGGCCTGGGCACAAGTGCGGGCTAGGCTTAAGGCCGGGGCACTAGTGCGGGCTAGGCTTAAGGCCGGGGCACAAGTGCGGGCTAGGCTTAAGGCCTGGGCACAAGTGCGGGCTAGGCTTAAGGCCGGGGCACAAGTGCGGGCTAGGCTTAAGGCCGGGGCACAAGTGCGGGCTAGGCTTAAGGCCGGGGCACAAGTGCGGGCTAGGCTTAAGGCCGGGGCACAAGTGCGGGCTAGGCTTAAGGCCGGGGCACAAGTGCGGGCTAGGCTTAAGGCCGGGGCACAAGTGCGGGCTAGGCTTAAGGCCGGGGCACAAGTGCGGGCTAGGCTTAAGGCCGGGGCACAAGTGCGGGCTAGGCTTAAGGCCGGGGCACAAGTGCGGGCTAGGCTTAAGGCCGGGGCACAAGTGCGGGCTAGGCTTAAGGCCGGGGCACAAGTGCGGGCTAGGCTTAAGGCCGGGGCACAAGTGCGGGCTAGGCTTAAGGCCGGGGCACAAGTGCGGGCTAGGCTTAAGGCCGGGGCACAAGTGCGGGCTAGGCTTAAGGCCGGGGCACAAGTGCTGGCTAGGCTTAAGGCCGGGGCACAAGTGCGGGCTAGGCTTAAGGCCAAGGCACAAGTGCGGGCTAGGCTTAAGGCCGGGGCACAAGTGCAGTGCTGGCTAGGATCAAGGCAGGGGGCACAAGTGCTGGCTAGGCTTAAGGCATGGGCACAAGTGCCAGCTAGGCTTAAGGCCTGGACACAAGTGCAGGCTAGGCTTAAGGCATGGGCACAAGTGCAGGCTAGGCTTAAGGCCTGGGCACAAGTGCAGTGCTGGCTAGGATCAAGGCAAGGGGGCACAAGTGCTGGCTAGGCTTAAGGCATGGGCACAAGTGCTGGCTAGGCTTAAGGCATACAGCTATCTCTTTGCACTCTTTGCATAAAGGGTTAGGCACCCATAGGGGTGAAGAGCTAGCTTTCACCCCTCTACTCTGTACTTGGACATTTAGGACTAGATCCTTTGTTGTACAGTGCGGAGCCTCTCCTTAACCCCATGCTCCAAGCGACCAGGCACTTCTTGTCTGTCCTCCGTAAATGGGTAATGCCTTCTTCCCCAATTACAGTCGTGCATGCGCATTCAGACGGGACAAGATCGAAGAGCATAAAGCTGGCCCTATGTGCATAACCAACATGAAGCTGAAGACAAAAACAAACAAACAAGCATACAAGGGGCTCAAAAGTGCGGGCTGGGCTTAAGGCCGGGGCACAAGTGCGGGCTAGGCTTAAGGCCGGGGCACAAGTGCGGGCAAGGCTTAAGGCCGGGGCACAAGTGCGGGCTAGGCTTAAGGCCGGGGCACAAGTGCGGGCTAGGCATAAGGCCGGGGCACAAGTGCGGGCTAGGCTTAAGGCCGGGGCACAAGTGCGGGCTAGGCTTAAGGCCGGGGCACAAGTGCGGGCTAGGCTTAAGGCCGGGGCACAAGTGCGGGCTAGGCTTAAGGCCGGGGCACAAGTGCGGGCTAGGCTTAAGGCCGGGGCACAAGTGCGGGCTAGGCTTAAGGCCGGGGCACAAGTGCGGGCTAGGCTTAAGGCCGGGGCACAAGTGCGGGCTAGGCTTAAGGCCGGGGCACAAGTGCGGGCTAGGCTTAAGGCCGGGGCACAAGTGCGGGCTTGGCTTAAGGCCGGGGCACAAGTGCGGGCTAGGCTTAAGGCCGGGGCACAAGTGCGGGCTAGGCTTAAGGCCGGTGCACAAGTGCGGGCTAGGCTTAAGGCCTGGGCACAAGTGCGGGCTAGGCTTAAGGCCTGGGCACAAGTGCGGGCTAGGCTTAAGGCCTGGGCACAAGTGCGGGCTAGGCTTAAGGCCGGGGCACAAGTGCGGGCTAGGCTTAAGGCCAGGGCACAAGTGCGAGCTAGGCTTAAGGCCTGGGCACAAGTGCGGGCTAGGCTTAAGGCCTGGGCACAAGTGCGGGCTAGGCTTAAGGCCTGGGCACAAGTGCGGGCTGGGCTTAAGGCCTGGGCACAAGTGCGGGCTGGGCTTCAGGCCTGGGCACAAGTGCGGGCTGGGCTTAAGGCCTGGGCACAAGTGCGGGCTGGGCTTAAGGCCTGGGCACAAGTGCGGGCTGGGCTTAAGGCCGGGGCACAAGTGCGGGCTGGGCTTAAGGCCGGGGCACAAGTGCGGGCTGGGCTAAAGGCCTGGGCACAAGTGCGGGCTAGGCTTAAGGCCGGGGCACTAGTGCGGGCTAGGCTTAAGGCCGGGGCACAAGTGCGGGCTAGGCTTAATGCCGGGGCACAAGTGCGGGCTAGGCTTAATGCCGGGGCACAAGTGCGGGCTAGGCTTAAGGCCGGGGCACACGTGCGGCCTAGGCTTAAGGCCGGGGCACAAGTGCGGGCTAGGCTTAAGGCCGGGGCACAAGTGCGGGCTAGGCTTAAGGCCGGGGCACAAGTGCGAGCTAGGCTTAAGGCCTGGGCACAAGTGCGGGCTAGGCTTAAGGCCTGGGCACAAGTGCGGGCTAGGCTTAAGGCCTGGGCACAAGTGCGGGCTAGGCTTAAGGCCTGGGCACAAGTGCGGGCTAGGCTTAAGGCCTGGGCACAAGTGCGGGCTGGGCTTAAGGCCGGGGCACAAGTGCGGGCTGGGCTTAAGGCCTGGGCACAAGTGCGGGCTGGGCTTATGGCCTGGGCACAAGTGCGGGCTGGGCTTAAGGCCGGGGCACAAGTGCGGGCTAGGCTTAAGGCCGGGGCACAAGTGCGGGCTAGGCTTAAGGCCGGGGCACAAGTGCGGGCTAGGCTTAAGGCCGGGGCACAAGTGCGGGCTAGGCTTAAGGCCGGGGCACAAGTGCGGGCTAGGCTTAAGGCCGGGGCACAAGTGCGGGCTAGGCTTAAGGCCGGGGCACAAGTGCGGGCTAGGCTTAAGGCCGGGGCACAAGTGCGGGCTAGGCTTAAGGCCGGGGCACAAGTGCGGGCTAGGCTTAAGGCCGGGGCACAAGTGCGGGCTAGGCTTAAGGCCGGGGCACAAGTGCGGGCTAGGCTTAAGGCCGGGGCACAAGTGCGGGCTAGGCTTAAGGCCGGGGCACAAGTGCGGGCTAGGCTTAAGGCCGGGGCACAAGTGCGGGCTAGGCTTAAGGCCGGGGCACAAGTGCGGGCTAGGCTTAAGGCCGGGGCACAAGTGCGGGCTAGGCTTAAGGCCGGGGCACAAGTGCTGGCTAGGCTTAAGGCCGGGGCACAAGTGCGGGCTAGGCTTAAGGCCAAGGCACAAGTGCGGGCTAGGCTTAAGGCCGGGGCACAAGTGCAGTGCTGGCTAGGATCAAGGCAGGGGGCACAAGTGCTGGCTAGGCTTAAGGCATGGGCACAAGTGCCAGCTAGGCTTAAGGCCTGGACACAAGTGCAGGCTAGGCTTAAGGCATGGGCACAAGTGCAGGCTAGGCTTAAGGCCTGGGCACAAGTGCAGTGCTGGCTAGGATCAAGGCAAGGGGGCACAAGTGCTGGCTAGGCTTAAGGCATGGGCACAAGTGCTGGCTAGGCTTAAGGCATACAGCTATCTCTTTGCACTCTTTGCATAAAGGGTTAGGCACCCATAGGGGTGAAGAGCTAGCTTTCACCCCTCTACTCTGTACTTGGACATTTAGGACTAGATCCTTTGTTGTACAGTGCGGAGCCTCTCCTTAACCCCATGCTCCAAGCGACCAGGCACTTCTTGTCTGTCCTCCGTAAATGGGTAATGCCTTCTTCCCCAATTACAGTCGTGCATGCGCATTCAGACGGGACAAGATCGAAGAGCATAAAGCTGGCCCTATGTGCATAACCAACATGAAGCTGAAGACAAAAACAAACAAACAAGCATACAAGGGGCTCAAAAGTGCGGGCTGGGCTTAAGGCCGGGGCACAAGTGCGGGCTAGGCTTAAGGCCGGGGCACAAGTGCGGGCAAGGCTTAAGGCCGGGGCACAAGTGCGGGCTAGGCTTAAGGCCGGGGCACAAGTGCGGGCTAGGCATAAGGCCGGGGCACAAGTGCGGGCTAGGCTTAAGGCCGGGGCACAAGTGCGGGCTAGGCTTAAGGCCGGGGCACAAGTGCGGGCTAGGCTTAAGGCCGGGGCACAAGTGCGGGCTAGGCTTAAGGCCGGGGCACAAGTGCGGGCTAGGCTTAAGGCCGGGGCACAAGTGCGGGCTAGGCTTAAGGCCGGGGCACAAGTGCGGTCTAGGCTTAAGGCCGGGGCACAAGTGCGGGCTAGGCTTAAGGCCGGGGCACAAGTGCGGGCTAGGCTTAAGGCCGGGGCACAAGTGCGGGCTTGGCTTAAGGCCGGGGCACAAGTGCGGGCTAGGCTTAAGGCCGGGGCACAAGTGCGGGCTTGGCTTAAGGCCGGGGCACAAGTGCGGGCTAGGCTTAAGGCCGGGGCACAAGTGCGGGCTAGGCTTAAGGCCGGTGCACAAGTGCGGGCTAGGCTTAAGGCCTGGGCACAAGTGCGGGCTAGGCTTAAGGCCTGGGCACAAGTGCGGGCTAGGCTTAAGGCCTGGGCACAAGTGCGGGCTAGGCTTAAGGCCTGGGCACAAGTGCGGGCTAGGCTTAAGGCCGGGGCACAAGTGCGGGCTAGGCTTAAGGCCGCGGCACAAGTGCGGGCTAGGCTTAAGGCCTGGGCACAAGTGCGGGCTAGGCTTAAGGCCTGGGCACAAGTGCGGGCTAGGCTTAAGGCCTGGGCACAAGTGCGGGCTAGGCTTAAGGCCTGGGCACAAGTGCGGGCTAGGCTTATGGCCTGGGCACAAGTGCGGGCTAGGCTTAAGGCCTGGGCACAAGTGCGGGCTAGGCTTAAGGCCTGGGCACAAGTGCGGGCTAGGCTTAAGGCCTGGGCACAAGTGCGGGCTAGGCTTAAGGCCTGGGCACAAGTGCGGGCTAGGCTTAAGGCCTGGGCACAAGTGCGGGCTAGGCTTAAGGCCTGGGCACAAGTGCGGGCTAGGCTTAAGGCCTGGGCAAAAGTGCGGGCTAGGCTTAAGGCCTGGGCACAAGTGCAGGCTAGGCTTAAAGCCTGGGCACAAGTGCAGTGCTGGCTAGGATCAAGGCAAGGGGGCACAAGTGCTGGCTAGGCTTAAGGCATGGGCACAAGTGCTGGCTAGGCTTAAGGCATACAGCTAACTCTTTGCACTCTTTGCATAAAGGGTTAGGCACCCATCGGGGTGAAGAGCTAGCTTTCACCCCTCTACTCTGTACTTGGACATTTAGGACTAGATCCTTTGTTGTACAGTGCGGAGCCTCTCCATAACCCCATGCTCCAAGCGACCAGGCACTTCTTGTCTGTCCTCCGTAAATGGGTAATGCCTTCTTCCCCAATTACAGTCGTGCATGTGCATTCAGACGGGACAAGAGCGAAGAGCATAAAGCTGGCCCTATGTGCATAACCAACATGAAGCTGAAGACAAAAACAAACAAACAAGCATACAAGGGGCTCAAAAGTGCGGGCTGGGCTTAAGGCCTGGGCACAAGTGCGGGCTAGGCTTAAGGCCTGGGCACAAGTGCGGGCTAGGCTTAAGGCCGGGGCACAAGTGCGGGCTGGGCTTAAGGCCGGGGCACAAGTGCGGGCTGGGCTTAAGGCCTGGGCACAAGTGCGGGCTGGGCTTAAGGCCGGGGCACAAGTGCGGGCTAGGCTTAAGGCCGGGGCACAAGTGCGGGCTAGGCTTAAGGCCGGGGCACAAGTGCGGGCTAGGCTTAAGGCCGGGGCACAAGTGCGGGCTAGGCTTAAGGCCGGGGCACAAGTGCGGGCTAGGCTTAAGGCCGGGGCACAAGTGCGGGCTAGGCTTAAGGCCGGGGCACAAGTGCGGGCTAGGCTTAAGGCCGGGGCACAAGTGCGGGCTAGGCTTAAGGCCGGGGCACAAGTGCGGGCTAGGCTTAAGGCCGGGGCACAAGTGCGGGCTAGGCTTAAGGCCGGGGCACAAGTGCGGGCTAGGCTTAAGGCCGGGGCACAAGTGCGGGCTAGGCTTAAGGCCGGGGCACAAGTGCGGGCTAGGCTTAAGGCCGGGGCACAAGTGCGGGCTAGGCTTAAGGCCGGGGCACAAGTGCGGGCTAGGCTTAAGGCCGGGGCACAAGTGCGGGCTAGGCTTAAGGCCGGGGCACAAGTGCGGGCTAGGCTTAAGGCCGGGGCACAAGTGCGGGCTAGGCTTAAGGCCGGGGCACAAGTGCGGGCTAGGCTTAAGGCCGGGGCACAAGTGCGGGCTAGGCTTAAGGCCGGGGCACAAGTGCGGGCTAGGCTTAAGGCCGGGGCACAAGTGCGGGCTAGGCTTAAGGCCGGGGCACAAGTGCGGGCTAGGCTTAAGGCCGGGGCACAAGTGCGGGCTAGGCTTAAGGCCGGGGCACAAGTGCGGGCTGGGCTTAAGGCCGGGGCACAAGTGCGGGCTAGGCTTAAGGCCGGGGCACAAGTGCGGGCTAGGCTTAAAGCCTGAGCACAAGTGCGGGCTAGGCTTAAGGCCGGGGCACAAGTGCGGGCTAGGCTTAAGGCCGGGGCACAAGTGCGGGCTCGGATTAAGGCCGGGGCACAAGTGCGGGCTCGGATTAAGGCCGGGGCACAAGTGCGGGCTAGGCT
This sequence comes from Ranitomeya imitator, assembly GCF_032444005.1. Taxonomy (NCBI): domain Eukaryota; kingdom Metazoa; phylum Chordata; class Amphibia; order Anura; family Dendrobatidae; genus Ranitomeya; species Ranitomeya imitator. Next base: position 1,903,347 of record NW_027194471.1, read on the forward strand.
TAAGGCCTGGGCACAAGTGCGGGCTCGGCTTAAGGCCGGGTGACAAGTGCGGGCTCGGCTTAAGGCCGGGGCGCAAGTGCGGGCTGGGCTTAAGGCCTGGGCTCAAGTGCGGGCTGGGCTTAAGGCCTGGGCACAAGTGCGGGCTGGGCTTAAGGCCGGGGCACAAGTGCGGGTTGGGCTTAAGGCCGGGGCACAAGTGCGAGCTGGGCTTAAGGCCGGGGCACAAGTGCGGGCTGGGCTTAAGGCCTGGGCACAAGTGCGGGCTGGGCTTAAGGCCTGGGCACAAGTGCGGGCTGGGCTTAAGGCCTGGGCACAAGTGCGGGCTGGGCTTAAGGCCTGGGCACAAGTGCGGGCTGGGCTTAAGGCCTGGGCACAAGTGCGGGCTGGGCTTAAGGCCGGGGCACAAGTGCGGGCTGGGCTTAAGGCCGGGGCACAAGTGCGGGCTGGGCTAAAGGCCTGGGCACAAGTGCGGGCTAGGCTTAAGGCCGGGGCACTAGTGCGGGCTAGGCTTAAGGCCGGGGCACAAGTGCGGGCTAGGCTTAAGGCCTGGGCACAAGTGCGGGCTAGGCTTAAGGCCGGGGCACAAGTGCGGGCTAGGCTTAAGGCCGGGGCACAAGTGCGGGCTAGGCTTAAGGCCGGGGCACAAGTGCGGGCTAGGCTTAAGGCCGGGGCACAAGTGCGGGCTAGGCTTAAGGCCGGGGCACAAGTGCGGGCTAGGCTTAAGGCCGGGGCACAAGTGCGGGCTAGGCTTAAGGCCGGGGCACAAGTGCGGGCTAGGCTTAAGGCCGGGGCACAAGTGCGGGCTAGGCTTAAGGCCGGGGCACAAGTGCGGGCTAGGCTTAAGGCCGGGGCACAAGTGCGGGCTAGGCTTAAGGCCGGGGCACAAGTGCGGGCTAGGCTTAAGGCCGGGGCACAAGTGCGGGCTAGGCTTAAGGCCGGGGCACAAGTGCGGGCTAGGCTTAAGGCCGGGGCACAAGTGCGGGCTAGGCTTAAGGCCGGGGCACAAGTGCTGGCTAGGCTTAAGGCCGGGGCACAAGTGCGGGCTAGGCTTAAGGCCAAGGCACAAGTGCGGGCTAGGCTTAAGGCCGGGGCACAAGTGCAGTGCTGGCTAGGATCAAGGCAGGGGGCACAAGTGCTGGCTAGGCTTAAGGCATGGGCACAAGTGCCAGCTAGGCTTAAGGCCTGGACACAAGTGCAGGCTAGGCTTAAGGCATGGGCACAAGTGCAGGCTAGGCTTAAGGCCTGGGCACAAGTGCAGTGCTGGCTAGGATCAAGGCAAGGGGGCACAAGTGCTGGCTAGGCTTAAGGCATGGGCACAAGTGCTGGCTAGGCTTAAGGCATACAGCTATCTCTTTGCACTCTTTGCATAAAGGGTTAGGCACCCATAGGGGTGAAGAGCTAGCTTTCACCCCTCTACTCTGTACTTGGACATTTAGGACTAGATCCTTTGTTGTACAGTGCGGAGCCTCTCCTTAACCCCATGCTCCAAGCGACCAGGCACTTCTTGTCTGTCCTCCGTAAATGGGTAATGCCTTCTTCCCCAATTACAGTCGTGCATGCGCATTCAGACGGGACAAGATCGAAGAGCATAAAGCTGGCCCTATGTGCATAACCAACATGAAGCTGAAGACAAAAACAAACAAACAAGCATACAAGGGGCTCAAAAGTGCGGGCTGGGCTTAAGGCCGGGGCACAAGTGCGGGCTAGGCTTAAGGCCGGGGCACAAGTGCGGGCAAGGCTTAAGGCCGGGGCACAAGTGCGGGCTAGGCTTAAGGCCGGGGCACAAGTGCGGGCTAGGCATAAGGCCGGGGCACAAGTGCGGGCTAGGCTTAAGGCCGGGGCACAAGTGCGGGCTAGGCTTAAGGCCGGGGCACAAGTGCGGGCTAGGCTTAAGGCCGGGGCACAAGTGCGGGCTAGGCTTAAGGCCGGGGCACAAGTGCGGGCTAGGCTTAAGGCCGGGGCACAAGTGCGGGCTAGGCTTAAGGCCGGGGCACAAGTGCGGGCTAGGCTTAAGGCCGGGGCACAAGTGCGGGCTAGGCTTAAGGCCGGGGCACAAGTGCGGGCTAGGCTTAAGGCCGGGGCACAAGTGCGGGCTTGGCTTAAGGCCGGGGCACAAGTGCGGGCTAGGCTTAAGGCCGGGGCACAAGTGCGGGCTAGGCTTAAGGCCGGTGCACAAGTGCGGGCTAGGCTTAAGGCCTGGGCACAAGTGCGGGCTAGGCTTAAGGCCTGGGCACAAGTGCGGGCTAGGCTTAAGGCCTGGGCACAAGTGCGGGCTAGGCTTAAGGCCGGGGCACAAGTGCGGGCTAGGCTTAAGGCCAGGGCACAAGTGCGAGCTAGGCTTAAGGCCTGGGCACAAGTGCGGGCTAGGCTTAAGGCCTGGGCACAAGTGCGGGCTAGGCTTAAGGCCTGGGCACAAGTGCGGGCTGGGCTTAAGGCCTGGGCACAAGTGCGGGCTGGGCTTCAGGCCTGGGCACAAGTGCGGGCTGGGCTTAAGGCCTGGGCACAAGTGCGGGCTGGGCTTAAGGCCGGGGCACAAGTGCGGGCTGGGCTTAAGGCCGGGGCACAAGTGCGGGCTGGGCTTAAGGCCGGGGCACAAGTGCGGGCTGGGCTAAAGGCCTGGGCACAAGTGCGGGCTAGGCTTAAGGCCGGGGCACTAGTGCGGGCTAGGCTTAAGGCCGGGGCACAAGTGCGGGCTAGGCTTAATGCCGGGGCACAAGTGCGGGCTAGGCTTAATGCCGGGGCACAAGTGCGGGCTAGGCTTAAGGCCGGGGCACACGTGCGGCCTAGGCTTAAGGCCGGGGCACAAGTGCGGGCTAGGCTTAAGGCCGGGGCACAAGTGCGGGCTAGGCTTAAGGCCAGGGCACAAGTGCGAGCTAGGCTTAAGGCCTGGGCACAAGTGCGGGCTAGGCTTAAGGCCTGGGCACAAGTGCGGGCTAGGCTTAAGGCCTGGGCACAAGTGCGGGCTAGGCTTAAGGCCTGGGCACAAGTGCGGGCTAGGCTTAAGGCCTGGGCACAAGTGCGGGCTAGGCTTAAGGCCGGGGCACAAGTGCGGGCTGGGCTTAAGGCCTGGGCACAAGTGCGGGCTGGGCTTAAGGCCTCGGCACAAGTGCGGGCTGGGCTTAAGGCCGGGGCACAAGTGCGGGCTAGGCTTAAGGCCGGGGCACAAGTGCGGGCTAGGCTTAAGGCCGGGGCACAAGTGCGGGCTAGGCTTAAGGCCGGGGCACAAGTGCGGGCTAGGCTTAAGGCCGGGGCACAAGTGCGGGCTAGGCTTAAGGCCGGGGCACAAGTGCGGGCTAGGCTTAAGGCCGGGGCACAAGTGCGGGCTAGGCTTAAGGCCGGGGCACAAGTGCGGGCTAGGCTTAAGGCTGGGGCACAAGTGCGGGCTAGGCTTAAGGCCGGGGCACAAGTGCGGGCTAGGCTTAAGGCCGGGGCACAAGTGCGGGCTAGGCTTAAGGCCGGGGCACAAGTGCGGGCTAGGCTTAAGGCCGGGGCACAAGTGCGGGCTAGGCTTAAGGCCGGGGCACAAGTGCGGGCTAGGCTTAAGGCCGGGGCACAAGTGCTGGCTAGGCTTAAGGCCGGGGCACAAGTGCGGGCTAGGCTTAAGGCCAAGGCACAAGTGCGGGCTAGGCTTAAGGCCGGGGCACAAGTGCAGTGCTGGCTAGGATCAAGGCAGGGGGCACAAGTGCTGGCTAGGCTTAAGGCATGGGCACAAGTGCCAGCTAGGCTTAAGGCCTGGACACAAGTGCAGGCTAGGCTTAAGGCATGGGCACAAGTGCAGGCTAGGCTTAAGGCCTGGGCACAAGTGCAGTGCTGGCTAGGATCAAGGCAAGGGGGCACAAGTGCTGGCTAGGCTTAAGGCATGGGCACAAGTGCTGGCTAGGCTTAAGGCATACAGCTATCTCTTTGCACTCTTTGCATAAAGGGTTAGGCACCCATAGGGGTGAAGAGCTAGCTTTCACCCCTCTACTCTGTACTTGGACATTTAGGACTAGATCCTTTGTTGTACAGTGCGGAGCCTCTCCTTAACCCCATGCTCCAAGCGACCAGGCACTTCTTGTCTGTCCTCCGTAAATGGGTAATGCCTTCTTCCCCAATTACAGTCGTGCATGCGCATTCAGACGGGACAAGATCGAAGAGCATAAAGCTGGCCCTATGTGCATAACCAACATGAAGCTGAAGACAAAAACAAACAAACAAGCATACAAGGGGCTCAAAAGTGCGGGCTGGGCTTAAGGCCGGGGCACAAGTGCGGGCTAGGCTTAAGGCCGGGGCACAAGTGCGGGCAAGGCTTAAGGCCGGGGCACAAGTGCGGGCTAGGCTTAAGGCCGGGGCACAAGTGCGGGCTAGGCATAAGGCCGGGGCACAAGTGCGGGCTAGGCTTAAGGCCGGGGCACAAGTGCGGGCTAGGCTTAAGGCCGGGGCACAAGTGCGGGCTAGGCTTAAGGCCGGGGCACAAGTGCGGGCTAGGCTTAAGGCCGGGGCACAAGTGCGGGCTAGGCTTAAGGCCGGGGCACAAGTGCGGGCTAGGCTTAAGGCCGGGGCACAAGTGCGGTCTAGGCTTAAGGCCGGGGCACAAGTGCGGGCTAGGCTTAAGGCCGGGGCACAAGTGCGGGCTAGGCTTAAGGCCGGGGCACAAGTGCGGGCTTGGCTTAAGGCCGGGGCACAAGTGTGGGCTAGGCTTAAGGCCGGGGCACAAGTGCGGGCTTGGCTTAAGGCCGGGGCACAAGTGCGGGCTAGGCTTAAGGCCGGGGCACAAGTGCGGGCTTGGCTTAAGGCCGGGGCACAAGTGCGGGCTAGGCTTAAGGCCGGGGCACAAGTGCGGGCTAGGCTTAAGGCCGGTGCACAAGTGCGGGCTAGGCTTAAGGCCTGGGCACAAGTGCGGGCTAGGCTTAAGGCCTGGGCACAAGTGCGGGCTAGGCTTAAGGCCTGGGCACAAGTGCGGGCTAGGCTTAAGGCCTGGGCACAAGTGCGGGCTAGGCTTAAGGCCGGGGCACAAGTGCGGGCTAGGCTTAAGGCCGCGGCACAAGTGCGGGCTAGGCTTAAGGCCTGGGCACAAGTGCGGGCTAGGCTTAAGGCCTGGGCACAAGTGCGGGCTAGGCTTAAGGCCTGGGCACAAGTGCGGGCTAGGCTTAAGGCCTGGGCACAAGTGCGGGCTAGGCTTAAGGCCTGGGCACAAGTGCGGGCTAGGCTTATGGCCTGGGCACAAGTGCGGGCTAGGCTTAAGGCCTGGGCACAAGTGCGGGCTAGGCTTAAGGCCTGGGCACAAGTGCGGGCTAGGCTTAAGGCCTGGGCACAAGTGCGGGCTAGGCTTAAGGCCTGGGCACAAGTGCGGGCTAGGCTTAAGGCCTGGGCACAAGTGCGGGCTAGGCTTAAGGCCTGGGCACAAGTGCGGGCTAGGCTTAAGGCCTGGGCACAAGTGCGGGCTAGGCTCAAGGCCTGGGCACAAGTGCGGGCTAGGCTTAAGGCCTGGGCACAAGTGCAGGCTAGGCTTAAAGCCTGGGCACAAGTGCAGTGCTGGCTAGGATCAAGGCAAGGGGGCACAAGTGCTGGCTAGGCTTAAGGCATGGGCACAAGTGCTGGCTAGGCTTAAGGCATACAGCTAACTCTTTGCACTCTTTGCATAAAGGGTTAGGCACCCATCGGGGTGAAGAGCTAGCTTTCACCCCTCTACTCTGTACTTGGACATTTAGGACTAGATCCTTTGTTGTACAGTGCGGAGCCTCTCCATAACCCCATGCTCCAAGCGACCAGGCACTTCTTGTCTGTCCTCCGTAAATGGGTAATGCCTTCTTCCCCAATTACAGTCGTGCATGTGCATTCAGACGGGACAAGAGCGAAGAGCATAAAGCTGGCCCTATGTGCATAACCAACATGAAGCTGAAGACAAAAACAAACAAACAAGCATACAAGGGGCTCAAAAGTGCGGGCTGGGCTTAAGGCCTGGGCACAAGTGCGGGCTAGGCTTAAGGCCGGGGCACAAGTGCGGGCTAGGCTTAAGGCCGGGGCACAAGTGCGGGCTAGGCTTAAGGCCGGGGCACAAGTGCTGGCTAGGCTTAAGGCCGGGGCACAAGTGCGGGCTAGGCTTAAGGCCGGGGCACAAGTGCGGGCTAGGCTTAAGGCCGGGGCACAAGTGCGGGCTAGGCTTAAGGCCGGGGCACAAGTGCGGGCTAGGCTTAAGGCCGGGGCACAAGTGCGGGCTAGACTTAAGGCCTGGGCACAAGTGCGGGCTGGGCTTAAGGCCTGGGCACAAGTGCGGGCTAGGCTTAAGGCCTGGGCACAAGTGCGGGCTAGGCTTAAGGCCTGAGCACAAGTGCGGGCTTGGCTTAAGTCCGTGGCACAAGTGCGGGCAAGGCTTAAAGCCGGGGGCACAAGTGCGGGCTAGGCTTAAGGCCGGGGCACAAGTGCGGGCTAGGCTTAAGGCCGGGGCACAAGTGCGGGCTGGGCTTAAGGCCGGGGCACAAGTGCGGGCTGGGCTTAAGGCCTGGGCACAAGTGCGGGCTGGGCTTAAGGCCGGGGCACAAGTGCGGGCTGGGCTTAAGGCTGGGGCACAAGTGCGGGCTAGGCTTAAGGCCGGGGCACAAGTGCGGGCTAGGCTTAAGGCCGGGGCACAAGTGCGGGCTAGGCTTAAGGCCGGGGCACAAGTGCGGGCTAGGCTTAAGGCCGGGGCACAAGTGCGGGCTAGGCTTAAGGCCGGGGCACAAGTGCGGGCTAGGCTTAAGGCCGGGGCACAAGTGCGGGCTAGGCTTAAGGCCGGGGCACAAGTGCGGGCTAGGCTTAAGGCCGGGGCACAAGTGCGGGCTAGGCTTAAGGCCGGGGCACAAGTGCGGGCTAGGCTTAAGGCCGGGGCACAAGTGCGGGCTAGGCTTAATGCCGGGGCACAAGTGCGGGCTAGGCTTAAGGCCGGGGCACACGTGCGGCCTAGGCTTAAGGCCGGGGCACAAGTGCGGGCTAGGCTTAAGGCCGGGGCACAAGTGCGGGCTAGGCTTAAGGCCAGGGCACAAGTGCGAGCTAGGCTTAAGGCCTGGGCACAAGTGCGGGCTAGGCTTAAGGCCTGGGCACAAGTGCGGGCTAGGCTTAAGGCCTGGGCACAAGTGCGGGCTAGGCTTAAGGCCTGGGCACAAGTGCGGGCTAGGCTTAAGGCCTGGGCACAAGTGCGGGCTAGGCTTAAGGCCGGGGCACAAGTGCGGGCTGGGCTTAAGGCCTGGGCACAAGTGCGGGCTGGGCTTAAGGCCTGGGCACAAGTGCGGGCTGGGCTTAAGGCCGGGGCACAAGTGCGGGCTAGGCTTAAGGCCGGGGCACAAGTGCGGGCTAGGCTTAAGGCCGGGGCACAAGTGCGGGCTAGGCTTAAGGCCGGGGCACAAGTGCGGGCTAGGCTTAAGGCCGGGGCACAAGTGCGGGCTAGGCTTAAGGCCGGGGCACAAGTGCGGGCTAGGCTTAAGGCCGGGGCACAAGTGCGGGCTAGGCTTAAGGCCGGGGCACAAGTGCGGGCTAGGCTTAAGGCCGGGGCACAAGTGCGGGCTAGGCTTAAGGCCGGGGCACAAGTGCGGGCTAGGCTTAAGGCCGGGGCACAAGTGCGGGCTAGGCTTAAGGCCGGGGCACAAGTGCGGGCTAGGCTTAAGGCCGGGGCACAAGTGCGGGCTAGGCTTAAGGCCGGGGCACAAGTGCGGGCTAGGCTTAAGGCCGGGGCACAAGTGCGGGCTAGGCTTAAGGCCGGGGCACAAGTGCTGGCTAGGCTTAAGGCCAAGGCACAAGTGCGGGCTAGGCTTAAGGCCAAGGCACAAGTGCGGGCTAGGCTTAAGGCCGGGGCACAAGTGCAGTGCTGGCTAGGATCAAGGCAGGGGGCACAAGTGCTGGCTAGGCTTAAGGCATGGGCACAAGTGCCAGCTAGGCTTAAGGCCTGGACACAAGTGCAGGCTAGGCTTAAGGCATGGGCACAAGTGCAGGCTAGGCTTAAGGCCTGGGCACAAGTGCAGTGCTGGCTAGGATCAAGGCAAGGGGGCACAAGTGCTGGCTAGGCTTAAGGCATGGGCACAAGTGCTGGCTAGGCTTAAGGCATACAGCTATCTCTTTGCACTCTTTGCATAAAGGGTTAGGCACCCATAGGGGTGAAGAGCTAGCTTTCACCCCTCTACTCTGTACTTGGACATTTAGGACTAGATCCTTTGTTGTACAGTGCGGAGCCTCTCCTTAACCCCATGCTCCAAGCGACCAGGCACTTCTTGTCTGTCCTCCGTAAATGGGTAATGCCTTCTTCCCCAATTACAGTCGTGCATGCGCATTCAGACGGGACAAGATCGAAGAGCATAAAGCTGGCCCTATGTGCATAACCAACATGAAGCTGAAGACAAAAACAAACAAACAAGCATACAAGGGGCTCAAAAGTGCGGGCTGGGCTTAAGGCCGGGGCACAAGTGCGGGCTAGGCTTAAGGCCGGGGCACAAGTGCGGGCAAGGCTTAAGGCCGGGGCACAAGTGCGGGCTAGGCTTAAGGCCGGGGCACAAGTGCGGGCTAGGCATAAGGCCGGGGCACAAGTGCGGGCTAGGCTTAAGGCCGGGGCACAAGTGCGGGCTAGGCTTAAGGCCGGGGCACAAGTGCGGGCTAGGCTTAAGGCCGGGGCACAAGTGCGGGCTAGGCTTAAGGCCGGGGCACAAGTGCGGGCTAGGCTTAAGGCCGGGGCACAAGTGCGGGCTAGGCTTAAGGCCGGGGCACAAGTGCGGGCTAGGCTTAAGGCCGGGGCACAAGTGCGGGCTAGGCTTAAGGCCGGGGCACAAGTGCGGTCTAGGCTTAAGGCCGGGGCACAAGTGCGGGCTAGGCTTAAGGCCTGGGCACAAGTGCGGGCTGGGCTTAAGGCCTGGGCACAAGTGCGGGCTGGGCTTCAGGCCTGGGCACAAGTGCGGGCTGGGCTTAAGGCCTGGGCACAAGTGCGGGCTGGGCTTAAGGCCGGGGCACAAGTGCGGGCTGGGCTTAAGGCCGGGGCACAAGTGCGGGCTGGGCTTAAGGCCGGGGCACAAGTGCGGGCTGGGCTTAAGGCCGGGGCACAAGTGCGGGCTGGGCTAAAGGCCTGGGCACAAGTGCGGGCTAGGCTTAAGGCCGGGGCACTAGTGCGGGCTAGGCTTAAGGCCGGGGCACAAGTGCGGGCTAGGCTTAATGCCGGGGCACAAGTGCGGGCTAGGCTTAATGCCGGGGCACAAGTGCGGGCTAGGCTTAAGGCCGGGGCACACGTGCGGCCTAGGCTTAAGGCCGGGGCACAAGTGCGGGCTAGGCTTAAGGCCGGGGCACAAGTGCGGGCTAGGCTTAAGGCCAGGGCACAAGTGCGAGCTAGGCTTAAGGCCTGGGCACAAGTGCGGGCTAGGCTTAAGGCCTGGGCACAAGTGCGGGCTAGGCTTAAGGCCTGGGCACAAGTGCGGGCTAGGCTTAAGGCCTGGGCACAAGTGCGGGCTAGGCTTAAGGCCTGGGCACAAGTGCGGGCTAGGCTTAAGGCCGGGGCACAAGTGCGGGCTGGGCTTAAGGCCTGGGCACAAGTGCGGGCTGGGCTTAAGGCCTCGGCACAAGTGCGGGCTGGGCTTAAGGCCGGGGCACAAGTGCGGGCTAGGCTTAAGGCCGGGGCACAAGTGCGGGCTAGGCTTAAGGCCGGGGCACAAGTGCGGGCTAGGCTTAAGGCCGGGGCACAAGTGCGGGCTAGGCTTAAGGCCGGGGCACAAGTGCGGGCTAGGCTTAAGGCCGGGGCACAAGTGCGGGCTAGGCTTAAGGCCGGGGCACAAGTGCGGGCTAGGCTTAAGGCCGGGGCACAAGTGCGGGCTAGGCTTAAGGCCGGGGCACAAGTGCGGGCTAGGCTTAAGGCCGGGGCACAAGTGCGGGCTAGGCTTAAGGCCGGGGCACAAGTGCGGGCTAGGCTTAAGGCCGGGGCACAAGTGCGGGCTAGGCTTAAGGCCGGGGCACAAGTGCGGGCTAGGCTTAAGGCCGGGGCACAAGTGCGGGCTAGGCTTAAGGCCGGGGCACAAGTGCGGGCTAGGCTTAAGGCCGGGGCACAAGTGCTGGCTAGGCTTAAGGCCGGGGCACAAGTGCGGGCTAGGCTTAAGGCCAAGGCACAAGTGCGGGCTAGGCTTAAGGCCGGGGCACAAGTGCAGTGCTGGCTAGGATCAAGGCAGGGGGCACAAGTGCTGGCTAGGCTTAAGGCATGGGCACAAGTGCCAGCTAGGCTTAAGGCCTGGACACAAGTGCAGGCTAGGCTTAAGGCATGGGCACAAGTGCAGGCTAGGCTTAAGGCCTGGGCACAAGTGCAGTGCTGGCTAGGATCAAGGCAAGGGGGCACAAGTGCTGGCTAGGCTTAAGGCATGGGCACAAGTGCTGGCTAGGCTTAAGGCATACAGCTATCTCTTTGCACTCTTTGCATAAAGGGTTAGGCACCCATAGGGGTGAAGAGCTAGCTTTCACCCCTCTACTCTGTACTTGGACATTTAGGACTAGATCCTTTGTTGTACAGTGCGGAGCCTCTCCTTAACCCCATGCTCCAAGCGACCAGGCACTTCTTGTCTGTCCTCCGTAAATGGGTAATGCCTTCTTCCCCAATTACAGTCGTGCATGCGCATTCAGACGGGACAAGATCGAAGAGCATAAAGCTGGCCCTATGTGCATAACCAACATGAAGCTGAAGACAAAAACAAACAAACAAGCATACAAGGGGCTCAAAAGTGCGGGCTGGGCTTAAGGCCGGGGCACAAGTGCGGGCTAGGCTTAAGGCCGGGGCACAAGTGCGGGCAAGGCTTAAGGCCGGGGCACAAGTGCGGGCTAGGCTTAAGGCCGGGGCACAAGTGCGGGCTAGGCATAAGGCCGGGGCACAAGTGCGGGCTAGGCTTAAGGCCGGGGCACAAGTGCGGGCTAGGCTTAAGGCCGGGGCACAAGTGCGGGCTAGGCTTAAGGCCGGGGCACAAGTGCGGGCTAGGCTTAAGGCCGGGGCACAAGTGCGGGCTAGGCTTAAGGCCGGGGCACAAGTGCGGGCTAGGCTTAAGGCCGGGGCACAAGTGCGGTCTAGGCTTAAGGCCGGGGCACAAGTGCGGGCTAGGCTTAAGGCCGGGGCACAAGTGCGGGCTAGGCTTAAGGCCGGGGCACAAGTGCGGGCTTGGCTTAAGGCCGGGGCACAAGTGTGGGCTAGGCTTAAGGCCGGGGCACAAGTGCGGGCTTGGCTTAAGGCCGGGGCACAAGTGCGGGCTAGGCTTAAGGCCGGGGCACAAGTGCGGGCTAGGCTTAAGGCCGGTGCACAAGTGCGGGCTAGGCTTAAGGCCTGGGCACAAGTGCGGGCTAGGCTTAAGGCCTGGGCACAAGTGCGGGCTAGGCTTAAGGCCTGGGCACAAGTGCGGGCTAGGCTTAAGGCCTGGGCACAAGTGCGGGCTAGGCTTAAGGCCGGGGCACAAGTGCGGGCTAGGCTTAAGGCCGCGGCACAAGTGCGGGCTAGGCTTAAGGCCTGGGCACAAGTGCGGGCTAGGCTTAAGGCCTGGGCACAAGTGCGGGCTAGGCTTAAGGCCTGGGCACAAGTGCGGGCTAGGCTTAAGGCCTGGGCACAAGTGCGGGCTAGGCTTAAGGCCTGGGCACAAGTGCGGGCTAGGCTTATGGCCTGGGCACAAGTGCGGGCTAGGCTTAAGGCCTGGGCACAAGTGCGGGCTAGGCTTAAGGCCTGGGCACAAGTGCGGGCTAGGCTTAAGGCCTGGGCACAAGTGCGGGCTAGGCTTAAGGCCTGGGCACAAGTGCGGGCTAGGCTTAAGGCCTGGGCACAAGTGCGGGCTAGGCTTAAGGCCTGGGCACAAGTGCGGGCTAGGCTTAAGGCCTGGGCACAAGTGCGGGCTAGGCTTAAGGCCTGGGCACAAGTGCGGGCTAGGCTTAAGGCCTGGGCACAAGTGCAGGCTAGGCTTAAAGCCTGGGCACAAGTGCAGTGCTGGCTAGGATCAAGGCAAGGGGGCACAAGTGCTGGCTAGGCTTAAGGCATGGGCACAAGTGCTGGCTAGGCTTAAGGCATACAGCTAACTCTTTGCACTCTTTGCATAAAGGGTTAGGCACCCATCGGGGTGAAGAGCTAGCTTTCACCCCTCTACTCTGTACTTGGACATTTAGGACTAGATCCTTTGTTGTACAGTGCGGAGCCTCTCCATAACCCCATGCTCCAAGCGACCAGGCACTTCTTGTCTGTCCTCCGTAAATGGGTAATGCCTTCTTCCCCAATTACAGTCGTGCATGTGCATTCAGACGGGACAAGAGCGAAGAGCATAAAGCTGGCCCTATGTGCATAACCAACATGAAGCTGAAGACAAAAACAAACAAACAAGCATACAAGGGGCTCAAAAGTGCGGGCTGGGCTTAAGGCCTGGGCACAAGTGCGGGCTAGGCTTAAGGCCGGGGCACAAGTGCGGGCTAGGCTTAAGGCCGGGGCACAAGTGCGGGCTAGGCTTAAGGCCGGGGCACAAGTGCTGGCTAGGCTTAAGGCCGGGGCACAAGTGCGGGCTAGGCTTAAGGCCGGGGCACAAGTGCGGGCTAGGCTTAAGGCCGGGGCACAAGTGCGGGCTAGGCTTAAGGCCGGGGCACAAGTGCGGGCTAGGCTTAAGGCCGGGGCACAAGTGCGGGCTAGACTTAAGGCCTGGGCACAAGTGCGGGCTGGGCTTAAGGCCTGGGCACAAGTGCGGGCTAGGCTTAAGGCCTGGGCACAAGTGCGGGCTAGGCTTAAGGCCTGAGCACAAGTGCGGGCTTGGCTTAAGTCCGTGGCACAAGTGCGGGCAAGGCTTAAAGCCGGGGGCACAAGTGCGGGCTAGGCTTAAGGCCGGGGCACAAGTGCGGGCTAGGCTTAAGGCCGGGGCACAAGTGCGGGCTGGGCTTAAGGCCGGGGCACAAGTGCGGGCTGGGCTTAAGGCCTGGGCACAAGTGCGGGCTGGGCTTAAGGCCGGGGCACAAGTGCGGGCTGGGCTTAAGGCCGGGGCACAAGTGCGGGCTAGGCTTAAGGCCGGGGCACAAGTGCGGGCTAGGCTTAAGGCCGGGGCACAAGTGCGGGCTAGGCTTAAGGCCGGGGCACAAGTGCGGGCTAGGCTTAAGGCCGGGGCACAAGTGCGGGCTAGGCTTAAGGCCGGGGCACAAGTGCGGGCTAGGCTTAAGGCCGGGGCACAAGTGCGGGCTAGGCTTAAGGCCGGGGCACAAGTGCGGGCTAGGCTTAAGGCCGGGGCACAAGTGCGGGCTAGGCTTAAGGCCGGGGCACAAGTGCGGGCTAGGCTTAAGGCCGGGGCACAAGTGCGGGCTAGGCTTAATGCCGGGGCACAAGTGCGGCCTAGGCTTAAGGCCGGGGCACACGTGCGGCCTAGGCTTAAGGCCGGGGCACAAGTGCGGGCTAGGCTTAAGGCCGGGGCACAAGTGCGGGCTAGGCTTAAGGCCGGGGCACAAGTGCGAGCTAGGCTTAAGGCCTGGGCACAAGTGCGGGCTAGGCTTAAGGCCTGGGCACAAGTGCGGGCTAGGCTTAAGGCCTGGGCACAAGTGCGGGCTAGGCTTAAGGCCTGGGCACAAGTGCGGGCTAGGCTTAAGGCCTGGGCACAAGTGCGGGCTAGGCTTAAGGCCGGGGCACAAGTGCGGGCTGGGCTTAAGGCCTGGGCACAAGTGCGGGCTGGGCTTAAGGCCTGGGCACAAGTGCGGGCTGGGCTTAAGGCCGGGGCACAAGTGCGGGCTAGGCTTAAGGCCGGGGCACAAGTGCGGGCTAGGCTTAAGGCCGGGGCACAAGTGCGGGCTAGGCTTAAGGCCGGGGCACAAGTGCGGGCTAGGCTTAAGGCCGGGGCACAAGTGCGGGCTAGGCTTAAGGCCGGGGCACAAGTGCGGGCTAGGCTTAAGGCCGGGGCACAAGTGCGGGCTAGGCTTAAGGCCGGGGCACAAGTGCGGGCTAGGCTTAAGGCCGGGGCACAAGTGCGGGCTAGGCTTAAGGCCGGGGCACAAGTGCGGGCTAGGCTTAAGGCCGGGGCACAAGTGCGGGCTAGGCTTAAGGCCGGGGCACAAGTGCGGGCTAGGCTTAAGGCCGGGGCACAAGTGCGGGCTAGGCTTAAGGCCGGGGCACAAGTGCGGGCTAGGCTTAAGGCCGGGGCACAAGTGCGGGCTAGGCTTAAGGCCGGGGCACAAGTGCTGGCTAGGCTTAAGGCCAAGGCACAAGTGCGGGCTAGGCTTAAGGCCAAGGCACAAGTGCGGGCTAGGCTTAAGGCCGGGGCACAAGTGCAGTGCTGGCTAGGATCAAGGCAGGGGGCACAAGTGCTGGCTAGGCTTAAGGCATGGGCACAAGTGCCAGCTAGGCTTAAGGCCTGGACACAAGTGCAGGCTAGGCTTAAGGCATGGGCACAAGTGCAGGCTAGGCTTAAGGCCTGGGCACAAGTGCAGTGCTGGCTAGGATCAAGGCAAGGGGGCACAAGTGCTGGCTAGGCTTAAGGCATGGGCACAAGTGCTGGCTAGGCTTAAGGCATACAGCTATCTCTTTGCACTCTTTGCATAAAGGGTTAGGCACCCATAGGGGTGAAGAGCTAGCTTTCACCCCTCTACTCTGTACTTGGACATTTAGGACTAGATCCTTTGTTGTACAGTGCGGAGCCTCTCCTTAACCCCATGCTCCAAGCGACCAGGCACTTCTTGTCTGTCCTCCGTAAATGGGTAATGCCTTCTTCCCCAATTACAGTCGTGCATGCGCATTCAGACGGGACAAGATCGAAGAGCATAAAGCTGGCCCTATGTGCATAACCAACATGAAGCTGAAGACAAAAACAAACAAACAAGCATACAAGGGGCTCAAAAGTGCGGGCTGGGCTTAAGGCCGGGGCACAAGTGCGGGCTAGGCTTAAGGCCGGGGCACAAGTGCGGGCAAGGCTTAAGGCCGGGGCACAAGTGCGGGCTAGGCTTAAGGCCGGGGCACAAGTGCGGGCTAGGCATAAGGCCGGGGCACAAGTGCGGGCTAGGCTTAAGGCCGGGGCACAAGTGCGGGCTAGGCTTAAGGCCGGGGCACAAGTGCGGGCTAGGCTTAAGGCCGGGGCACAAGTGCGGGCTAGGCTTAAGGCCGGGGCACAAGTGCGGGCTAGGCTTAAGGCCGGGGCACAAGTGCGGGCTAGGCTTAAGGCCGGGGCACAAGTGCGGGCTAGGCTTAAGGCCGGGGCACAAGTGCGGGCTAGGCTTAAGGCCGGGGCACAAGTGCGGTCTAGGCTTAAGGCCGGGGCACAAGTGCGGGCTAGGCTTAAGGCCGGGGCACAAGTGCGGGCTAGGCTTAAGGCCGGGGCACAAGTGCGGGCTTGGCTTAAGGCCGGGGCACAAGTGTGGGCTAGGCTTAAGGCCTGGGCACAAGTGCGGGCTAGGCTTAAGGCCTGGGCACAAGTGCGGGCTAGGCTTAAGGCCTGGGCACAAGTGCGGGCTAGGCTTAAGGCCTGGGCACAAGTGCGGGCTAGGCTTAAGGCCGGGGCACAAGTGCGGGCTAGGCTTAAGGCCTGGGCACAAGTGCGGGCTAGGCTTAAGGCCTGGGCACAAGTGCGGGCTAGGCTTAAGGCCTGGGCACAAGTGCGGGCTAGGCTTAAGGCCTGGGCACAAGTGCGGGCTAGGCTTAAGGCCTGGGCACAAGTGCGGGCTAGGCTTAAGGCCTGGGCACAAGTGCGGGCTAGGCTTATGGCCTGGGCACAAGTGCGGGCTAGGCTTAAGGCCTGGGCACAAGTGCGGGCTAGGCTTAAGGCCTGGGCACAAGTGCGGGCTAGGCTTAAGGCCTGGGCACAAGTGCGGGCTAGGCTTAAGGCCTGGGCACAAGTGCGGGCTAGGCTTAAGGCCTGGGCACAAGTGCGGGCTAGGCTTAAGGCCTGGGCACAAGTGCGGGCTAGGCTTAAGGCCTGGGCACAAGTGCGGGCTAGGCTTAAGGCCTGGGCACAAGTGCAGGCTAGGCTTAAAGCCTGGGCACAAGTGCAGTGCTGGCTAGGATCAAGGCAAGGGGGCACAAGTGCTGGCTAGGCTTAAGGCATGGGCACAAGTGCTGGCTAGGCTTAAGGCCGGGGCACAAGTGCTGGCTAGGCTTAAGGCCGGGGCACAAGTGCGGGCTAGGCTTAAGGCCGGGGCACAAGTGCGGGCTAGGCTTAAGGCCGGGGCACAAGTGCGGGCTAGGCTTAAGGCCTGGGCACAAGTGCGGGCTGGGCTTAAGGCCTGGGCACAAGTGCGGGCTAGGCTTAAGGCCTGGGCACAAGTGCGGGCTAGGCTTAAGGCCTGAGCACAAGTGCGGGCTTGGCTTAAGTCCGTGGCAAAAGTGCGGGCAAGGCTTAAAGCCGGGGGCACAAGTGCGGGCTAGGCTTAAGGCCGGGGCACAAGTGCGGGCTAGGCTTAAGGCCGGGGCACAAGTGCGGGCTAGGCTTAAGGCCGGGGCACAAGTGCG
The DNA here is from genome assembly GCF_032444005.1 of Ranitomeya imitator. Lineage (NCBI taxonomy): Eukaryota > Metazoa > Chordata > Amphibia > Anura > Dendrobatidae > Ranitomeya > Ranitomeya imitator. The sequence continues at coordinate 1,919,746 of NW_027194471.1, forward strand.
GGCTGGGCTTAAGGCCGGGGCACAAGTGCGGGCTAGGCTTAAGGCCTGGGCACAAGTGCGGGCTAGGCTTAAGGCCTGGGCACAAGTGCGGGCTAGGCTTATGGCCTGGGCACAAGTGCGGGCTAGGCTTAAGGCCTGGGCACAAGTGCGGGCTAGGCTTAAGGCCTGGGCACAAGTGCGGGCTAGGCTTAAGGCCTGGGCACAAGTGCGGGCTAGGCTTAAGGCCTGGGCACAAGTGCGGGCTAGGCTTAAGGCCTGGGCACAAGTGCGGGCTAGGCTTAAGGCCTGGGCACAAGTGCGGGCTAGGCTTAAGGCCTGGGCACAAGTGCGGGCTAGGCTTAAGGCCTGGGCACAAGTGCGGGCTAGGCTTAAGGCCTGGGCACAAGTGCAGGCTAGGCTTAAAGCCTGGGCACAAGTGCAGTGCTGGCTAGGATCAAGGCAAGGGGGCACAAGTGCTGGCTAGGCTTAAGGCATGGGCACAAGTGCTGGCTAGGCTTAAGGCATACAGCTAACTCTTTGCACTCTTTGCATAAAGGGTTAGGCACCCATCGGGGTGAAGAGCTAGCTTTCACCCCTCTACTCTGTACTTGGACATTTAGGACTAGATCCTTTGTTGTACAGTGCGGAGCCTCTCCATAACCCCATGCTCCAAGCGACCAGGCACTTCTTGTCTGTCCTCCGTAAATGGGTAATGCCTTCTTCCCCAATTACAGTCGTGCATGTGCATTCAGACGGGACAAGAGCGAAGAGCATAAAGCTGGCCCTATGTGCATAACCAACATGAAGCTGAAGACAAAAACAAACAAACAAGCATACAAGGGGCTCAAAAGTGCGGGCTGGGCTTAAGGCCTGGGCACAAGTGCGGGCTAGGCTTAAGGCCGGGGCACAAGTGCGGGCTAGGCTTAAGGCCGGGGCACAAGTGCGGGCTAGGCTTAAGGCCGGGGCACAAGTGCTGGCTAGGCTTAAGGCCGGGGCACAAGTGCGGGCTAGGCTTAAGGCCGGGGCACAAGTGCGGGCTAGGCTTAAGGCCGGGGCACAAGTGCGGGCTAGGCTTAAGGCCGGGGCACAAGTGCGGGCTAGGCTTAAGGCCGGGGCACAAGTGCGGGCTAGACTTAAGGCCTGGGCACAAGTGCGGGCTGGGCTTAAGGCCTGGGCACAAGTGCGGGCTAGGCTTAAGGCCTGGGCACAAGTGCGGGCTAGGCTTAAGGCCTGAGCACAAGTGCGGGCTTGGCTTAAGTCCGTGGCACAAGTGCGGGCAAGGCTTAAAGCCGGGGGCACAAGTGCGGGCTAGGCTTAAGGCCGGGGCACAAGTGCGGGCTAGGCTTAAGGCCGGGGCACAAGTGCGGGCTGGGCTTAAGGCCGGGGCACAAGTGCGGGCTGGGCTTAAGGCCTGGGCACAAGTGCGGGCTGGGCTTAAGGCCGGGGCACAAGTGCGGGCTGGGCTTAAGGCTGGGGCACAAGTGCGGGCTAGGCTTAAGGCCGGGGCACAAGTGCGGGCTAGGCTTAAGGCCGGGGCACAAGTGCGGGCTAGGCTTAAGGCCGGGGCACAAGTGCGGGCTAGGCTTAAGGCCGGGGCACAAGTGCGGGCTAGGCTTAAGGCCGGGGCACAAGTGCGGGCTAGGCTTAAGGCCGGGGCACAAGTGCGGGCTAGGCTTAAGGCCGGGGCACAAGTGCGGGCTAGGCTTAAGGCCGGGGCACAAGTGCGGGCTAGGCTTAAGGCCGGGGCACAAGTGCGGGCTAGGCTTAAGGCCGGGGCACAAGTGCGGGCTAGGCTTAATGCCGGGGCACAAGTGCGGGCTAGGCTTAAGGCCGGGGCACACGTGCGGCCTAGGCTTAAGGCCGGGGCACAAGTGCGGGCTAGGCTTAAGGCCGGGGCACAAGTGCGGGCTAGGCTTAAGGCCAGGGCACAAGTGCGAGCTAGGCTTAAGGCCTGGGCACAAGTGCGGGCTAGGCTTAAGGCCTGGGCACAAGTGCGGGCTAGGCTTAAGGCCTGGGCACAAGTGCGGGCTAGGCTTAAGGCCTGGGCACAAGTGCGGGCTAGGCTTAAGGCCTGGGCACAAGTGCGGGCTAGGCTTAAGGCCGGGGCACAAGTGCGGGCTGGGCTTAAGGCCTGGGCACAAGTGCGGGCTGGGCTTAAGGCCTGGGCACAAGTGCGGGCTGGGCTTAAGGCCGGGGCACAAGTGCGGGCTAGGCTTAAGGCCGGGGCACAAGTGCGGGCTAGGCTTAAGGCCGGGGCACAAGTGCGGGCTAGGCTTAAGGCCGGGGCACAAGTGCGGGCTAGGCTTAAGGCCGGGGCACAAGTGCGGGCTAGGCTTAAGGCCGGGGCACAAGTGCGGGCTAGGCTTAAGGCCGGGGCACAAGTGCGGGCTAGGCTTAAGGCCGGGGCACAAGTGCGGGCTAGGCTTAAGGCCGGGGCACAAGTGCGGGCTAGGCTTAAGGCCGGGGCACAAGTGCGGGCTAGGCTTAAGGCCGGGGCACAAGTGCGGGCTAGGCTTAAGGCCGGGGCACAAGTGCGGGCTAGGCTTAAGGCCGGGGCACAAGTGCGGGCTAGGCTTAAGGCCGGGGCACAAGTGCGGGCTAGGCTTAAGGCCGGGGCACAAGTGCGGGCTAGGCTTAAGGCCGGGGCACAAGTGCGGGCTAGGCTTAAGGCCGGGGCACAAGTGCTGGCTAGGCTTAAGGCCAAGGCACAAGTGCGGGCTAGGCTTAAGGCCAAGGCACAAGTGCGGGCTAGGCTTAAGGCCGGGGCACAAGTGCAGTGCTGGCTAGGATCAAGGCAGGGGGCACAAGTGCTGGCTAGGCTTAAGGCATGGGCACAAGTGCCAGCTAGGCTTAAGGCCTGGACACAAGTGCAGGCTAGGCTTAAGGCATGGGCACAAGTGCAGGCTAGGCTTAAGGCCTGGGCACAAGTGCAGTGCTGGCTAGGATCAAGGCAAGGGGGCACAAGTGCTGGCTAGGCTTAAGGCATGGGCACAAGTGCTGGCTAGGCTTAAGGCATACAGCTATCTCTTTGCACTCTTTGCATAAAGGGTTAGGCACCCATAGGGGTGAAGAGCTAGCTTTCACCCCTCTACTCTGTACTTGGACATTTAGGACTAGATCCTTTGTTGTACAGTGCGGAGCCTCTCCTTAACCCCATGCTCCAAGCGACCAGGCACTTCTTGTCTGTCCTCCGTAAATGGGTAATGCCTTCTTCCCCAATTACAGTCGTGCATGCGCATTCAGACGGGACAAGATCGAAGAGCATAAAGCTGGCCCTATGTGCATAACCAACATGAAGCTGAAGACAAAAACAAACAAACAAGCATACAAGGGGCTCAAAAGTGCGGGCTGGGCTTAAGGCCGGGGCACAAGTGCGGGCTAGGCTTAAGGCCGGGGCACAAGTGCGGGCAAGGCTTAAGGCCGGGGCACAAGTGCGGGCTAGGCTTAAGGCCGGGGCACAAGTGCGGGCTAGGCATAAGGCCGGGGCACAAGTGCGGGCTAGGCTTAAGGCCGGGGCACAAGTGCGGGCTAGGCTTAAGGCCGGGGCACAAGTGCGGGCTAGGCTTAAGGCCGGGGCACAAGTGCGGGCTAGGCTTAAGGCCGGGGCACAAGTGCGGGCTAGGCTTAAGGCCGGGGCACAAGTGCGGGCTAGGCTTAAGGCCGGGGCACAAGTGCGGGCTAGGCTTAAGGCCGGGGCACAAGTGCGGTCTAGGCTTAAGGCCGGGGCACAAGTGCGGGCTAGGCTTAAGGCCGGGGCACAAGTGCGGGCTAGGCTTAAGGCCGGGGCACAAGTGCGGGCTTGGCTTAAGGCCGGGGCACAAGTGCGGGCTAGGCTTAAGGCCGGGGCACAAGTGCGGGCTTGGCTTAAGGCCGGGGCACAAGTGCGGGCTAGGCTTAAGGCCGGGGCACAAGTGCGGGCTAGGCTTAAGGCCGGTGCACAAGTGCGGGCTAGGCTTAAGGCCTGGGCACAAGTGCGGGCTAGGCTTAAGGCATGGGCACAAGTGCGGGCTAGGCTTAAGGCCTGGGCACAAGTGCGGGCTAGGCTTAAGGCCTGGGCACAAGTGCGGGCTAGGCTTAAGGCCGGGGCACAAGTGCGGGCTAGGCTTAAGGCCGCGGCACAAGTGCGGGCTAGGCTTAAGGCCTGGGCACAAGTGCGGGCTAGGCTTAAGGCCTGGGCACAAGTGCGGGCTAGGCTTAAGGCCTGGGCACAAGTGCGGGCTAGGCTTAAGGCCTGGGCACAAGTGCGGGCTAGGCTTAAGGCCTGGGCACAAGTGCGGGCTAGGCTTATGGCCTGGGCACAAGTGCGGGCTAGGCTTAAGGCCTGGGCACAAGTGCGGGCTAGGCTTAAGGCCTGGGCACAAGTGCGGGCTAGGCTTAAGGCCTGGGCACAAGTGCGGGCTAGGCTTAAGGCCTGGGCACAAGTGCGGGCTAGGCTTAAGGCCTGGGCACAAGTGCGGGCTAGGCTTAAGGCCTGGGCACAAGTGCGGGCTAGGCTTAAGGCCTGGGCACAAGTGCGGGCTAGGCTTAAGGCCTGGGCACAAGTGCGGGCTAGGCTTAAGGCCTGGGCACAAGTGCAGGCTAGGCTTAAAGCCTGGGCACAAGTGCAGTGCTGGCTAGGATCAAGGCAAGGGGGCACAAGTGCTGGCTAGGCTTAAGGCATGGGCACAAGTGCTGGCTAGGCTTAAGGCATACAGCTAACTCTTTGCACTCTTTGCATAAAGGGTTAGGCACCCATCGGGGTGAAGAGCTAGCTTTCACCCCTCTACTCTGTACTTGGACATTTAGGACTAGATCCTTTGTTGTACAGTGCGGAGCCTCTCCATAACCCCATGCTCCAAGCGACCAGGCACTTCTTGTCTGTCCTCCGTAAATGGGTAATGCCTTCTTCCCCAATTACAGTCGTGCATGTGCATTCAGACGGGACAAGAGCGAAGAGCATAAAGCTGGCCCTATGTGCATAACCAACATGAAGCTGAAGACAAAAACAAACAAACAAGCATACAAGGGGCTCAAAAGTGCGGGCTGGGCTTAAGGCCTGGGCACAAGTGCGGGCTAGGCTTAAGGCCGGGGCACAAGTGCGGGCTAGGCTTAAGGCCGGGGCACAAGTGCGGGCTAGGCTTAAGGCCGGGGCACAAGTGCTGGCTAGGCTTAAGGCCGGGGCACAAGTGCGGGCTAGGCTTAAGGCCGGGGCACAAGTGCGGGCTAGGCTTAAGGCCGGGGCACAAGTGCGGGCTAGGCTTAAGGCCGGGGCACAAGTGCGGGCTAGACTTAAGGCCTGGGCACAAGTGCGGGCTGGGCTTAAGGCCTGGGCACAAGTGCGGGCTAGGCTTAAGGCCTGGGCACAAGTGCGGGCTAGGCTTAAGGCCTGAGCACAAGTGCGGGCTTGGCTTAAGTCCGTGGCACAAGTGCGGGCAAGGCTTAAAGCCGGGGGCACAAGTGCGGGCTAGGCTTAAGGCCGGGGCACAAGTGCGGGCTAGGCTTAAGGCCGGGGCACAAGTGCGGGCTGGGCTTAAGGCCGGGGCACAAGTGCGGGCTGGGCTTAAGGCCTGGGCACAAGTGCGGGCTGGGCTTAAGGCCGGGGCACAAGTGCGGGCTGGGCTTAAGGCCGGGGCACAAGTGCGGGCTAGGCTTAAGGCCGGGGCACAAGTGCGGGCTAGGCTTAAGGCCGGGGCACAAGTGCGGGCTAGGCTTAAGGCCGGGGCACAAGTGCGGGCTAGGCTTAAGGCCGGGGCACAAGTGCGGGCTAGGCTTAAGGCCGGGGCACAAGTGCGGGCTAGGCTTAAGGCCGGGGCACAAGTGCGGGCTAGGCTTAAGGCCGGGGCACAAGTGCGGGCTAGGCTTAAGGCCGGGGCACAAGTGCGGGCTAGGCTTAAGGCCGGGGCACAAGTGCGGGCTAGGCTTAAGGCCGGGGCACAAGTGCGGGCTAGGCTTAAGGCCGGGGCACAAGTGCGGGCTAGGCTTAAGGCCGGGGCACAAGTGCGGGCTAGGCTTAAGGCCGGGGCACAAGTGCGGGCTAGGCTTAAGGCCGGGGCACAAGTGCGGGCTAGGCTTAAGGCCGGGGCACAAGTGCGGGCTAGGCTTAAGGCCGGGGCACAAGTGCGGGCTAGGCTTAAGGCCGGGGCACAAGTGCGGTCTAGGCTTAAGGCCGGGGCACAAGTGCGGGCTAGGCTTAAGGCCGGGGCACAAGTGCGGGCTAGGCTTAAGGCCGGGGCACAAGTGCGGGCTTGGCTTAAGGCCGGGGCACAAGTGTGGGCTAGGCTTAAGGCCTGGGCACAAGTGCGGGCTAGGCTTAAGGCCTGGGCACAAGTGCGGGCTAGGCTTAAGGCCTGGGCACAAGTGCGGGCTAGGCTTAAGGCCTGGGCACAAGTGCGGGCTAGGCTTAAGGCCGGGGCACAAGTGCGGGCTAGGCTTAAGGCCGCGGCACAAGTGCGGGCTAGGCTTAAGGCCTGGGCACAAGTGCGGGCTAGGCTTAAGGCCTGGGCACAAGTGCGGGCTAGGCTTAAGGCCTGGGCACAAGTGCGGGCTAGGCTTAAGGCCTGGGCACAAGTGCGGGCTAGGCTTAAGGCCTGGGCACAAGTGCGGGCTAGGCTTATGGCCTGGGCACAAGTGCGGGCTAGGCTTAAGGCCTGGGCACAAGTGCGGGCTAGGCTTAAGGCCTGGGCACAAGTGCGGGCTAGGCTTAAGGCCTGGGCACAAGTGCGGGCTAGGCTTAAGGCCTGGGCACAAGTGCGGGCTAGGCTTAAGGCCTGGGCACAAGTGCGGGCTAGGCTTAAGGCCTGGGCACAAGTGCGGGCTAGGCTTAAGGCCTGGGCACAAGTGCGGGCTAGGCTTAAGGCCTGGGCACAAGTGCAGGCTAGGCTTAAAGCCTGGGCACAAGTGCAGTGCTGGCTAGGATCAAGGCAAGGGGGCACAAGTGCTGGCTAGGCTTAAGGCATGGGCACAAGTGCTGGCTAGGCTTAAGGCCGGGGCACAAGTGCTGGCTAGGCTTAAGGCCGGGGCACAAGTGCGGGCTAGGCTTAAGGCCGGGGCACAAGTGCGGGCTAGGCTTAAGGCCGGGGCACAAGTGCGGGCTAGGCTTAAGGCCTGGGCACAAGTGCGGGCTGGGCTTAAGGCCTGGGCACAAGTGCGGGCTAGGCTTAAGGCCTGGGCACAAGTGCGGGCTAGGCTTAAGGCCTGAGCACAAGTGCGGGCTTGGCTTAAGTCCGTGGCAAAAGTGCGGGCAAGGCTTAAAGCCGGGGGCACAAGTGCGGGCTAGGCTTAAGGCCGGGGCACAAGTGCGGGCTAGGCTTAAGGCCGGGGCACAAGTGCGGGCTAGGCTTAAGGCCGGGGCACAAGTGCGGGCTGGGCTTAAGGCCGGGGCACAAGTGCGGGCTAGGCTTAAGGCCTGGGCACAAGTGCGGGCTAGGCTTAAGGCCTGGGCACAAGTGCGGGCTAGGCTTATGGCCTGGGCACAAGTGCGGGCTAGGCTTAAGGCCTGGGCACAAGTGCGGGCTAGGCTTAAGGCCTGGGCACAAGTGCGGGCTAGGCTTAAGGCCTGGGCACAAGTGCGGGCTAGGCTTAAGGCCTGGGCACAAGTGCGGGCTAGGCTTAAGGCCTGGGCACAAGTGCGGGCTAGGCTTAAGGCCTGGGCACAAGTGCGGGCTAGGCTTAAGGCCTGGGCACAAGTGCGGGCTAGGCTTAAGGCCTGGGCACAAGTGCGGGCTAGGCTTAAGGCCTGGGCACAAGTGCAGGCTAGGCTTAAAGCCTGGGCACAAGTGCAGTGCTGGCTAGGATCAAGGCAAGGGGGCACAAGTGCTGGCTAGGCTTAAGGCATGGGCACAAGTGCTGGCTAGGCTTAAGGCATACAGCTAACTCTTTGCACTCTTTGCATAAAGGGTTAGGCACCCATCGGGGTGAAGAGCTAGCTTTCACCCCTCTACTCTGTACTTGGACATTTAGGACTAGATCCTTTGTTGTACAGTGCGGAGCCTCTCCATAACCCCATGCTCCAAGCGACCAGGCACTTCTTGTCTGTCCTCCGTAAATGGGTAATGCCTTCTTCCCCAATTACAGTCGTGCATGTGCATTCAGACGGGACAAGAGCGAAGAGCATAAAGCTGGCCCTATGTGCATAACCAACATGAAGCTGAAGACAAAAACAAACAAACAAGCATACAAGGGGCTCAAAAGTGCGGGCTGGGCTTAAGGCCTGGGCACAAGTGCGGGCTAGGCTTAAGGCCGGGGCACAAGTGCGGGCTAGGCTTAAGGCCGGGGCACAAGTGCGGGCTAGGCTTAAGGCCGGGGCACAAGTGCTGGCTAGGCTTAAGGCCGGGGCACAAGTGCGGGCTAGGCTTAAGGCCGGGGCACAAGTGCGGGCTAGGCTTAAGGCCGGGGCACAAGTGCGGGCTAGGCTTAAGGCCGGGGCACAAGTGCGGGCTAGGCTTAAGGCCGGGGCACAAGTGCGGGCTAGACTTAAGGCCTGGGCACAAGTGCGGGCTGGGCTTAAGGCCTGGGCACAAGTGCGGGCTAGGCTTAAGGCCTGGGCACAAGTGCGGGCTAGGCTTAAGGCCTGAGCACAAGTGCGGGCTTGGCTTAAGTCCGTGGCACAAGTGCGGGCAAGGCTTAAAGCCGGGGGCACAAGTGCGGGCTAGGCTTAAGGCCGGGGCACAAGTGCGGGCTAGGCTTAAGGCCGGGGCACAAGTGCGGGCTGGGCTTAAGGCCGGGGCACAAGTGCGGGCTGGGCTTAAGGCCTGGGCACAAGTGCGGGCTGGGCTTAAGGCCGGGGCACAAGTGCGGGCTGGGCTTAAGGCTGGGGCACAAGTGCGGGCTAGGCTTAAGGCCGGGGCACAAGTGCGGGCTAGGCTTAAGGCCGGGGCACAAGTGCGGGCTAGGCTTAAGGCCGGGGCACAAGTGCGGGCTAGGCTTAAGGCCGGGGCACAAGTGCGGGCTAGGCTTAAGGCCGGGGCACAAGTGCGGGCTAGGCTTAAGGCCGGGGCACAAGTGCGGGCTAGGCTTAAGGCCGGGGCACAAGTGCGGGCTAGGCTTAAGGCCGGGGCACAAGTGCGGGCTAGGCTTAAGGCCGGGGCACAAGTGCGGGCTAGGCTTAAGGCCGGGGCACAAGTGCGGGCTAGGCTTAATGCCGGGGCACAAGTGCGGGCTAGGCTTAAGGCCGGGGCACACGTGCGGCCTAGGCTTAAGGCCGGGGCACAAGTGCGGGCTAGGCTTAAGGCCGGGGCACAAGTGCGGGCTAGGCTTAAGGCCAGGGCACAAGTGCGAGCTAGGCTTAAGGCCTGGGCACAAGTGCGGGCTAGGCTTAAGGCCTGGGCACAAGTGCGGGCTAGGCTTAAGGCCTGGGCACAAGTGCGGGCTAGGCTTAAGGCCTGGGCACAAGTGCGGGCTAGGCTTAAGGCCTGGGCACAAGTGCGGGCTAGGCTTAAGGCCGGGGCACAAGTGCGGGCTGGGCTTAAGGCCTGGGCACAAGTGCGGGCTGGGCTTAAGGCCTGGGCACAAGTGCGGGCTGGGCTTAAGGCCGGGGCACAAGTGCGGGCTAGGCTTAAGGCCGGGGCACAAGTGCGGGCTAGGCTTAAGGCCGGGGCACAAGTGCGGGCTAGGCTTAAGGCCGGGGCACAAGTGCGGGCTAGGCTTAAGGCCGGGGCACAAGTGCGGGCTAGGCTTAAGGCCGGGGCACAAGTGCGGGCTAGGCTTAAGGCCGGGGCACAAGTGCGGGCTAGGCTTAAGGCCGGGGCACAAGTGCGGGCTAGGCTTAAGGCCGGGGCACAAGTGCGGGCTAGGCTTAAGGCCGGGGCACAAGTGCGGGCTAGGCTTAAGGCCGGGGCACAAGTGCGGGCTAGGCTTAAGGCCGGGGCACAAGTGCGGGCTAGGCTTAAGGCCGGGGCACAAGTGCGGGCTAGGCTTAAGGCCGGGGCACAAGTGCGGGCTAGGCTTAAGGCCGGGGCACAAGTGCGGGCTAGGCTTAAGGCCGGGGCACAAGTGCGGGCTAGGCTTAAGGCCGGGGCACAAGTGCTGGCTAGGCTTAAGGCCAAGGCACAAGTGCGGGCTAGGCTTAAGGCCAAGGCACAAGTGCGGGCTAGGCTTAAGGCCGGGGCACAAGTGCAGTGCTGGCTAGGATCAAGGCAGGGGGCACAAGTGCTGGCTAGGCTTAAGGCATGGGCACAAGTGCCAGCTAGGCTTAAGGCCTGGACACAAGTGCAGGCTAGGCTTAAGGCATGGGCACAAGTGCAGGCTAGGCTTAAGGCCTGGGCACAAGTGCAGTGCTGGCTAGGATCAAGGCAAGGGGGCACAAGTGCTGGCTAGGCTTAAGGCATGGGCACAAGTGCTGGCTAGGCTTAAGGCATACAGCTATCTCTTTGCACTCTTTGCATAAAGGGTTAGGCACCCATAGGGGTGAAGAGCTAGCTTTCACCCCTCTACTCTGTACTTGGACATTTAGGACTAGATCCTTTGTTGTACAGTGCGGAGCCTCTCCTTAACCCCATGCTCCAAGCGACCAGGCACTTCTTGTCTGTCCTCCGTAAATGGGTAATGCCTTCTTCCCCAATTACAGTCGTGCATGCGCATTCAGACGGGACAAGATCGAAGAGCATAAAGCTGGCCCTATGTGCATAACCAACATGAAGCTGAAGACAAAAACAAACAAACAAGCATACAAGGGGCTCAAAAGTGCGGGCTGGGCTTAAGGCCGGGGCACAAGTGCGGGCTAGGCTTAAGGCCGGGGCACAAGTGCGGGCAAGGCTTAAGGCCGGGGCACAAGTGCGGGCTAGGCTTAAGGCCGGGGCACAAGTGCGGGCTAGGCATAAGGCCGGGGCACAAGTGCGGGCTAGGCTTAAGGCCGGGGCACAAGTGCGGGCTAGGCTTAAGGCCGGGGCACAAGTGCGGGCTAGGCTTAAGGCCGGGGCACAAGTGCGGGCTAGGCTTAAGGCCGGGGCACAAGTGCGGGCTAGGCTTAAGGCCGGGGCACAAGTGCGGGCTAGGCTTAAGGCCGGGGCACAAGTGCGGGCTAGGCTTAAGGCCGGGGCACAAGTGCGGTCTAGGCTTAAGGCCGGGGCACAAGTGCGGGCTAGGCTTAAGGCCGGGGCACAAGTGCGGGCTAGGCTTAAGGCCGGGGCACAAGTGCGGGCTTGGCTTAAGGCCGGGGCACAAGTGTGGGCTAGGCTTAAGGCCGGGGCACAAGTGCGGGCTTGGCTTAAGGCCGGGGCACAAGTGCGGGCTAGGCTTAAGGCCGGGGCACAAGTGCGGGCTAGGCTTAAGGCCGGTGCACAAGTGCGGGCTAGGCTTAAGGCCTGGGCACAAGTGCGGGCTAGGCTTAAGGCCTGGGCACAAGTGCGGGCTAGGCTTAAGGCCTGGGCACAAGTGCGGGCTAGGCTTAAGGCCTGGGCACAAGTGCGGGCTAGGCTTAAGGCCGGGGCACAAGTGCGGGCTAGGCTTAAGGCCGCGGCACAAGTGCGGGCTAGGCTTAAGGCCTGGGCACAAGTGCGGGCTAGGCTTAAGGCCTGGGCACAAGTGCGGGCTAGGCTTAAGGCCTGGGCACAAGTGCGGGCTAGGCTTAAGGCCTGGGCACAAGTGCGGGCTAGGCTTAAGGCCTGGGCACAAGTGCGGGCTAGGCTTATGGCCTGGGCACAAGTGCGGGCTAGGCTTAAGGCCTGGGCACAAGTGCGGGCTAGGCTTAAGGCCTGGGCACAAGTGCGGGCTAGGCTTAAGGCCTGGGCACAAGTGCGGGCTAGGCTTAAGGCCTGGGCACAAGTGCGGGCTAGGCTTAAGGCCTGGGCACAAGTGCGGGCTAGGCTTAAGGCCTGGGCACAAGTGCGGGCTAGGCTTAAGGCCTGGGCACAAGTGCGGGCTAGGCTTAAGGCCTGGGCACAAGTGCGGGCTAGGCTTAAGGCCTGGGCACAAGTGCAGGCTAGGCTTAAAGCCTGGGCACAAGTGCAGTGCTGGCTAGGATCAAGGCAAGGGGGCACAAGTGCTGGCTAGGCTTAAGGCATGGGCACAAGTGCTGGCTAGGCTTAAGGCATACAGCTAACTCTTTGCACTCTTTGCATAAAGGGTTAGGCACCCATCGGGGTGAAGAGCTAGCTTTCACCCCTCTACTCTGTACTTGGACATTTAGGACTAGATCCTTTGTTGTACAGTGCGGAGCCTCTCCATAACCCCATGCTCCAAGCGACCAGGCACTTCTTGTCTGTCCTCCGTAAATGGGTAATGCCTTCTTCCCCAATTACAGTCGTGCATGTGCATTCAGACGGGACAAGAGCGAAGAGCATAAAGCTGGCCCTATGTGCATAACCAACATGAAGCTGAAGACAAAAACAAACAAACAAGCATACAAGGGGCTCAAAAGTGCGGGCTGGGCTTAAGGCCTGGGCACAAGTGCGGGCTAGGCTTAAGGCCGGGGCACAAGTGCGGGCTAGGCTTAAGGCCGGGGCACAAGTGCGGGCTAGGCTTAAGGCCGGGGCACAAGTGCTGGCTAGGCTTAAGGCCGGGGCACAAGTGCGGGCTAGGCTTAAGGCCGGGGCACAAGTGCGGGCTAGGCTTAAGGCCGGGGCACAAGTGCGGGCTAGGCTTAAGGCCGGGGCACAAGTGCGGGCTAGACTTAAGGCCTGGGCACAAGTGCGGGCTGGGCTTAAGGCCTGGGCACAAGTGCGGGCTAGGCTTAAGGCCTGGGCACAAGTGCGGGCTAGGCTTAAGGCCTGAGCACAAGTGCGGGCTTGGCTTAAGTCCGTGGCACAAGTGCGGGCAAGGCTTAAAGCCGGGGGCACAAGTGCGGGCTAGGCTTAAGGCCGGGGCACAAGTGCGGGCTAGGCTTAAGGCCGGGGCACAAGTGCGGGCTGGGCTTAAGGCCGGGGCACAAGTGCGGGCTGGGCTTAAGGCCTGGGCACAAGTGCGGGCTGGGCTTAAGGCCGGGGCACAAGTGCGGGCTGGGCTTAAGGCCGGGGCACAAGTGCGGGCTAGGCTTAAGGCCGGGGCACAAGTGCGGGCTAGGCTTAAGGCCGGGGCACAAGTGCGGGCTAGGCTTAAGGCCGGGGCACAAGTGCGGGCTAGGCTTAAGGCCGGGGCACAAGTGCGGGCTAGGCTTAAGGCCGGGGCACAAGTGCGGGCTAGGCTTAAGGCCGGGGCACAAGTGCGGGCTAGGCTTAAGGCCGGGGCACAAGTGCGGGCTAGGCTTAAGGCCGGGGCACAAGTGCGGGCTAGGCTTAAGGCCGGGGCACAAGTGCGGGCTAGGCTTAAGGCCGGGGCACAAGTGCGGGCTAGGCTTAAGGCCGGGGCACAAGTGCGGGCTAGGCTTAAGGCCGGGGCACAAGTGCGGGCTAGGCTTAAGGCCGGGGCACAAGTGCGGGCTAGGCTTAAGGCCGGGGCACAAGTGCGGGCTAGGCTTAAGGCCGGGGCACAAGTGCGGGCTAGGCTTAAGGCCGGGGCACAAGTGCGGGCTAGGCTTAAGGCCGGGGCACAAGTGCGGGCTAGGCTTAAGGCCGGGGCACAAGTGCGGGCTAGGCTTAAGGCCGGGGCACAAGTGCGGGCTAGGCTTAAGGCCGGGGCACAAGTGCGGGCTAGGCTTAAGGCCGGGGCACAAGTGCGGGCTGGGCTTAAGGCCGGGGCACAAGTGCGGGCTGGGCTTAAGGCCGGGGCACAAGTGCGGGCTGGGCTTAAGGCCGGGGCACAAGTGCGGGCTGGGCTTAAGGCCGGGGCACAAGTGCGGGCTGGGCTTAAGGCCTGGGCACAAGTGCGGGCTGGGCTTAAGGCCGGGGCACAAGTGCGGGCTAGGCTTAAGGCCGGGGCACAAGTGCGGGCTAGGCTTAAGGCCGGGGCACAAGTGCAGGCTAGGCTTAAGGCCGGGGCACAAGTGCGGGCTAGGCTTAAGGCCGGGGCACAAGTGCGGGCAAGGCTTAAGGCCGGGGCACAAGTGCGGGCTGGGCTTAAGGCCTGGGCACAAGTGCGGGCTAGGCTTAAGGCCGGGGCACAAGTGCGGGCTAGGCTTAAGGCCGGGGCACAAGTGCGGGCTAGGCTTAAGGCCGGGGCACAAGTGCGGGCTAGGCTTAAGGCCGGGGCACAAGTGCGGGCTAGGCTTAAGGCCGGGGCACAAGTGCGGGCTAGGCTTAAGGCCGGGGCACAAGTGCGGGCTAGGCTTAAGGCCGGGGCACAAGTGCGGGCTAGGCTTAAGGCCGGGGCACAAGTGCGGGCTAGGCTTAAGGCCGGGGCACAAGTGCGGGCTAGGCTTAAGGCCGGGGCACAAGTGCGGGCTAGGCTTAAGGCCGGGGCACAAGTGCGGGCTAGGCTTAAGGCCGGGGCACAAGTGCGGGCTAGGCTTAAGGCCGGGGCACAAGTGCGGGCTAGGCTTAAGGCCGGGGCACAAGTGCGGGCTAGGCTTAAGGCCGGGGCACAAGTGCGGGCTAGGCTTAAGGCCGGGGCACAAGTGCGGGCTAGGCTTAAGGCCGGGGCACAAGTGCGGGCTAGGCTTAAGGCCGGGGCACAAGTGCGGGCTAGGCTTAAGGCCGGGGCACAAGTGCGGGCTAGGCTTAAGGCCGGGGCACAAGTGCGGGCTAGGCTTAAGGCCGGGGCACAAGTGCGGGCTAGGCTTAAGGCCGGGGCACAAGTGCGGGCTAGGCTTAAGGCCGGGGCACAAGTGCGGGCTAGGCTTAAGGCCGGGGCACAAGTGCGTGCTAGGCTTAAGGCCGGGGCACAAGTGCGGGCTAGGCTTAAGGCCGGGGCACAAGTGCGGGCTGGGCTTAAGGCCGGGGCACAAGTGCGGGCTGGGCTTAAGGCCGGGGCACAAGTGCGGGCTGGGCTTAAGGCCGGGGCACAAGTGCGGGCTGGGCTTAAGGCCGGGGCACAAGTGCGGGCTGGGCTTAAGGCCGGGGCACAAGTGCGGGCTGGGCTTAAGGCCTGGGCACAAGTGCGGGCTGGGCTTAAGGCCGGGGCACAAGTGCGGGCTGGGCTTAAGGCCGGGGCACAAGTGCGGGCTAGGCTTAAGGCCGGGGCACAAGTGCAGGCTAGGCTTAAGGCCGGGGCACAAGTGCGGGCTAGGCTTAAGGCCGGGGCACAAGTGCGGGCAAGGCTTAAGGCCGGGGCACAAGTGCGGGCTGGGCTTAAGGCCTGGGCACAAGTGCGGGCTGGGCTTAAGGCCGGGGCACAAGTGCGGGCTAGGCTTAAGGCCGGGGCACAAGTGCGGGCTAGGCTTAAGGCATGGGCACAATTGCCAGCTAGGCTTAAGGCCTGGGCACAAGTGCAGGCTAGGCTTAAGGCCTGGGCACAAGTGCAGGCTAGGCTTAAAGCCTGGGCACAAGTGCAGTGCTGGCTAGGATCAAGGCAAGGGGGCACAAGTGCTGGCTAGGCTTAAGGCCGGGGCACAAGTGCGGGCTAGGCTTAAGGCCGGGGCACAAGTGCGGGCTAGGCTTAAGGCCGGGGCACAAGTGCGGGCTAGGCTTAAGGCCGCGGCACAAGTGCGGGCTAGGCTTAAGGCCGGGGCACAAGTGCGGGCTAGGCTTAAGGCCTGGGCACAAGTGCGGGCTAGGCTTAAGGCCAGGGCACAAGTGCGGGCTAGGCTTAAAGCCTGAGCACAAGTGCGGGCTAGGCTTAAGGCCGGGGCACAAGTGCGGGCTAGGCTTAAGGCCTGGGCACAAGTGCGGGCTGGGCTTAAGGCCGGGGCACAAGTGCGGGCTCGGATTAAGGCCGGGGCACAAGTGCGGGCTAGGCTTAAGGCCTGGGCACAAGTGCGGGCTCGGCTTAAGGCCGGGTGACAAGTGCGGGCTCGGCTTAAGGCCGGGGCGCAAGTGCGGGCTGGGCTTAAGGCCTGGGCTCAAGTGCGGGCTGGGCTTAAGGCCTGGGCACAAGTGCGGGCTGGGCTTAAGGCCGGGGCACAAGTGCGGGTTGGGCTTAAGGCCGGGGCACAAGTGCGGGCTGGGCTTAAGGCCGGGGCACAAGTGCGGGCTGGGCTTAAGGCCTGGGCACAAGTGCGGGCTGGGCTTAAGGCCTGGGCACAAGTGCGGGCTGGGCTTAAGGCCTGGGCACAAGTGCGGGCTGGGCTTAAGGCCTGGGCACAAGTGCGGGCTGGGCTTAAGGCCTGGGCACAAGTGCGGGCTGGGCTTAAGGCCGGGGCACAAGTGCGGGCTGGGCTTAAGGCCGGGGCACAAGTGCGGGCTGGGCTAAAGGCCTGGGCACAAGTGCGGGCTAGGCTTAAGGCCGGGGCACTAGTGCGGGCTAGGCTTAAGGCCGGGGCACAAGTGCGGGCTAGGCTTAATGCCGGGGCACAAGTGCGGGCTAGGCTTAATGCCGGGGCACAAGTGCGGGCTAGGCTTAAGGCCGGGGCACAAGTGCGGGCTAGGCTTAAGGCCGGGGCACACGTGCGGCCTAGGCTTAAGGCCGGGGCACAAGTGCGGGCTAGGCTTAAGGCCGGGGCACAAGTGCGGGCTAGGCTTAAGGCCGGGGCACAAGTGCGAGCTAGGCTTAAGGCCTGGGCACAAGTGCGGGCTAGGCTTAAGGCCTGGGCACAAGTGCGGGCTAGGCTTAAGGCCTGGGCACAAGTGCGGGCTAGGCTTAAGGCCTGGGCACAAGTGCGGGCTAGGCTTAAGGCCTGGGCACAAGTGCGGGCTAGGCTTAAGGCCGGGGCACAAGTGCGGGCTGGGCTTAAGGCCTGGGCACAAGTGCGGGCTGGGCTTAAGGCCTGGGCACAAGTGCGGGCTGGGCTTAAGGCCGGGGCACAAGTGCGGGCTAGGCTTAAGGCCGGGGCACAAGTGCGGGCTAGGCTTAATGCCGGGGCACAAGTGCGGGCTAGGCTTAAGGCCGGGGCACAAGTGCGGGCTAGGCTTAAGGCCGGGGCACAAGTGCGGGCTAGGCTTAAGGCCGGGGCACAAGTGCGGGCTAGGCTTAAGGCCGGGGCACAAGTGCGGGCTAGGCTTAAGGCCGGGGCACAAGTGCGGGCTAGGCTTAAGGCCGGGGCACAAGTGCGGGCTAGGCTTAAGGCCGGGGCACAAGTGCGGGCTAGGCTTAAGGCCGGGGCACAAGTGCGGGCTAGGCTTAAGGCCGGGGCACAAGTGCGGGCTAGGCTTAAGGCCGGGGCACAAGTGCGGGCTAGGCTTAAGGCCGGGGCACAAGTGCGGGCTAGGCTTAAGGCCGGGGCACAAGTGCGGGCTAGGCTTAAGGCCGGGGCACAAGTGCTGGCTAGGCTTAAGGCCGGGGCACAAGTGCGGGCTAGGCTTAAGGCCAAGGCACAAGTGCGGGCTAGGCTTAAGGCCGGGGCACAAGTGCAGTGCTGGCTAGGATCAAGGCAGGGGGCACAAGTGCAGGCTAGGCTTAAGGCATGGGCACAAGTGCAGGCTAGGCTTAAGGCTTGGGCACAAGTGCAGTGCTGGCTAGGATCAAGGCAAGGGGGCACAAGTGCTGGCTAGGCTTAAGGCATGGGCACAAGTGCTGGCTAGGCTTAAGGCATACAGCTATCTCTTTGCACTCTTTGCATAAAGGGTTAGGCACCCATAGGGGTGAAGAGCTAGCTTTCACCCCTCTACTCTGTACTTGGACATTTAGGACTAGATCCTTTGTTGTACAGTGCGGAGCCTCTCCTTAACCCCATGCTCCAAGCGACCAGGCACTTCTTGTCTGTCCTCCGTAAATGGGTAATGCCTTCTTCCCCAATTACAGTCGTGCATGCGCATTCAGACGGGACAAGATCGAAGAGCATAAAGCTGGCCCTATGTGCATAACCAACATGAAGCTGAAGACAAAAACAAACAAACAAGCATACAAGGGGCTCAAAAGTGCGGGCTGGGCTTAAGGCCGGGGCACAAGTGCGGGCTAGGCTTAAGGCCGGGGCACAAGTGCGGGCAAGGCTTAAGGCCGGGGCACAAGTGCGGGCTAGGCTTAAGGCCGGGGCACAAGTGCGGGCTAGGCATAAGGCCGGGGCACAAGTGCGGGCTAGGCTTAAGGCCGGGGCACAAGTGCGGGCTAGGCTTAAGGCCGGGGCACAAGTGCGGGCTAGGCTTAAGGCCGGGGCACAAGTGCGGGCTAGGCTTAAGGCCGGGGCACAAGTGCGGGCTAGGCTTAAGGCCGGGGCACAAGTGCGGGCTAGGCTTAAGGCCGGGGCACAAGTGCGGTCTAGGCTTAAGGCCGGGGCACAAGTGCGGGCTAGGCTTAAGGCCGGGGCACAAGTGCGGGCTAGGCTTAAGGCCGGGGCACAAGTGCGGGCTTGGCTTAAGGCCGGGGCACAAGTGCGGGCTAGGCTTAAGGCCGGGGCACAAGTGCGGGCTAGGCTTAAGGCCGGTGCACAAGTGCGGGCTAGGCTTAAGGCCTGGGCACAAGTGCGGGCTAGGCTTAAGGCCTGGGCACAAGTGCGGGCTAGGCTTAAGGCCTGGGCACAAGTGCGGGCTAGGCTTAAGGCCTGGGCACAAGTGCGGGCTAGGCTTAAGGCCGGGGCACAAGTGCGGGCTAGGCTTAAGGCCGCGGCACAAGTGCGGGCTAGGCTTAAGGCCTGGGCACAAGTGCGGGCTAGGCTTAAGGCCTGGGCACAAGTGCGGGCTAGGCTTAAGGCCTGGGCACAAGTGCGGGCTAGGCTTAAGGCCTGGGCACAAGTGCGGGCTAGGCTTAAGGCCTGGGCACAAGTGCGGGCTAGGCTTATGGCCTGGGCACAAGTGCGGGCTAGGCTTAAGGCCTGGGCACAAGTGCGGGCTAGGCTTAAGGCCTGGGCACAAGTGCGGGCTAGGCTTAAGGCCTGGGCACAAGTGCGGGCTAGGCTTAAGGCCTGGGCACAAGTGCGGGCTAGGCTTAAGGCCTGGGCACAAGTGCGGGCTAGGCTTAAGGCCTGGGCACAAGTGCGGGCTAGGCTTAAGGCCTGGGCACAAGTGCGGGCTAGGCTTAAGGCCTGGGCACAAGTGCGGGCAAGGCTTAAGGCCTGGGCACAAGTGCAGGCTAGGCTTAAAGCCTGGGCACAAGTGCAGTGCTGGCTAGGATCAAGGCAAGGGGGCACAAGTGCTGGCTAGGCTTAAGGCATGGGCACAAGTGCTGGCTAGGCTTAAGGCATACAGCTAACTCTTTGCACTCTTTGCATAAAGGGTTAGGCACCCATCGGGGTGAAGAGCTAGCTTTCACCCCTCTACTCTGTACTTGGACATTTAGGACTAGATCCTTTGTTGTACAGTGCGGAGCCTCTCCATAACCCCATGCTCCAAGCGACCAGGCACTTCTTGTCTGTCCTCCGTAAATGGGTAATGCCTTCTTCCCCAATTACAGTCGTGCATGTGCATTCAGACGGGACAAGAGCGAAGAGCATAAAGCTGGCCCTATGTGCATAACCAACATGAAGCTGAAGACAAAAACAAACAAACAAGCATACAAGGGGCTCAAAAGTGCGGGCTGGGCTTAAGGCCTGGGCACAAGTGCGGGCTAGGCTTAAGGCCGGGGCACAAGTGCGGGCTAGGCTTAAGGCCGGGGCACAAGTGCGGGCTAGGCTTAAGGCCGGGGCACAAGTGCTGGCTAGGCTTAAGGCCGGGGCACAAGTGCGGGCTAGGCTTAAGGCCGGGGCACAAGTGCGGGCTAGGCTTAAGGCCGGGGCACAAGTGCGGGCTAGGCTTAAGGCCGGGGCACAAGTGCGGGCTAGACTTAAGGCCTGGGCACAAGTGCGGGCTGGGCTTAAGGCCTGGGCACAAGTGCGGGCTAGGCTTAAGGCCTGGGCACAAGTGCGGGCTAGGCTTAAGGCCTGAGCACAAGTGCGGGCTTGGCTTAAGTCCGTGGCACAAGTGCGGGCAAGGCTTAAAGCCGGGGGCACAAGTGCGGGCTAGGCTTAAGGCCGGGGCACAAGTGCGGGCTAGGCTTAAGGCCGGGGCACAAGTGCGGGCTGGGCTTAAGGCCGGGGCACAAGTGCGGGCTGGGCTTAAGGCCTGGGCACAAGTGCGGGCTGGGCTTAAGGCCGGGGCACAAGTGCGGGCTGGGCTTAAGGCCGGGGCACAAGTGCGGGCTAGGCTTAAGGCCGGGGCACAAGTGCGGGCTAGGCTTAAGGCCGGGGCACAAGTGCGGGCTAGGCTTAAGGCCGGGGCACAAGTGCGGGCTAGGCTTAAGGCCGGGGCACAAGTGCGGGCTAGGCTTAAGGCCGGGGCACAAGTGCGGGCTAGGCTTAAGGCCGGGGCACAAGTGCGGGCTAGGCTTAAGGCCGGGGCACAAGTGCGGGCTAGGCTTAAGGCCGGGGCACAAGTGCGGGCTAGGCTTAAGGCCGGGGCACAAGTGCGGGCTAGGCTTAAGGCCGGGGCACAAGTGCGGGCTAGGCTTAAGGCCGGGGCACAAGTGCGGGCTAGACTTAAGGCCTGGGCACAAGTGCGGGCTGGGCTTAAGGCCTGGGCACAAGTGCGGGCTAGGCTTAAGGCCTGGGCACAAGTGCGGGCTAGGCTTAAGGCCTGAGCACAAGTGCGGGCTTGGCTTAAGTCCGTGGCACAAGTGCGGGCAAGGCTTAAAGCCGGGGGCACAAGTGCGGGCTAGGCTTAAGGCCGGGGCACAAGTGCGGGCTAGGCTTAAGGCCGGGGCACAAGTGCGGGCTGGGCTTAAGGCCGGGGCACAAGTGCGGGCTGGGCTTAAGGCCTGGGCACAAGTGCGGGCTGGGCTTAAGGCCGGGGCACAAGTGCGGGCTGGGCTTAAGGCTGGGGCACAAGTGCGGGCTAGGCTTAAGGCCGGGGCACAAGTGCGGGCTAGGCTTAAGGCCGGGGCACAAGTGCGGGCTAGGCTTAAGGCCGGGGCACAAGTGCGGGCTAGGCTTAAGGCCGGGGCACAAGTGCGGGCTAGGCTTAAGGCCGGGGCACAAGTGCGGGCTAGGCTTAAGGCCGGGGCACAAGTGCGGGCTAGGCTTAAGGCCGGGGCACAAGTGCGGGCTAGGCTTAAGGCCGGGGCACAAGTGCGGGCTAGGCTTAAGGCCGGGGCACAAGTGCGGGCTAGGCTTAAGGCCGGGGCACAAGTGCGGGCTAGGCTTAATGCCGGGGCACAAGTGCGGGCTAGGCTTAAGGCCGGGGCACACGTGCGGCCTAGGCTTAAGGCCGGGGCACAAGTGCGGGCTAGGCTTAAGGCCGGGGCACAAGTGCGGGCTAGGCTTAAGGCCAGGGCACAAGTGCGAGCTAGGCTTAAGGCCTGGGCACAAGTGCGGGCTAGGCTTAAGGCCTGGGCACAAGTGCGGGCTAGGCTTAAGGCCTGGGCACAAGTGCGGGCTAGGCTTAAGGCCTGGGCACAAGTGCGGGCTAGGCTTAAGGCCTGGGCACAAGTGCGGGCTAGGCTTAAGGCCGGGGCACAAGTGCGGGCTGGGCTTAAGGCCTGGGCACAAGTGCGGGCTGGGCTTAAGGCCTGGGCACAAGTGCGGGCTGGGCTTAAGGCCGGGGCACAAGTGCGGGCTAGGCTTAAGGCCGGGGCACAAGTGCGGGCTAGGCTTAAGGCCGGGGCACAAGTGCGGGCTAGGCTTAAGGCCGGGGCACAAGTGCGGGCTAGGCTTAAGGCCGGGGCACAAGTGCGGGCTAGGCTTAAGGCCGGGGCACAAGTGCGGGCTAGGCTTAAGGCCGGGGCACAAGTGCGGGCTAGGCTTAAGGCCGGGGCACAAGTGCGGGCTAGGCTTAAGGCCGGGGCACAAGTGCGGGCTAGGCTTAAGGCCGGGGCACAAGTGCGGGCTAGGCTTAAGGCCGGGGCACAAGTGCGGGCTAGGCTTAAGGCCGGGGCACAAGTGCGGGCTAGGCTTAAGGCCGGGGCACAAGTGCGGGCTAGGCTTAAGGCCGGGGCACAAGTGCGGGCTAGGCTTAAGGCCGGGGCACAAGTGCGGGCTAGGCTTAAGGCCGGGGCACAAGTGCTGGCTAGGCTTAAGGCCAAGGCACAAGTGCGGGCTAGGCTTAAGGCCAAGGCACAAGTGCGGGCTAGGCTTAAGGCCGGGGCACAAGTGCAGTGCTGGCTAGGATCAAGGCAGGGGGCACAAGTGCTGGCTAGGCTTAAGGCATGGGCACAAGTGCCAGCTAGGCTTAAGGCCTGGACACAAGTGCAGGCTAGGCTTAAGGCATGGGCACAAGTGCAGGCTAGGCTTAAGGCCTGGGCACAAGTGCAGTGCTGGCTAGGATCAAGGCAAGGGGGCACAAGTGCTGGCTAGGCTTAAGGCATGGGCACAAGTGCTGGCTAGGCTTAAGGCATACAGCTATCTCTTTGCACTCTTTGCATAAAGGGTTAGGCACCCATAGGGGTGAAGAGCTAGCTTTCACCCCTCTACTCTGTACTTGGACATTTAGGACTAGATCCTTTGTTGTACAGTGCGGAGCCTCTCCTTAACCCCATGCTCCAAGCGACCAGGCACTTCTTGTCTGTCCTCCGTAAATGGGTAATGCCTTCTTCCCCAATTACAGTCGTGCATGCGCATTCAGACGGGACAAGATCGAAGAGCATAAAGCTGGCCCTATGTGCATAACCAACATGAAGCTGAAGACAAAAACAAACAAACAAGCATACAAGGGGCTCAAAAGTGCGGGCTGGGCTTAAGGCCGGGGCACAAGTGCGGGCTAGGCTTAAGGCCGGGGCACAAGTGCGGGCAAGGCTTAAGGCCGGGGCACAAGTGCGGGCTAGGCTTAAGGCCGGGGCACAAGTGCGGGCTAGGCATAAGGCCGGGGCACAAGTGCGGGCTAGGCTTAAGGCCGGGGCACAAGTGCGGGCTAGGCTTAAGGCCGGGGCACAAGTGCGGGCTAGGCTTAAGGCCGGGGCACAAGTGCGGGCTAGGCTTAAGGCCGGGGCACAAGTGCGGGCTAGGCTTAAGGCCGGGGCACAAGTGCGGGCTAGGCTTAAGGCCGGGGCACAAGTGCGGGCTAGGCTTAAGGCCGGGGCACAAGTGCGGTCTAGGCTTAAGGCCGGGGCACAAGTGCGGGCTAGGCTTAAGGCCGGGGCACAAGTGCGGGCTTGGCTTAAGGCCGGGGCACAAGTGCGGGCTAGGCTTAAGGCCGGGGCACAAGTGCGGGCTAGGCTTAAGGCCGGTGCACAAGTGCGGGCTAGGCTTAAGGCCTGGGCACAAGTGCGGGCTAGGCTTAAGGCCTGGGCACAAGTGCGGGCTAGGCTTAAGGCCTGGGCACAAGTGCGGGCTAGGCTTAAGGCCTGGGCACAAGTGCGGGCTAGGCTTAAGGCCGGGGCACAAGTGCGGGCTAGGCTTAAGGCCGCGGCACAAGTGCGGGCTAGGCTTAAGGCCTGGGCACAAGTGCGGGCTAGGCTTAAGGCCTGGGCACAAGTGCGGGCTAGGCTTAAGGCCTGGGCACAAGTGCGGGCTAGGCTTAAGGCCTGGGCACAAGTGCGGGCTAGGCTTAAGGCCTGGGCACAAGTGCGGGCTAGGCTTATGGCCTGGGCACAAGTGCGGGCTAGGCTTAAGGCCTGGGCACAAGTGCGGGCTAGGCTTAAGGCCTGGGCACAAGTGCGGGCTAGGCTTAAGGCCTGGGCACAAGTGCGGGCTAGGCTTAAGGCCTGGGCACAAGTGCGGGCTAGGCTTAAGGCCTGGGCACAAGTGCGGGCTAGGCTTAAGGCCTGGGCACAAGTGCGGGCTAGGCTTAAGGCCTGGGCACAAGTGCGGGCTAGGCTTAAGGCCTGGGCACAAGTGCGGGCAAGGCTTAAGGCCTGGGCACAAGTGCAGGCTAGGCTTAAAGCCTGGGCACAAGTGCAGTGCTGGCTAGGATCAAGGCAAGGGGGCACAAGTGCTGGCTAGGCTTAAGGCATGGGCACAAGTGCTGGCTAGGCTTAAGGCATACAGCTAACTCTTTGCACTCTTTGCATAAAGGGTTAGGCACCCATCGGGGTGAAGAGCTAGCTTTCACCCCTCTACTCTGTACTTGGACATTTAGGACTAGATCCTTTGTTGTACAGTGCGGAGCCTCTCCATAACCCCATGCTCCAAGCGACCAGGCACTTCTTGTCTGTCCTCCGTAAATGGGTAATGCCTTCTTCCCCAATTACAGTCGTGCATGTGCATTCAGACGGGACAAGAGCGAAGAGCATAAAGCTGGCCCTATGTGCATAACCAACATGAAGCTGAAGACAAAAACAAACAAACAAGCATACAAGGGGCTCAAAAGTGCGGGCTGGGCTTAAGGCCTGGGCACAAGTGCGGGCTAGGCTTAAGGCCGGGGCACAAGTGCGGGCTAGGCTTAAGGCCGGGGCACAAGTGCGGGCTAGGCTTAAGGCCGGGGCACAAGTGCTGGCTAGGCTTAAGGCCGGGGCACAAGTGCGGGCTAGGCTTAAGGCCGGGGCACAAGTGCGGGCTAGGCTTAAGGCCGGGGCACAAGTGCGGGCTAGGCTTAAGGCCGGGGCACAAGTGCGGGCTAGACTTAAGGCCTGGGCACAAGTGCGGGCTGGGCTTAAGGCCTGGGCACAAGTGCGGGCTAGGCTTAAGGCCTGGGCACAAGTGCGGGCTAGGCTTAAGGCCTGAGCACAAGTGCGGGCTTGGCTTAAGTCCGTGGCACAAGTGCGGGCAAGGCTTAAAGCCGGGGGCACAAGTGCGGGCTAGGCTTAAGGCCGGGGCACAAGTGCGGGCTAGGCTTAAGGCCGGGGCACAAGTGCGGGCTGGGCTTAAGGCCGGGGCACAAGTGCGGGCTGGGCTTAAGGCCTGGGCACAAGTGCGGGCTGGGCTTAAGGCCGGGGCACAAGTGCGGGCTGGGCTTAAGGCCGGGGCACAAGTGCGGGCTAGGCTTAAGGCCGGGGCACAAGTGCGGGCTAGGCTTAAGGCCGGGGCACAAGTGCGGGCTAGGCTTAAGGCCGGGGCACAAGTGCGGGCTAGGCTTAAGGCCGGGGCACAAGTGCGGGCTAGGCTTAAGGCCGGGGCACAAGTGCGGGCTAGGCTTAAGGCCGGGGCACAAGTGCGGGCTAGGCTTAAGGCCGGGGCACAAGTGCGGGCTAGGCTTAAGGCCGGGGCACAAGTGCGGGCTAGGCTTAAGGCCGGGGCACAAGTGCGGGCTAGGCTTAAGGCCGGGGCACAAGTGCGGGCTAGACTTAAGGCCTGGGCACAAGTGCGGGCTGGGCTTAAGGCCTGGGCACAAGTGCGGGCTAGGCTTAAGGCCTGGGCACAAGTGCGGGCTAGGCTTAAGGCCTGAGCACAAGTGCGGGCTTGGCTTAAGTCCGTGGCACAAGTGCGGGCAAGGCTTAAAGCCGGGGGCACAAGTGCGGGCTAGGCTTAAGGCCGGGGCACAAGTGCGGGCTAGGCTTAAGGCCGGGGCACAAGTGCGGGCTGGGCTTAAGGCCGGGGCACAAGTGCGGGCTGGGCTTAAGGCCTGGGCACAAGTGCGGGCTGGGCTTAAGGCCGGGGCACAAGTGCGGGCTGGGCTTAAGGCTGGGGCACAAGTGCGGGCTAGGCTTAAGGCCGGGGCACAAGTGCGGGCTAGGCTTAAGGCCGGGGCACAAGTGCGGGCTAGGCTTAAGGCCGGGGCACAAGTGCGGGCTAGGCTTAAGGCCGGGGCACAAGTGCGGGCTAGGCTTAAGGCCGGGGCACAAGTGCGGGCTAGGCTTAAGGCCGGGGCACAAGTGCGGGCTAGGCTTAAGGCCGGGGCACAAGTGCGGGCTAGGCTTAAGGCCGGGGCACAAGTGCGGGCTAGGCTTAAGGCCGGGGCACAAGTGCGGGCTAGGCTTAAGGCCGGGGCACAAGTGCGGGCTAGGCTTAATGCCGGGGCACAAGTGCGGGCTAGGCTTAAGGCCGGGGCACACGTGCGGCCTAGGCTTAAGGCCGGGGCACAAGTGCGGGCTAGGCTTAAGGCCGGGGCACAAGTGCGGGCTAGGCTTAAGGCCAGGGCACAAGTGCGAGCTAGGCTTAAGGCCTGGGCACAAGTGCGGGCTAGGCTTAAGGCCTGGGCACAAGTGCGGGCTAGGCTTAAGGCCTGGGCACAAGTGCGGGCTAGGCTTAAGGCCTGGGCACAAGTGCGGGCTAGGCTTAAGGCCTGGGCACAAGTGCGGGCTAGGCTTAAGGCCGGGGCACAAGTGCGGGCTGGGCTTAAGGCCTGGGCACAAGTGCGGGCTGGGCTTAAGGCCTGGGCACAAGTGCGGGCTGGGCTTAAGGCCGGGGCACAAGTGCGGGCTAGGCTTAAGGCCGGGGCACAAGTGCGGGCTAGGCTTAAGGCCGGGGCACAAGTGCGGGCTAGGCTTAAGGCCGGGGCACAAGTGCGGGCTAGGCTTAAGGCCGGGGCACAAGTGCGGGCTAGGCTTAAGGCCGGGGCACAAGTGCGGGCTAGGCTTAAGGCCGGGGCACAAGTGCGGGCTAGGCTTAAGGCCGGGGCACAAGTGCGGGCTAGGCTTAAGGCCGGGGCACAAGTGCGGGCTAGGCTTAAGGCCGGGGCACAAGTGCGGGCTAGGCTTAAGGCCGGGGCACAAGTGCGGGCTAGGCTTAAGGCCGGGGCACAAGTGCGGGCTAGGCTTAAGGCCGGGGCACAAGTGCGGGCTAGGCTTAAGGCCGGGGCACAAGTGCGGGCTAGGCTTAAGGCCGGGGCACAAGTGCGGGCTAGGCTTAAGGCCGGGGCACAAGTGCTGGCTAGGCTTAAGGCCAAGGCACAAGTGCGGGCTAGGCTTAAGGCCAAGGCACAAGTGCGGGCTAGGCTTAAGGCCGGGGCACAAGTGCAGTGCTGGCTAGGATCAAGGCAGGGGGCACAAGTGCAGGCTAGGCTTAAGGCATGGGCACAAGTGCAGGCTAGGCTTAAGGCTTGGGCACAAGTGCAGTGCTGGCTAGGATCAAGGCAAGGGGGCACAAGTGCTGGCTAGGCTTAAGGCATGGGCACAAGTGCTGGCTAGGCTTAAGGCATACAGCTATCTCTTTGCACTCTTTGCATAAAGGGTTAGGCACCCATAGGGGTGAAGAGCTAGCTTTCACCCCTCTACTCTGTACTTGGACATTTAGGACTAGATCCTTTGTTGTACAGTGCGGAGCCTCTCCTTAACCCCATGCTCCAAGCGACCAGGCACTTCTTGTCTGTCCTCCGTAAATGGGTAATGCCTTCTTCCCCAATTACAGTCGTGCATGCGCATTCAGACGGGACAAGATCGAAGAGCATAAAGCTGGCCCTATGTGCATAACCAACATGAAGCTGAAGACAAAAACAAACAAACAAGCATACAAGGGGCTCAAAAGTGCGGGCTGGGCTTAAGGCCGGGGCACAAGTGCGGGCTAGGCTTAAGGCCGGGGCACAAGTGCGGGCAAGGCTTAAGGCCGGGGCACAAGTGCGGGCTAGGCTTAAGGCCGGGGCACAAGTGCGGGCTAGGCATAAGGCCGGGGCACAAGTGCGGGCTAGGCTTAAGGCCGGGGCACAAGTGCGGGCTAGGCTTAAGGCCGGGGCACAAGTGCGGGCTAGGCTTAAGGCCGGGGCACAAGTGCGGGCTAGGCTTAAGGCCGGGGCACAAGTGCGGGCTAGGCTTAAGGCCGGGGCACAAGTGCGGGCTAGGCTTAAGGCCGGGGCACAAGTGCGGTCTAGGCTTAAGGCCGGGGCACAAGTGCGGGCTAGGCTTAAGGCCGGGGCACAAGTGCGGGCTAGGCTTAAGGCCGGGGCACAAGTGCGGGCTTGGCTTAAGGCCGGGGCACAAGTGCGGGCTAGGCTTAAGGCCGGGGCACAAGTGCGGGCTAGGCTTAAGGCCGGTGCACAAGTGCGGGCTAGGCTTAAGGCCTGGGCACAAGTGCGGGCTAGGCTTAAGGCCTGGGCACAAGTGCGGGCTAGGCTTAAGGCCTGGGCACAAGTGCGGGCTAGGCTTAAGGCCTGGGCACAAGTGCGGGCTAGGCTTAAGGCCGGGGCACAAGTGCGGGCTAGGCTTAAGGCCGCGGCACAAGTGCGGGCTAGGCTTAAGGCCTGGGCACAAGTGCGGGCTAGGCTTAAGGCCTGGGCACAAGTGCGGGCTAGGCTTAAGGCCTGGGCACAAGTGCGGGCTAGGCTTAAGGCCTGGGCACAAGTGCGGGCTAGGCTTAAGGCCTGGGCACAAGTGCGGGCTAGGCTTATGGCCTGGGCACAAGTGCGGGCTAGGCTTAAGGCCTGGGCACAAGTGCGGGCTAGGCTTAAGGCCTGGGCACAAGTGCGGGCTAGGCTTAAGGCCTGGGCACAAGTGCGGGCTAGGCTTAAGGCCTGGGCACAAGTGCGGGCTAGGCTTAAGGCCTGGGCACAAGTGCGGGCTAGGCTTAAGGCCTGGGCACAAGTGCGGGCTAGGCTTAAGGCCTGGGCACAAGTGCGGGCTAGGCTTAAGGCCTGGGCACAAGTGCGGGCAAGGCTTAAGGCCTGGGCACAAGTGCAGGCTAGGCTTAAAGCCTGGGCACAAGTGCAGTGCTGGCTAGGATCAAGGCAAGGGGGCACAAGTGCTGGCTAGGCTTAAGGCATGGGCACAAGTGCTGGCTAGGCTTAAGGCATACAGCTAACTCTTTGCACTCTTTGCATAAAGGGTTAGGCACCCATCGGGGTGAAGAGCTAGCTTTCACCCCTCTACTCTGTACTTGGACATTTAGGACTAGATCCTTTGTTGTACAGTGCGGAGCCTCTCCATAACCCCATGCTCCAAGCGACCAGGCACTTCTTGTCTGTCCTCCGTAAATGGGTAATGCCTTCTTCCCCAATTACAGTCGTGCATGTGCATTCAGACGGGACAAGAGCGAAGAGCATAAAGCTGGCCCTATGTGCATAACCAACATGAAGCTGAAGACAAAAACAAACAAACAAGCATACAAGGGGCTCAAAAGTGCGGGCTGGGCTTAAGGCCTGGGCACAAGTGCGGGCTAGGCTTAAGGCCGGGGCACAAGTGCGGGCTAGGCTTAAGGCCGGGGCACAAGTGCGGGCTAGGCTTAAGGCCGGGGCACAAGTGCTGGCTAGGCTTAAGGCCGGGGCACAAGTGCGGGCTAGGCTTAAGGCCGGGGCACAAGTGCGGGCTAGGCTTAAGGCCGGGGCACAAGTGCGGGCTAGGCTTAAGGCCGGGGCACAAGTGCGGGCTAGACTTAAGGCCTGGGCACAAGTGCGGGCTGGGCTTAAGGCCTGGGCACAAGTGCGGGCTAGGCTTAAGGCCTGGGCACAAGTGCGGGCTAGGCTTAAGGCCTGAGCACAAGTGCGGGCTTGGCTTAAGTCCGTGGCACAAGTGCGGGCAAGGCTTAAAGCCGGGGGCACAAGTGCGGGCTAGGCTTAAGGCCGGGGCACAAGTGCGGGCTAGGCTTAAGGCCGGGGCACAAGTGCGGGCTGGGCTTAAGGCCGGGGCACAAGTGCGGGCTGGGCTTAAGGCCTGGGCACAAGTGCGGGCTGGGCTTAAGGCCGGGGCACAAGTGCGGGCTGGGCTTAAGGCCGGGGCACAAGTGCGGGCTAGGCTTAAGGCCGGGGCACAAGTGCGGGCTAGGCTTAAGGCCGGGGCACAAGTGCGGGCTAGGCTTAAGGCCGGGGCACAAGTGCGGGCTAGGCTTAAGGCCGGGGCACAAGTGCGGGCTAGGCTTAAGGCCGGGGCACAAGTGCGGGCTAGGCTTAAGGCCGGGGCACAAGTGCGGGCTAGGCTTAAGGCCGGGGCACAAGTGCGGGCTAGGCTTAAGGCCGGGGCACAAGTGCGGGCTAGGCTTAAGGCCGGGGCACAAGTGCGGGCTAGGCTTAAGGCCGGGGCACAAGTGCGGGCTAGGCTTAAGGCCGGGGCACAAGTGCGGGCTAGACTTAAGGCCTGGGCACAAGTGCGGGCTGGGCTTAAGGCCTGGGCACAAGTGCGGGCTAGGCTTAAGGCCTGGGCACAAGTGCGGGCTAGGCTTAAGGCCTGAGCACAAGTGCGGGCTTGGCTTAAGTCCGTGGCACAAGTGCGGGCAAGGCTTAAAGCCGGGGGCACAAGTGCGGGCTAGGCTTAAGGCCGGGGCACAAGTGCGGGCTAGGCTTAAGGCCGGGGCACAAGTGCGGGCTGGGCTTAAGGCCGGGGCACAAGTGCGGGCTGGGCTTAAGGCCTGGGCACAAGTGCGGGCTGGGCTTAAGGCCGGGGCACAAGTGCGGGCTGGGCTTAAGGCTGGGGCACAAGTGCGGGCTAGGCTTAAGGCCGGGGCACAAGTGCGGGCTAGGCTTAAGGCCGGGGCACAAGTGCGGGCTAGGCTTAAGGCCGGGGCACAAGTGCGGGCTAGGCTTAAGGCCGGGGCACAAGTGCGGGCTAGGCTTAAGGCCGGGGCACAAGTGCGGGCTAGGCTTAAGGCCGGGGCACAAGTGCGGGCTAGGCTTAAGGCCGGGGCACAAGTGCGGGCTAGGCTTAAGGCCGGGGCACAAGTGCGGGCTAGGCTTAAGGCCGGGGCACAAGTGCGGGCTAGGCTTAAGGCCGGGGCACAAGTGCGGGCTAGGCTTAATGCCGGGGCACAAGTGCGGGCTAGGCTTAAGGCCGGGGCACACGTGCGGCCTAGGCTTAAGGCCGGGGCACAAGTGCGGGCTAGGCTTAAGGCCGGGGCACAAGTGCGGGCTAGGCTTAAGGCCAGGGCACAAGTGCGAGCTAGGCTTAAGGCCTGGGCACAAGTGCGGGCTAGGCTTAAGGCCTGGGCACAAGTGCGGGCTAGGCTTAAGGCCTGGGCACAAGTGCGGGCTAGGCTTAAGGCCTGGGCACAAGTGCGGGCTAGGCTTAAGGCCTGGGCACAAGTGCGGGCTAGGCTTAAGGCCGGGGCACAAGTGCGGGCTGGGCTTAAGGCCTGGGCACAAGTGCGGGCTGGGCTTAAGGCCTGGGCACAAGTGCGGGCTGGGCTTAAGGCCGGGGCACAAGTGCGGGCTAGGCTTAAGGCCGGGGCACAAGTGCGGGCTAGGCTTAAGGCCGGGGCACAAGTGCGGGCTAGGCTTAAGGCCGGGGCACAAGTGCGGGCTAGGCTTAAGGCCGGGGCACAAGTGCGGGCTAGGCTTAAGGCCGGGGCACAAGTGCGGGCTAGGCTTAAGGCCGGGGCACAAGTGCGGGCTAGGCTTAAGGCCGGGGCACAAGTGCGGGCTAGGCTTAAGGCCGGGGCACAAGTGCGGGCTAGGCTTAAGGCCGGGGCACAAGTGCGGGCTAGGCTTAAGGCCGGGGCACAAGTGCGGGCTAGGCTTAAGGCCGGGGCACAAGTGCGGGCTAGGCTTAAGGCCGGGGCACAAGTGCGGGCTAGGCTTAAGGCCGGGGCACAAGTGCGGGCTAGGCTTAAGGCCGGGGCACAAGTGCGGGCTAGGCTTAAGGCCGGGGCACAAGTGCTGGCTAGGCTTAAGGCCAAGGCACAAGTGCGGGCTAGGCTTAAGGCCAAGGCACAAGTGCGGGCTAGGCTTAAGGCCGGGGCACAAGTGCAGTGCTGGCTAGGATCAAGGCAGGGGGCACAAGTGCTGGCTAGGCTTAAGGCATGGGCACAAGTGCCAGCTAGGCTTAAGGCCTGGACACAAGTGCAGGCTAGGCTTAAGGCATGGGCACAAGTGCAGGCTAGGCTTAAGGCCTGGGCACAAGTGCAGTGCTGGCTAGGATCAAGGCAAGGGGGCACAAGTGCTGGCTAGGCTTAAGGCATGGGCACAAGTGCTGGCTAGGCTTAAGGCATACAGCTATCTCTTTGCACTCTTTGCATAAAGGGTTAGGCACCCATAGGGGTGAAGAGCTAGCTTTCACCCCTCTACTCTGTACTTGGACATTTAGGACTAGATCCTTTGTTGTACAGTGCGGAGCCTCTCCTTAACCCCATGCTCCAAGCGACCAGGCACTTCTTGTCTGTCCTCCGTAAATGGGTAATGCCTTCTTCCCCAATTACAGTCGTGCATGCGCATTCAGACGGGACAAGATCGAAGAGCATAAAGCTGGCCCTATGTGCATAACCAACATGAAGCTGAAGACAAAAACAAACAAACAAGCATACAAGGGGCTCAAAAGTGCGGGCTGGGCTTAAGGCCGGGGCACAAGTGCGGGCTAGGCTTAAGGCCGGGGCACAAGTGCGGGCAAGGCTTAAGGCCGGGGCACAAGTGCGGGCTAGGCTTAAGGCCGGGGCACAAGTGCGGGCTAGGCATAAGGCCGGGGCACAAGTGCGGGCTAGGCTTAAGGCCGGGGCACAAGTGCGGGCTAGGCTTAAGGCCGGGGCACAAGTGCGGGCTAGGCTTAAGGCCGGGGCACAAGTGCGGGCTAGGCTTAAGGCCGGGGCACAAGTGCGGGCTAGGCTTAAGGCCGGGGCACAAGTGCGGGCTAGGCTTAAGGCCGGGGCACAAGTGCGGGCTAGGCTTAAGGCCGGGGCACAAGTGCGGTCTAGGCTTAAGGCCGGGGCACAAGTGCGGGCTAGGCTTAAGGCCGGGGCACAAGTGCGGGCTAGGCTTAAGGCCGGGGCACAAGTGCGGGCTTGGCTTAAGGCCGGGGCACAAGTGCGGGCTAGGCTTAAGGCCGGGGCACAAGTGCGGGCTTGGCTTAAGGCCGGGGCACAAGTGCGGGCTAGGCTTAAGGCCGGGGCACAAGTGCGGGCTAGGCTTAAGGCCGGTGCACAAGTGCGGGCTAGGCTTAAGGCCTGGGCACAAGTGCGGGCTAGGCTTAAGGCCTGGGCACAAGTGCGGGCTAGGCTTAAGGCCTGGGCACAAGTGCGGGCTAGGCTTAAGGCCTGGGCACAAGTGCGGGCTAGGCTTAAGGCCGGGGCACAAGTGCGGGCTAGGCTTAAGGCCGCGGCACAAGTGCGGGCTAGGCTTAAGGCCTGGGCACAAGTGCGGGCTAGGCTTAAGGCCTGGGCACAAGTGCGGGCTAGGCTTAAGGCCTGGGCACAAGTGCGGGCTAGGCTTAAGGCCTGGGCACAAGTGCGGGCTAGGCTTAAGGCCTGGGCACAAGTGCGGGCTAGGCTTATGGCCTGGGCACAAGTGCGGGCTAGGCTTAAGGCCTGGGCACAAGTGCGGGCTAGGCTTAAGGCCTGGGCACAAGTGCGGGCTAGGCTTAAGGCCTGGGCACAAGTGCGGGCTAGGCTTAAGGCCTGGGCACAAGTGCGGGCTAGGCTTAAGGCCTGGGCACAAGTGCGGGCTAGGCTTAAGGCCTGGGCACAAGTGCGGGCTAGGCTTAAGGCCTGGGCACAAGTGCGGGCTAGGCTTAAGGCCTGGGCACAAGTGCGGGCAAGGCTTAAGGCCTGGGCACAAGTGCAGGCTAGGCTTAAAGCCTGGGCACAAGTGCAGTGCTGGCTAGGATCAAGGCAAGGGGGCACAAGTGCTGGCTAGGCTTAAGGCATGGGCACAAGTGCTGGCTAGGCTTAAGGCATACAGCTAACTCTTTGCACTCTTTGCATAAAGGGTTAGGCACCCATCGGGGTGAAGAGCTAGCTTTCACCCCTCTACTCTGTACTTGGACATTTAGGACTAGATCCTTTGTTGTACAGTGCGGAGCCTCTCCATAACCCCATGCTCCAAGCGACCAGGCACTTCTTGTCTGTCCTCCGTAAATGGGTAATGCCTTCTTCCCCAATTACAGTCGTGCATGTGCATTCAGACGGGACAAGAGCGAAGAGCATAAAGCTGGCCCTATGTGCATAACCAACATGAAGCTGAAGACAAAAACAAACAAACAAGCATACAAGGGGCTCAAAAGTGCGGGCTGGGCTTAAGGCCTGGGCACAAGTGCGGGCTAGGCTTAAGGCCGGGGCACAAGTGCGGGCTAGGCTTAAGGCCGGGGCACAAGTGCGGGCTAGGCTTAAGGCCGGGGCACAAGTGCTGGCTAGGCTTAAGGCCGGGGCACAAGTGCGGGCTAGGCTTAAGGCCGGGGCACAAGTGCGGGCTAGGCTTAAGGCCGGGGCACAAGTGCGGGCTAGGCTTAAGGCCGGGGCACAAGTGCGGGCTAGACTTAAGGCCTGGGCACAAGTGCGGGCTGGGCTTAAGGCCTGGGCACAAGTGCGGGCTAGGCTTAAGGCCTGGGCACAAGTGCGGGCTAGGCTTAAGGCCTGAGCACAAGTGCGGGCTTGGCTTAAGTCCGTGGCACAAGTGCGGGCAAGGCTTAAAGCCGGGGGCACAAGTGCGGGCTAGGCTTAAGGCCGGGGCACAAGTGCGGGCTAGGCTTAAGGCCGGGGCACAAGTGCGGGCTGGGCTTAAGGCCGGGGCACAAGTGCGGGCTGGGCTTAAGGCCTGGGCACAAGTGCGGGCTGGGCTTAAGGCCGGGGCACAAGTGCGGGCTGGGCTTAAGGCCGGGGCACAAGTGCGGGCTAGGCTTAAGGCCGGGGCACAAGTGCGGGCTAGGCTTAAGGCCGGGGCACAAGTGCGGGCTAGGCTTAAGGCCGGGGCACAAGTGCGGGCTAGGCTTAAGGCCGGGGCACAAGTGCGGGCTAGGCTTAAGGCCGGGGCACAAGTGCGGGCTAGGCTTAAGGCCGGGGCACAAGTGCGGGCTAGGCTTAAGGCCGGGGCACAAGTGCGGGCTAGGCTTAAGGCCGGGGCACAAGTGCGGGCTAGGCTTAAGGCCGGGGCACAAGTGCGGGCTAGGCTTAAGGCCGGGGCACAAGTGCGGGCTAGACTTAAGGCCTGGGCACAAGTGCGGGCTGGGCTTAAGGCCTGGGCACAAGTGCGGGCTAGGCTTAAGGCCTGGGCACAAGTGCGGGCTAGGCTTAAGGCCTGAGCACAAGTGCGGGCTTGGCTTAAGTCCGTGGCACAAGTGCGGGCAAGGCTTAAAGCCGGGGGCACAAGTGCGGGCTAGGCTTAAGGCCGGGGCACAAGTGCGGGCTAGGCTTAAGGCCGGGGCACAAGTGCGGGCTGGGCTTAAGGCCGGGGCACAAGTGCGGGCTGGGCTTAAGGCCTGGGCACAAGTGCGGGCTGGGCTTAAGGCCGGGGCACAAGTGCGGGCTGGGCTTAAGGCTGGGGCACAAGTGCGGGCTAGGCTTAAGGCCGGGGCACAAGTGCGGGCTAGGCTTAAGGCCGGGGCACAAGTGCGGGCTAGGCTTAAGGCCGGGGCACAAGTGCGGGCTAGGCTTAAGGCCGGGGCACAAGTGCGGGCTAGGCTTAAGGCCGGGGCACAAGTGCGGGCTAGGCTTAAGGCCGGGGCACAAGTGCGGGCTAGGCTTAAGGCCGGGGCACAAGTGCGGGCTAGGCTTAAGGCCGGGGCACAAGTGCGGGCTAGGCTTAAGGCCGGGGCACAAGTGCGGGCTAGGCTTAAGGCCGGGGCACAAGTGCGGGCTAGGCTTAATGCCGGGGCACAAGTGCGGGCTAGGCTTAAGGCCGGGGCACACGTGCGGCCTAGGCTTAAGGCCGGGGCACAAGTGCGGGCTAGGCTTAAGGCCGGGGCACAAGTGCGGGCTAGGCTTAAGGCCAGGGCACAAGTGCGAGCTAGGCTTAAGGCCTGGGCACAAGTGCGGGCTAGGCTTAAGGCCTGGGCACAAGTGCGGGCTAGGCTTAAGGCCTGGGCACAAGTGCGGGCTAGGCTTAAGGCCTGGGCACAAGTGCGGGCTAGGCTTAAGGCCTGGGCACAAGTGCGGGCTAGGCTTAAGGCCGGGGCACAAGTGCGGGCTGGGCTTAAGGCCTGGGCACAAGTGCGGGCTGGGCTTAAGGCCTGGGCACAAGTGCGGGCTGGGCTTAAGGCCGGGGCACAAGTGCGGGCTAGGCTTAAGGCCGGGGCACAAGTGCGGGCTAGGCTTAAGGCCGGGGCACAAGTGCGGGCTAGGCTTAAGGCCGGGGCACAAGTGCGGGCTAGGCTTAAGGCCGGGGCACAAGTGCGGGCTAGGCTTAAGGCCGGGGCACAAGTGCGGGCTAGGCTTAAGGCCGGGGCACAAGTGCGGGCTAGGCTTAAGGCCGGGGCACAAGTGCGGGCTAGGCTTAAGGCCGGGGCACAAGTGCGGGCTAGGCTTAAGGCCGGGGCACAAGTGCGGGCTAGGCTTAAGGCCGGGGCACAAGTGCGGGCTAGGCTTAAGGCCGGGGCACAAGTGCGGGCTAGGCTTAAGGCCGGGGCACAAGTGCGGGCTAGGCTTAAGGCCGGGGCACAAGTGCGGGCTAGGCTTAAGGCCGGGGCACAAGTGCGGGCTAGGCTTAAGGCCGGGGCACAAGTGCTGGCTAGGCTTAAGGCCAAGGCACAAGTGCGGGCTAGGCTTAAGGCCAAGGCACAAGTGCGGGCTAGGCTTAAGGCCGGGGCACAAGTGCAGTGCTGGCTAGGATCAAGGCAGGGGGCACAAGTGCTGGCTAGGCTTAAGGCATGGGCACAAGTGCCAGCTAGGCTTAAGGCCTGGACACAAGTGCAGGCTAGGCTTAAGGCATGGGCACAAGTGCAGGCTAGGCTTAAGGCCTGGGCACAAGTGCAGTGCTGGCTAGGATCAAGGCAAGGGGGCACAAGTGCTGGCTAGGCTTAAGGCATGGGCACAAGTGCTGGCTAGGCTTAAGGCATACAGCTATCTCTTTGCACTCTTTGCATAAAGGGTTAGGCACCCATAGGGGTGAAGAGCTAGCTTTCACCCCTCTACTCTGTACTTGGACATTTAGGACTAGATCCTTTGTTGTACAGTGCGGAGCCTCTCCTTAACCCCATGCTCCAAGCGACCAGGCACTTCTTGTCTGTCCTCCGTAAATGGGTAATGCCTTCTTCCCCAATTACAGTCGTGCATGCGCATTCAGACGGGACAAGATCGAAGAGCATAAAGCTGGCCCTATGTGCATAACCAACATGAAGCTGAAGACAAAAACAAACAAACAAGCATACAAGGGGCTCAAAAGTGCGGGCTGGGCTTAAGGCCGGGGCACAAGTGCGGGCTAGGCTTAAGGCCGGGGCACAAGTGCGGGCAAGGCTTAAGGCCGGGGCACAAGTGCGGGCTAGGCTTAAGGCCGGGGCACAAGTGCGGGCTAGGCATAAGGCCGGGGCACAAGTGCGGGCTAGGCTTAAGGCCGGGGCACAAGTGCGGGCTAGGCTTAAGGCCGGGGCACAAGTGCGGGCTAGGCTTAAGGCCGGGGCACAAGTGCGGGCTAGGCTTAAGGCCGGGGCACAAGTGCGGGCTAGGCTTAAGGCCGGGGCACAAGTGCGGGCTAGGCTTAAGGCCGGGGCACAAGTGCGGGCTAGGCTTAAGGCCGGGGCACAAGTGCGGTCTAGGCTTAAGGCCGGGGCACAAGTGCGGGCTAGGCTTAAGGCCGGGGCACAAGTGCGGGCTAGGCTTAAGGCCGGGGCACAAGTGCGGGCTTGGCTTAAGGCCGGGGCACAAGTGCGGGCTAGGCTTAAGGCCGGGGCACAAGTGCGGGCTTGGCTTAAGGCCGGGGCACAAGTGCGGGCTAGGCTTAAGGCCGGGGCACAAGTGCGGGCTAGGCTTAAGGCCGGTGCACAAGTGCGGGCTAGGCTTAAGGCCTGGGCACAAGTGCGGGCTAGGCTTAAGGCCTGGGCACAAGTGCGGGCTAGGCTTAAGGCCTGGGCACAAGTGCGGGCTAGGCTTAAGGCCTGGGCACAAGTGCGGGCTAGGCTTAAGGCCGGGGCACAAGTGCGGGCTAGGCTTAAGGCCGCGGCACAAGTGCGGGCTAGGCTTAAGGCCTGGGCACAAGTGCGGGCTAGGCTTAAGGCCTGGGCACAAGTGCGGGCTAGGCTTAAGGCCTGGGCACAAGTGCGGGCTAGGCTTAAGGCCTGGGCACAAGTGCGGGCTAGGCTTAAGGCCTGGGCACAAGTGCGGGCTAGGCTTATGGCCTGGGCACAAGTGCGGGCTAGGCTTAAGGCCTGGGCACAAGTGCGGGCTAGGCTTAAGGCCTGGGCACAAGTGCGGGCTAGGCTTAAGGCCTGGGCACAAGTGCGGGCTAGGCTTAAGGCCTGGGCACAAGTGCGGGCTAGGCTTAAGGCCTGGGCACAAGTGCGGGCTAGGCTTAAGGCCTGGGCACAAGTGCGGGCTAGGCTTAAGGCCTGGGCACAAGTGCGGGCTAGGCTTAAGGCCAGGGCACAAGTGCGGGCTAGGCTTAAGGCCTGGGCACAAGTGCAGGCTAGGCTTAAAGCCTGGGCACAAGTGCAGTGCTGGCTAGGATCAAGGCAAGGGGGCACAAGTGCTGGCTAGGCTTAAGGCATGGGCACAAGTGCTGGCTAGGCTTAAGGCATACAGCTAACTCTTTGCACTCTTTGCATAAAGGGTTAGGCACCCATCGGGGTGAAGAGCTAGCTTTCACCCCTCTACTCTGTACTTGGACATTTAGGACTAGATCCTTTGTTGTACAGTGCGGAGCCTCTCCATAACCCCATGCTCCAAGCGACCAGGCACTTCTTGTCTGTCCTCCGTAAATGGGTAATGCCTTCTTCCCCAATTACAGTCGTGCATGTGCATTCAGACGGGACAAGAGCGAAGAGCATAAAGCTGGCCCTATGTGCATAACCAACATGAAGCTGAAGACAAAAACAAACAAACAAGCATACAAGGGGCTCAAAAGTGCGGGCTGGGCTTAAGGCCTGGGCACAAGTGCGGGCTAGGCTTAAGGCCGGGGCACAAGTGCGGGCTAGGCTTAAGGCCGGGGCACAAGTGCGGGCTAGGCTTAAGGCCGGGGCACAAGTGCTGGCTAGGCTTAAGGCCGGGGCACAAGTGCGGGCTAGGCTTAAGGCCGGGGCACAAGTGCGGGCTAGGCTTAAGGCCGGGGCACAAGTGCGGGCTAGGCTTAAGGCCGGGGCACAAGTGCGGGCTAGACTTAAGGCCTGGGCACAAGTGCGGGCTGGGCTTAAGGCCTGGGCACAAGTGCGGGCTAGGCTTAAGGCCTGGGCACAAGTGCGGGCTAGGCTTAAGGCCTGAGCACAAGTGCGGGCTTGGCTTAAGTCCGTGGCACAAGTGCGGGCAAGGCTTAAAGCCGGGGGCACAAGTGCGGGCTAGGCTTAAGGCCGGGGCACAAGTGCGGGCTAGGCTTAAGGCCGGGGCACAAGTGCGGGCTGGGCTTAAGGCCGGGGCACAAGTGCGGGCTGGGCTTAAGGCCTGGGCACAAGTGCGGGCTGGGCTTAAGGCCGGGGCACAAGTGCGGGCTGGGCTTAAGGCCGGGGCACAAGTGCGGGCTAGGCTTAAGGCCGGGGCACAAGTGCGGGCTAGGCTTAAGGCCGGGGCACAAGTGCGGGCTAGGCTTAAGGCCGGGGCACAAGTGCGGGCTAGGCTTAAGGCCGGGGCACAAGTGCGGGCTAGGCTTAAGGCCGGGGCACAAGTGCGGGCTAGGCTTAAGGCCGGGGCACAAGTGCGGGCTAGGCTTAAGGCCGGGGCACAAGTGCGGGCTAGGCTTAAGGCCGGGGCACAAGTGCGGGCTAGGCTTAAGGCCGGGGCACAAGTGCGGGCTAGGCTTAAGGCCGGGGCACAAGTGCGGGCTAGGCTTAAGGCCGGGGCACAAGTGCGGGCTAGGCTTAAGGCCGGGGCACAAGTGCGGGCTAGGCTTAAGGCCGGGGCACAAGTGCGGGCTAGGCTTAAGGCCGGGGCACAAGTGCGGGCTAGGCTTAAGGCCGGGGCACAAGTGCGGGCTAGGCTTAAGGCCGGGGCACAAGTGCGGGCTAGGCTTAAGGCCGGGGCACAAGTGCGGGCTAGGCTTAAGGCCGGGGCACAAGTGCGGGCTAGGCTTAAGGCCGGGGCACAAGTGCGGGCTAGGCTTAAGGCCGGGGCACAAGTGCGGGCTAGGCTTAAGGCCGGGGCACAAGTGCGGGCTGGGCTTAAGGCCGGGGCACAAGTGCGGGCTGGGCTTAAGGCCGGGGCACAAGTGCGGGCTGGGCTTAAGGCCGGGGCACAAGTGCGGGCTGGGCTTAAGGCCGGGGCACAAGTGCGGGCTGGGCTTAAGGCCTGGGCACAAGTGCGGGCTGGGCTTAAGGCCGGGGCACAAGTGCGGGCTAGGCTTAAGGCCGGGGCACAAGTGCGGGCTAGGCTTAAGGCCGGGGCACAAGTGCAGGCTAGGCTTAAGGCCGGGGCACAAGTGCGGGCTAGGCTTAAGGCCGGGGCACAAGTGCGGGCAAGGCTTAAGGCCGGGGCACAAGTGCGGGCTGGGCTTAAGGCCTGGGCACAAGTGCGGGCTAGGCTTAAGGCCGGGGCACAAGTGCGGGCTAGGCTTAAGGCCGGGGCACAAGTGCGGGCTAGGCTTAAGGCCGGGGCACAAGTGCGGGCTAGGCTTAAGGCCGGGGCACAAGTGCGGGCTAGGCTTAAGGCCGGGGCACAAGTGCGGGCTAGGCTTAAGGCCGGGGCACAAGTGCGGGCTAGGCTTAAGGCCGGGGCACAAGTGCGGGCTAGGCTTAAGGCCGGGGCACAAGTGCGGGCTAGGCTTAAGGCCGGGGCACAAGTGCGGGCTAGGCTTAAGGCCGGGGCACAAGTGCGGGCTAGGCTTAAGGCCGGGGCACAAGTGCGGGCTAGGCTTAAGGCCGGGGCACAAGTGCGGGCTAGGCTTAAGGCCGGGGCACAAGTGCGGGCTAGGCTTAAGGCCGGGGCACAAGTGCGGGCTAGGCTTAAGGCCGGGGCACAAGTGCGGGCTAGGCTTAAGGCCGGGGCACAAGTGCGGGCTAGGCTTAAGGCCGGGGCACAAGTGCGGGCTAGGCTTAAGGCCGGGGCACAAGTGCGGGCTAGGCTTAAGGCCGGGGCACAAGTGCGGGCTAGGCTTAAGGCCGGGGCACAAGTGCGGGCTAGGCTTAAGGCCGGGGCACAAGTGCGGGCTAGGCTTAAGGCCGGGGCACAAGTGCGGGCTAGGCTTAAGGCCGGGGCACAAGTGCGGGCTAGGCTTAAGGCCGGGGCACAAGTGCGTGCTAGGCTTAAGGCCGGGGCACAAGTGCGGGCTAGGCTTAAGGCCGGGGCACAAGTGCGGGCTGGGCTTAAGGCCGGGGCACAAGTGCGGGCTGGGCTTAAGGCCGGGGCACAAGTGCGGGCTGGGCTTAAGGCCGGGGCACAAGTGCGGGCTGGGCTTAAGGCCGGGGCACAAGTGCGGGCTGGGCTTAAGGCCGGGGCACAAGTGCGGGCTGGGCTTAAGGCCTGGGCACAAGTGCGGGCTGGGCTTAAGGCCGGGGCACAAGTGCGGGCTGGGCTTAAGGCCGGGGCACAAGTGCGGGCTAGGCTTAAGGCCGGGGCACAAGTGCAGGCTAGGCTTAAGGCCGGGGCACAAGTGCGGGCTAGGCTTAAGGCCGGGGCACAAGTGCGGGCAAGGCTTAAGGCCGGGGCACAAGTGCGGGCTGGGCTTAAGGCCTGGGCACAAGTGCGGGCTGGGCTTAAGGCCGGGGCACAAGTGCGGGCTAGGCTT
Source organism: Ranitomeya imitator (assembly GCF_032444005.1). Taxonomy (NCBI): domain Eukaryota; kingdom Metazoa; phylum Chordata; class Amphibia; order Anura; family Dendrobatidae; genus Ranitomeya; species Ranitomeya imitator. The sequence continues at coordinate 1,960,740 of NW_027194471.1, forward strand.
AAGGCCGGGGCACAAGTGCGGGCTAGGCTTAAGGCATGGGCACAATTGCCAGCTAGGCTTAAGGCCTGGGCACAAGTGCAGGCTAGGCTTAAGGCCTGGGCACAAGTGCAGGCTAGGCTTAAAGCCTGGGCACAAGTGCAGTGCTGGCTAGGATCAAGGCAAGGGGGCACAAGTGCTGGCTAGGCTTAAGGCCGGGGCACAAGTGCGGGCTAGGCTTAAGGCCGGGGCACAAGTGCGGGCTAGGCTTAAGGCCGGGGCACAAGTGCGGGCTAGGCTTAAGGCCGCGGCACAAGTGCGGGCTAGGCTTAAGGCCGGGGCACAAGTGCGGGCTAGGCTTAAGGCCTGGGCACAAGTGCGGGCTAGGCTTAAGGCCAGGGCACAAGTGCGGGCTAGGCTTAAAGCCTGAGCACAAGTGCGGGCTAGGCTTAAGGCCGGGGCACAAGTGCGGGCTAGGCTTAAGGCCTGGGCACAAGTGCGGGCTGGGCTTAAGGCCGGGGCACAAGTGCGGGCTCGGATTAAGGCCGGGGCACAAGTGCGGGCTAGGCTTAAGGCCTGGGCACAAGTGCGGGCTCGGCTTAAGGCCGGGTGACAAGTGCGGGCTCGGCTTAAGGCCGGGGCGCAAGTGCGGGCTGGGCTTAAGGCCTGGGCTCAAGTGCGGGCTGGGCTTAAGGCCTGGGCACAAGTGCGGGCTGGGCTTAAGGCCGGGGCACAAGTGCGGGTTGGGCTTAAGGCCGGGGCACAAGTGCGGGCTGGGCTTAAGGCCGGGGCACAAGTGCGGGCTGGGCTTAAGGCCTGGGCACAAGTGCGGGCTGGGCTTAAGGCCTGGGCACAAGTGCGGGCTGGGCTTAAGGCCTGGGCACAAGTGCGGGCTGGGCTTAAGGCCTGGGCACAAGTGCGGGCTGGGCTTAAGGCCTGGGCACAAGTGCGGGCTGGGCTTAAGGCCGGGGCACAAGTGCGGGCTGGGCTTAAGGCCGGGGCACAAGTGCGGGCTGGGCTAAAGGCCTGGGCACAAGTGCGGGCTAGGCTTAAGGCCGGGGCACTAGTGCGGGCTAGGCTTAAGGCCGGGGCACAAGTGCGGGCTAGGCTTAATGCCGGGGCACAAGTGCGGGCTAGGCTTAATGCCGGGGCACAAGTGCGGGCTAGGCTTAAGGCCGGGGCACACGTGCGGCCTAGGCTTAAGGCCGGGGCACAAGTGCGGGCTAGGCTTAAGGCCGGGGCACAAGTGCGGGCTAGGCTTAAGGCCAGGGCACAAGTGCGAGCTAGGCTTAAGGCCTGGGCACAAGTGCGGGCTAGGCTTAAGGCCTGGGCACAAGTGCGGGCTAGGCTTAAGGCCTGGGCACAAGTGCGGGCTAGGCTTAAGGCCTGGGCACAAGTGCGGGCTAGGCTTAAGGCCTGGGCACAAGTGCGGGCTAGGCTTAAGGCCGGGGCACAAGTGCGGGCTGGGCTTAAGGCCTGGGCACAAGTGCGGGCTGGGCTTAAGGCCTGGGCACAAGTGCGGGCTGGGCTTAAGGCCGGGGCACAAGTGCGGGCTAGGCTTAAGGCCGGGGCACAAGTGCGGGCTAGGCTTAATGCCGGGGCACAAGTGCGGGCTAGGCTTAAGGCCGGGGCACAAGTGCGGGCTAGGCTTAAGGCCGGGGCACAAGTGCGGGCTAGGCTTAAGGCCGGGGCACAAGTGCGGGCTAGGCTTAAGGCCGGGGCACAAGTGCGGGCTAGGCTTAAGGCCGGGGCACAAGTGCGGGCTAGGCTTAAGGCCGGGGCACAAGTGCGGGCTAGGCTTAATGCCGGGGCACAAGTGCGGGCTAGGCTTAAGGCCGGGGCACAAGTGCGGGCTAGGCTTAAGGCCGGGGCACAAGTGCGGGCTAGGCTTAAGGCCGGGGCACAAGTGCGGGCTAGGCTTAAGGCCGGGGCACAAGTGCGGGCTAGGCTTAAGGCCGGGGCACAAGTGCGGGCTAGGCTTAAGGCCGGGGCACAAGTGCTGGCTAGGCTTAAGGCCGGGGCACAAGTGCGGGCTAGGCTTAAGGCCAAGGCACAAGTGCGGGCTAGGCTTAAGGCCGGGGCACAAGTGCAGTGCTGGCTAGGATCAAGGCAGGGGGCACAAGTGCAGGCTAGGCTTAAGGCATGGGCACAAGTGCAGGCTAGGCTTAAGGCTTGGGCACAAGTGCAGTGCTGGCTAGGATCAAGGCAAGGGGGCACAAGTGCTGGCTAGGCTTAAGGCATGGGCACAAGTGCTGGCTAGGCTTAAGGCATACAGCTATCTCTTTGCACTCTTTGCATAAAGGGTTAGGCACCCATAGGGGTGAAGAGCTAGCTTTCACCCCTCTACTCTGTACTTGGACATTTAGGACTAGATCCTTTGTTGTACAGTGCGGAGCCTCTCCTTAACCCCATGCTCCAAGCGACCAGGCACTTCTTGTCTGTCCTCCGTAAATGGGTAATGCCTTCTTCCCCAATTACAGTCGTGCATGCGCTTTCAGACGGGACAAGATCGAAGAGCATAAAGCTGGCCCTATGTGCATAACCAACATGAAGCTGAAGACAAAAACAAACAAACAAGCATACAAGGGGCTCAAAAGTGCGGGCTGGGCTTAAGGCCGGGGCACAAGTGCGGGCTAGGCTTAAGGCCGGGGCACAAGTGCGGGCAAGGCTTAAGGCCGGGGCACAAGTGCGGGCTAGGCTTAAGGCCGGGGCACAAGTGCGGGCTAGGCATAAGGCCGGGGCACAAGTGCGGGCTAGGCTTAAGGCCGGGGCACAAGTGCGGGCTAGGCTTAAGGCCGGGGCACAAGTGCGGGCTAGGCTTAAGGCCGGGGCACAAGTGCGGGCTAGGCTTAAGGCCGGGGCACAAGTGCGGGCTAGGCTTAAGGCCGGGGCACAAGTGCGGGCTAGGCTTAAGGCCGGGGCACAAGTGCGGTCTAGGCTTAAGGCCGGGGCACAAGTGCGGGCTAGGCTTAAGGCCGGGGCACAAGTGCGGGCTAGGCTTAAGGCCGGGGCACAAGTGCGGGCTTGGCTTAAGGCCGGGGCACAAGTGCGGGCTAGGCTTAAGGCCGGGGCACAAGTGCGGGCTAGGCTTAAGGCCGGTGCACAAGTGCGGGCTAGGCTTAAGGCCTGGGCACAAGTGCGGGCTAGGCTTAAGGCCTGGGCACAAGTGCGGGCTAGGCTTAAGGCCTGGGCACAAGTGCGGGCTAGGCTTAAGGCCTGGGCACAAGTGCGGGCTAGGCTTAAGGCCGGGGCACAAGTGCGGGCTAGGCTTAAGGCCGCGGCACAAGTGCGGGCTAGGCTTAAGGCCTGGGCACAAGTGCGGGCTAGGCTTAAGGCCTGGGCACAAGTGCGGGCTAGGCTTAAGGCCTGGGCACAAGTGCGGGCTAGGCTTAAGGCCTGGGCACAAGTGCGGGCTAGGCTTAAGGCCTGGGCACAAGTGCGGGCTAGGCTTATGGCCTGGGCACAAGTGCGGGCTAGGCTTAAGGCCTGGGCACAAGTGCGGGCTAGGCTTAAGGCCTGGGCACAAGTGCGGGCTAGGCTTAAGGCCTGGGCACAAGTGCGGGCTAGGCTTAAGGCCTGGGCACAAGTGCGGGCTAGGCTTAAGGCCTGGGCACAAGTGCGGGCTAGGCTTAAGGCCTGGGCACAAGTGCGGGCTAGGCTTAAGGCCTGGGCACAAGTGCGGGCTAGGCTTAAGGCCTGGGCACAAGTGCGGGCAAGGCTTAAGGCCTGGGCACAAGTGCAGGCTAGGCTTAAAGCCTGGGCACAAGTGCAGTGCTGGCTAGGATCAAGGCAAGGGGGCACAAGTGCTGGCTAGGCTTAAGGCATGGGCACAAGTGCTGGCTAGGCTTAAGGCATACAGCTAACTCTTTGCACTCTTTGCATAAAGGGTTAGGCACCCATCGGGGTGAAGAGCTAGCTTTCACCCCTCTACTCTGTACTTGGACATTTAGGACTAGATCCTTTGTTGTACAGTGCGGAGCCTCTCCATAACCCCATGCTCCAAGCGACCAGGCACTTCTTGTCTGTCCTCCGTAAATGGGTAATGCCTTCTTCCCCAATTACAGTCGTGCATGTGCATTCAGACGGGACAAGAGCGAAGAGCATAAAGCTGGCCCTATGTGCATAACCAACATGAAGCTGAAGACAAAAACAAACAAACAAGCATACAAGGGGCTCAAAAGTGCGGGCTGGGCTTAAGGCCTGGGCACAAGTGCGGGCTAGGCTTAAGGCCGGGGCACAAGTGCGGGCTAGGCTTAAGGCCGGGGCACAAGTGCGGGCTAGGCTTAAGGCCGGGGCACAAGTGCTGGCTAGGCTTAAGGCCGGGGCACAAGTGCGGGCTAGGCTTAAGGCCGGGGCACAAGTGCGGGCTAGGCTTAAGGCCGGGGCACAAGTGCGGGCTAGGCTTAAGGCCGGGGCACAAGTGCGGGCTAGACTTAAGGCCTGGGCACAAGTGCGGGCTGGGCTTAAGGCCTGGGCACAAGTGCGGGCTAGGCTTAAGGCCTGGGCACAAGTGCGGGCTAGGCTTAAGGCCTGAGCACAAGTGCGGGCTTGGCTTAAGTCCGTGGCACAAGTGCGGGCAAGGCTTAAAGCCGGGGGCACAAGTGCGGGCTAGGCTTAAGGCCGGGGCACAAGTGCGGGCTAGGCTTAAGGCCGGGGCACAAGTGCGGGCTGGGCTTAAGGCCGGGGCACAAGTGCGGGCTGGGCTTAAGGCCTGGGCACAAGTGCGGGCTGGGCTTAAGGCCGGGGCACAAGTGCGGGCTGGGCTTAAGGCCGGGGCACAAGTGCGGGCTAGGCTTAAGGCCGGGGCACAAGTGCGGGCTAGGCTTAAGGCCGGGGCACAAGTGCGGGCTAGGCTTAAGGCCGGGGCACAAGTGCGGGCTAGGCTTAAGGCCGGGGCACAAGTGCGGGCTAGGCTTAAGGCCGGGGCACAAGTGCGGGCTAGGCTTAAGGCCGGGGCACAAGTGCGGGCTAGGCTTAAGGCCGGGGCACAAGTGCGGGCTAGGCTTAAGGCCGGGGCACAAGTGCGGGCTAGGCTTAAGGCCGGGGCACAAGTGCGGGCTAGGCTTAAGGCCGGGGCACAAGTGCGGGCTAGGCTTAAGGCCGGGGCACAAGTGCGGGCTAGGCTTAAGGCCGGGGCACAAGTGCGGGCTAGGCTTAAGGCCGGGGCACAAGTGCGGGCTAGGCTTAAGGCCGGGGCACAAGTGCGGGCTAGGCTTAAGGCCGGGGCACAAGTGCGGGCTAGGCTTAAGGCCGGGGCACAAGTGCGGGCTAGGCTTAAGGCCGGGGCACAAGTGCGGGCTAGGCTTAAGGCCGGGGCACAAGTGCGGGCTAGGCTTAAGGCCGGGGCACAAGTGCGGGCTAGGCTTAAGGCCGGGGCACAAGTGCGGGCTAGGCTTAAGGCCGGGGCACAAGTGCGGGCTAGGCTTAAGGCCGGGGCACAAGTGCGGGCTAGGCTTAAGGCCGGGGCACAAGTGCGGGCTAGGCTTAAGGCCGGGGCACAAGTGCGGGCTAGGCTTAAGGCCGGGGCACAAGTGCGGGCTAGGCTTAAGGCCGGGGCACAAGTGCGGGCTAGGCTTAAGGCCGGGGCACAAGTGCGGGCTGGGCTTAAGGCCGGGGCACAAGTGCGGGCTGGGCTTAAGGCCGGGGCACAAGTGCGGGCTGGGCTTAAGGCCGGGGCACAAGTGCGGGCTGGGCTTAAGGCCGGGGCACAAGTGCGGGCTGGGCTTAAGGCCGGGGCACAAGTGCGGGCTGGGCTTAAGGCCTGGGCACAAGTGCGGGCTGGGCTTAAGGCCGGGGCACAAGTGCGGGCTAGGCTTAAGGCCGGGGCACAAGTGCGGGCTAGGCTTAAGGCCGGGGCACAAGTGCAGGCTAGGCTTAAGGCCGGGGCACAAGTGCGGGCTAGGCTTAAGGCCGGGGCACAAGTGCGGGCAAGGCTTAAGGCCGGGGCACAAGTGCGGGCTGGGCTTAAGGCCTGGGCACAAGTGCGGGCTGGGCTTAAGGCCGGGGCACAAGTGCGGGCTAGGCTTAAGGCCGGGGCACAAGTGCGGGCTAGGCTTAAGGCATGGGCACAATTGCCAGCTAGGCTTAAGGCCTGGGCACAAGTGCAGGCTAGGCTTAAAGCCTGGGCACAAGTGCAGTGCTGGCTAGGATCAAGGCAAGGGGGCACAAGTGCTGGCTAGGCTTAAGGCCGGGGCACAAGTGCGGGCTAGACTTAAGGCCGGGGCACAAGTGCGGGCTAGACTTAAGGCCTGGGCACAAGTGCGGGCTGGGCTTAAGGCCTGGGCACAAGTGCGGGCTAGGCTTAAGGCCTGGGCACAAGTGCGGGCTGGGCTTAAGGCCTGGGCACAAGTGCGGGCTAGACTTAAGGCCTGGGCACAAGTGCGGGCTGGGCTTAAGGCCTGGGCACAAGTGCGGGCTAGGCTTAAGGCCTGGGCACAAGTGCGGGCTAGGCTTAAGGCCTGAGCACAAGTGCGGGCTTGGCTTAAGTCCGTGGCACAAGTGCGGGCAAGGCTTAAAGCCGGGGGCACAAGTGCGGGCTAGGCTTAAGGCCGGGGCACAAGTGCGGGCTAGGCTTAAGGCCGGGGCACAAGTGCGGGCTGGGCTTAAGGCCGGGGCACAAGTGCGGGCTGGGCTTAAGGCCTGGGCACAAGTGCGGGCTGGGCTTAAGGCCGGGGCACAAGTGCGGGCTGGGCTTAAGGCCGGGGCACAAGTGCGGGCTGGGCTTAAGGCCGGGGCACAAGTGCGGGCTAGGCTTAAGGCCGGGGCACAAGTGCGGGCTAGGCTTAAGGCCGGGGCACAAGTGCGGGCTAGGCTTAAGGCCGGGGCACAAGTGCGGGCTAGGCTTAAGGCCGGGGCACAAGTGCGGGCTAGGCTTAAGGCCGGGGCACAAGTGCGGGCTAGGCTTAAGGCCGGGGCACAAGTGCGGGCTAGGCTTAAGGCCGGGGCACAAGTGCGGGCTAGGCTTAAGGCCGGGGCACAAGTGCGGGCTAGGCTTAAGGCCGGGGCACAAGTGCGGGCTAGGCTTAAGGCCGGGGCACAAGTGCGGGCTAGGCTTAAGGCCGGGGCACAAGTGCGGGCTAGGCTTAAGGCCGGGGCACAAGTGCGGGCTAGGCTTAAGGCCGGGGCACAAGTGCGGGCTAGGCTTAAGGCCGGGGCACAAGTGCGGGCTAGGCTTAAGGCCGGGGCACAAGTGCGGGCTAGGCTTAAGGCCGGGGCACAAGTGCGGGCTAGGCTTAAGGCCGGGGCACAAGTGCGGGCTAGGCTTAAGGCCGGGGCACAAGTGCGGGCTAGGCTTAAGGCCGGGGCACAAGTGCGGGCTAGGCTTAAGGCCGGGGCACAAGTGCGGGCTAGGCTTAAGGCCGGGGCACAAGTGCGGGCTAGGCTTAAGGCCGGGGCACAAGTGCGGGCTGGGCTTAAGGCCGGGGCACAAGTGCGGGCTAGGCTTAAGGCCGGGGCACAAGTGCGGGCTAGGCTTAAGGCCGGGGCACAAGTGCGGGCTGGGCTTAAGGCCGGGGCACAAGTGCGGGCTGGGCTTAAGGCCGGGGCACAAGTGCGGGCTGGGCTTAAGGCCGGGGCACAAGTGCGGGCTGGGCTTAAGGCCGGGGCACAAGTGCGGGCTGGGCTTAAGGCCGGGGCACAAGTGCGGGCTGGGCTTAAGGCCTGGGCACAAGTGCGGGCTGGGCTTAAGGCCGGGGCACAAGTGCGGGCTAGGCTTAAGGCCGGGGCACAAGTGCGGGCTAGGCTTAAGGCCGGGGCACAAGTGCAGGCTAGGCTTAAGGCCGGGGCACAAGTGCGGGCTAGGCTTAAGGCCGGGGCACAAGTGCGGGCAAGGCTTAAGGCCGGGGCACAAGTGCGGGCTGGGCTTAAGGCCTGGGCACAAGTGCGGGCTGGGCTTAAGGCCGGGGCACAAGTGCGGGCTAGGCTTAAGGCCGGGGCACAAGTGCGGGCTAGGCTTAAGGCATGGGCACAATTGCCAGCTAGGCTTAAGGCCTGGGCACAAGTGCAGGCTAGGCTTAAGGCCTGGGCACAAGTGCAGGCTAGGCTTAAAGCCTGGGCACAAGTGCAGTGCTGGCTAGGATCAAGGCAAGGGGGCACAAGTGCTGGCTAGGCTTAAGGCATGGGCACAAGTGCTGGCTAGGCTTAAGGCATACAGCTAACTCTTTGCACTCTTTGCATAAAGGGTTAGGCACCCATCGGGGTGAAGAGCTAGCTTTCACCCCTCTACTCTGTACTTGGACATTTAGGACTAGATCCTTTGTTGTACAGTGCGGAGCCTCTCCATAACCCCATGCTCCAAGCGACCAGGCACTTCTTGTCTGTCCTCCGTAAATGGGTAATGCCTTCTTCCCCAATTACAGTTGTGCATGTGCATTCAGACGGGACAAGAGCGAAGAGCATAAAGCTGGCCCTATGTGCATAACCAACATGAAGCTGAAGACAAAAACAAACAAACAAGCATACAAGGGGCTCAAAAGTGCGGGCTGGGCTTAAGGCCTGGGCACAAGTGGGGGCTGGGCTTAAGGCCTGGGCACAAGTGCGGGCTGGGCTTAAGGCCTGGGCACAAGTGCGGGCTGGGCTTAAGGCCTGGGCACATGTGCGGGCTGGGCTTAAGGCCGGGCACAAGTGCGGGCTGGGCTTAAGGCCTGGGCACAAGTGCGGGCTGGGCTTAAGGCCTGGGCACAAGTGCGGGCTGGGCTTAAGGCCTGGGCACAAGTGCGGGCTGGGCTTAAGGCCTGGGCACAAGTGCGGGCTGGGCTTAAGGCCTGGGCACAAGTGCGGGCTGGGCTTTAGGCCGGGGCACAAGTGCGGGCTAGGCTAAAGGCCGGGGCACAAGTGCGGGCTAGGCTAAAGGCCGGGGCACAAGTGCGGGCTAGGCTAAAGGCCGGGGCACAAGTGCGGGCTAGGCTTAAGGCCGGGGGCACAAGTGCGGGCTAGGCTTAAGGCCGGGGCACAAGTGCGGGCTAGGCTTAAGGCCGGGGCACAAGTGCGGGCTAGGCTTAAGGCCGGGGCACAAGTGCGGGCTAGGCTTAAGGCCTGGGCACAAGTGTGGGCTAGGCTTAAGGCCGGGGCACAAGTGCGGGCTACGCTTAAGGCCTGGGCACAAGTGCGGGCTAGGCTTAAGGCCGGGGCACTAGTGCGGGCTAGGCTTAAGGCCTGGGCACAAGTGCGGGCTAGGCTTAAGGCCTGGGCACAAGTGCGGGTTAGGCTTAAGGCCTGGGCACAAGTGCGGGCTAGGCTTAAGGCTGGGGGCACAAGTGCGGGCTAGGCATAAGGCCTGGTCACAAGTGCGGGCTAGGCTTAAGGCCAATGCACAAGTGCGGGCTAGGCTTAAGGCCGGGGCACAAGTGCGGGCTAGGCTTAAGGCCAGGGCACAAGTGCGGGCTAGGCTTATGGCCTGGCCACAAGTGCGGGCTAGGCTTAAGGCCGATGCACAAGTGCGGGCTAGGCTTAAGGCCTGGGCACAAGTGCGGGCTAGGCTTAAGGCCTGGGCACAAGTGCAGGCTAGGCTTATGGCCGGGGCACAAGTGCGGGCAAGGCTTAAGGCCTGGCCACAAGTGCGGGCTAGGCTTAAGGCCTGGCCACAAGTGCGGGCTAGGCTTAAGGCCGATGCACAAGTGCGGGCTAGGCTTAAGGCCGGGGCACAAGTGCGGGCTAGGCTTAAGGCCTGGGCACAAGTGCGGGCTAGGCTTAAGGCCTGGGCACAAGTGCGGGCTAGGCTTATGGCCTGGGCACAAGTGCGGGCTAGGCTTAAGGCCGGGGCACAAGTGCGGGCTAGGCTTAAGTCCGTGGCACAAGTGCGGGCTAGGCTTAAGGCCGGGGCACAAGTGCGGGCTAGGCTTAAGGCCGGGGCACAAGTGCGGGCTAGGCTTAAGGCCTGGGCACAAGTGCGGGCTAGGCTTATGGCCGGGGCACAAGTGCGGGCTAGGCTTAAGGCCTGGCCACAAGTGCGGGCTAAGCTTAAGGACTGGCCACAAGTGCGGGCTAGGCTTAAGGCCGGGGCACAAGTGCGGGCTAGGCTTAAGGCCTGGGCACAAGTGCGGGCTAGGCTTATGGCCTGGGCACAAGTGCGGGCTAGGCTTAAGGCCGGGGCACAAGTGCGGGCTAGGCTTAAGTCCATGGCACAAGTGCGGGCTAGGCTTAAGGCCGGGGCACAAGTGCGGGCTAGGCTTAAGGCCGGGGCACAAGTGCGGGCTAGGCTTAAGGCCGGGGCACAAGTGCGGGCTAGGCTTAAGGCCTGGGCACAAGTGCGGGCTGGGCTTAAGGCCGGGGCACAAGTGCGGGCTGGGCTTAAGGCCGGGGCACAAGTGCGGGCTGGGCTTAAGGCCGGGGCACAAGTGCGGGCTGGGCTTAAGGCCGGGGCACAAGTGCGGGCTAGGCTTAAGGCCGGGGCACAAGTGCGAGCTAGGCTTAAGGCCGGGGCACAAGTGCGGGCTAGGCTTAAGGCCGGGGCACAAGTGCGGGCTAGGCTTAAGTCCGTGGCACAAGTGCGGGCTAGGCTTAAGGCCTGGGCACAAGTGCGGGCTGGGCTTAAGGCCGGGGCACAAGTGCGGGCTGGGCTTAAGGCCGGGGCACAAGTGCGGGCTGGGCTTAAGGCCGGGGCACAAGTGCTGGCTAGGCTTAAGGCCGGGGCACAAGTGCGGGCTAGGCTTAAGGCCGGGGCACAAGTGCGGGCTAGGCTTAAGGCCGGGGCACAAGTGCGGGCTAGGCTTAAGGCCGGGGCACAAGTGCGGGCTAGGCTTAAGGCTGGGGCACAAGTGCAGTGCTGGCTAGGATCAAGGCAGGGGGCACAAGTGCTGGATAGGCTTAAGGCATGGGCACAAGTGCCAGCTAGGCTTAAGGCCTGGGCACAAGTGCAGGATAGGCTTAAGGCCTGGGCACAAGTGCAGGCTAGGCTTAAGGCCTGGGCACAAGTGCAGTGCTGGCTAGGATCAAGGCAAGGGGGCACAAGTGCTGGCTAGGCTTAAGGCATGGGCACAAGTGCTGGCTAGGCTTAAGGCATACAGCTAACTCTTTGCACTCTTTGCATAAAGGGTTAGGCACCCATCGGGGTGAAGAGCTAGCTTTCACCCCTCTACTCTGTACTTGGACATTTAGGACTAGATCCTTTGTTGTACAGTGCGGAGCCTCTCCATAACCCCATGCTCCAAGCGACCAGGAACTTCTTGTCTGTCCTCCGTAAATGGGTAATGCCTTCTTCCCCAATTACAGTCGTGCATGTGCATTCAGACGGGACAAGAGCGAAGAGCATAAAGCTGGCCCTATGTGCATAACCAACATGAAGCTGAAGACAAAAACAAACAAACAAGCATACAAAGGGCTCAAAAGTGCGGGCTGGGCTTAAGGCCTGGGCACAAGTGCGGGCTGGGCTTAAGGCCTGGGCACAAGTGCGGGCTAGGCTTAAGGCCTGGGCACAAGTGCGGGCTGGGCTTAAGGCCTGGGCACAAGTGCGGGCTGGGCTTAAGGCCTGGGCACAAGTGCGGGCTGGGCTTAAGGCCTGGGCACAAGTGCGGGCTGGGCTTAAGGCCTGGGCACAAGTGCGGGCTGGGCTTAAGGCCTGGGCACAAGTGCGGGCTGGGCTTAAGGCCTGGGCACAAGTGCGGGCTGGGCTTAAGGCCTGGGCACAAGTGCGGGCTGGGCTTAAGGCCTGGGCACAAGTGCGGGCTGGGCTTAAGGCCTGGGCACAAGTGCGGGCTGGGCTTAAGGCCTGGGCACAAGTGCGGGCTGGGCTTTAGGCCGGGGCACAAGTGCGGGCTAGGCTAAAGGCCGGGGCACAAGTGCGGGCTAGGCTAAAGGCCTGGGCACAAGTGCGGGCTAGGCTTAAGGCCGGGGCACAAGTGCGGGCTAGGCTTAAGGCCGGGGCACAAGTGCGGGCTAGGCTTAAGGCCGGGGCACAAGTGCGGGCTAGGCTTAAGGCCGGGGCACAAGTGCGGGCTAGGCTTAAGGCCGGGGCACAAGTGCGGGCTAGGCTTAAGGCCGCGGCACAAGTGCGGGCTAGGCTTAAGGCCGGGGCACAAGTGCGGGCTAGGCTTAAGGCCTGGGCACAAGTGCGGGCTAGGCTTAAGGCCAGGGCACAAGTGCGGGCTAGGCTTAAAGCCTGAGCACAAGTGCGGGCTAGGCTTAAGGCCGGGGCACAAGTGCGGGCTAGGCTTAAGGCCGGGGCACAAGTGCGGGCTAGGCTTAAGGCCGGGGCACAAGTGCGGGCTAGGCTTAAGGCCGGGGCACAAGTGCGGGCTAGGCTTAAGGCCGGGGCACAAGTGCGGGCTAGGCTTAAGGCCGGGGCACAAGTGCGGGCTAGGCTTAAGGCCGGGGCACAAGTGCGGGCTAGGCTTAAGGCCGGGGCACAAGTGCGGGCTAGGCTTAAGGCCGGGGCACAAGTGCGGGCTAGGCTTAAGGCCGGGGCACAAGTGCGGGCTAAGCTTAAGGCCGGGGCACAAGTGCGGGCTAGGCTTAAGGCCGGGGCACAAGTGCGGGCTAGGCTTAAGGCCGGGGCACAAGTGCGGGCTAGGCTTAAGGCCGGGGCACAAGTGCGGGCTAGGCTTAAGGCCGGGGCACAAGTGCGGGCTAGGCTTAAGGCCGGGGCACAAGTGCGGGCTAGGCTTAAGGCCGGGGCACAAGTGCGGGCTAGGCTTAAGGCCGGGGCACAAGTGCGGGCTAGGCTTAAGGCCGGGGCACAAGTGCTGGCTAGGCTTAAGGCCGGGGCACAAGTGCTGGCTAGGCTTAAGGCCGGGGCACAAGTGCGGGCTAGGCTTAAGGCCAAGGCACAAGTGCGGGCTAGGCTTAAGGCCGGGGCACAAGTGCAGTGCTGGCTAGGATCAAGGCAGGGGGCACAAGTGCTGGCTAGGCTTAAGGCATGGGCACAAGTGCCAGCTAGGCTTAAGGCCTGGACACAAGTGCAGGCTAGGCTTAAGGCATGGGCACAAGTGCAGGCTAGGCTTAAGGCCTGGGCACAAGTGCAGTGCTGGCTAGGATCAAGGCAAGGGGGCACAAGTGCTGGCTAGGCTTAAGGCATGGGCACAAGTGCTGGCTAGGCTTAAGGCATACAGCTAACTCTTTGCACTCTTTGCATAAAGGGTTAGGCACCCATAGGGGTGAAGAGCTAGCTTTCACCCCTCTACTCTGTACTTGGACATTTAGGACTAGATCCTTTGTTGTACAGTGCGGAGCCTCTCCTTAACCCCATGCTCCAAGCGACCAGGCACTTCTTGTCTGTCCTCCGTAAATGGGTAATGCCTTCTTCCCCAATTACAGTCGTGCATGCGCATTCAGACGGGACAAGAGCGAAGAGCATAAAGCTGGCCCTATGTGCATAACCAACATGAAGCTGAAGACAAAAACAAACAAACAAGCATACAAGGGGCTCAAAAGTGCGGGCTGGGCTTAAGGCCGGGGCACAAGTGCGGGCTCGGATTAAGGCCGGGGCACAAGTGCGGGCTAGGCTTAAGGCCTGGGCACAAGTGCGGGCTCGGCTTAAGGCCGGGTGACAAGTGCGGGCTCGGCTTAAGGCCGGGGCGCAAGTGCGGGCTGGGCTTAAGGCCTGGGCTCAAGTGCGGGCTGGGCTTAAGGCCTGGGCACAAGTGCGGGCTGGGCTTAAGGCCGGGGCACAAGTGCGGGTTGGGCTTAAGGCCGGGGCACAAGTGCGGGCTGGGCTTAAGGCCGGGGCACAAGTGCGGGCTGGGCTTAAGGCCTGGGCACAAGTGCGGGCTGGGCTTAAGGCCTGGGCACAAGTGCGGGCTGGGCTTAAGGCCTGGGCACAAGTGCGGGCTGGGCTTAAGGCCTGGGCACAAGTGCGGGCTGGGCTTAAGGCCGGGGCACAAGTGCGGGCTGGGCTTAAGGCCGGGGCACAAGTGCGGGCTGGGCTAAAGGCCTGGGCACAAGTGCGGGCTAGGCTTAAGGCCGGGGCACTAGTGCGGGCTAGGCTTAAGGCCGGGGCACAAGTGCGGGCTAGGCTTAATGCCGGGGCACAAGTGCGGGCTAGGCTTAATGCCGGGGCACAAGTGCGGGCTAGGCTTAAGGCCGGGGCACACGTGCGGCCTAGGCTTAAGGCCGGGGCACAAGTGCGGGCTAGGCTTAAGGCCGGGGCACAAGTGCGGGCTAGGCTTAAGGCCAGGGCACAAGTGCGAGCTAGGCTTAAGGCCTGGGCACAAGTGCGGGCTAGGCTTAAGGCCTGGGCACAAGTGCGGGCTAGGCTTAAGGCCTGGGCACAAGTGCGGGCTAGGCTTAAGGCCTGGGCACAAGTGCGGGCTAGGCTTAAGGCCTGGGCACAAGTGCGGGCTAGGCTTAAGGCCTGGGCACAAGTGCGGGCTAGGCTTAAGGCCGGGGCACAAGTGCGGGCTGGGCTTAAGGCCTGGGCACAAGTGCGGGCTGGGCTTAAGGCCTGGGCACAAGTGCGGGCTGGGCTTAAGGCCGGGGCACAAGTGCGGGCTAGGCTTAAGGCCGGGGCACAAGTGCGGGCTAGGCTTAAGGCCGGGGCACAAGTGCGGGCTAGGCTTAAGGCCGGGGCACAAGTGCGGGCTAGGCTTAAGGCCGGGGCACAAGTGCGGGCTAGGCTTAAGGCCGGGGCACAAGTGCGGGCTAGGCTTAAGGCCGGGGCACAAGTGCGGGCTAGGCTTAAGGCCGGGGCACAAGTGCGGGCTAGGCTTAAGGCCGGGGCACAAGTGCGGGCTAGGCTTAAGGCCGGGGCACAAGTGCGGGCTAGGCTTAAGGCCGGGGCACAAGTGCGGGCTAGGCTTAAGGCCGGGGCACAAGTGCGGGCTAGGCTTAAGGCCGGGGCACAAGTGCGGGCTAGGCTTAAGGCCGGGGCACAAGTGCGGGCTAGGCTTAAGGCCGGGGCACAAGTGCGGGCTAGGCTTAAGGCCGGGGCACAAGTGCGGGCTAGGCTTAAGGCCGGGGCACAAGTGCGGGCTAGGCTTAAGGCCGGGGCACAAGTGCGGGCTAGGCTTAAGGCCGGGGCACAAGTGCGGGCTAGGCTTAAGGCCGGGGCACAAGTGCGGGCTAGGCTTAAGGCCGGGGCACAAGTGCGGGCTAGGCTTAAGGCCAAGGCACAAGTGCGGGCTAGGCTTAAGGCCGGGGCACAAGTGCAGTGCTGGCTAGGATCAAGGCAGGGGGCACAAGTGCTGGCTAGGCTTAAGGCATGGGCACAAGTGCCAGCTAGGCTTAAGGCCTGGACACAAGTGCAGGCTAGGCTTAAGGCATGGGCACAAGTGCAGGCTAGGCTTAAGGCCTGGGCACAAGTGCAGTGCTGGCTAGGATCAAGGCAAGGGGGCACAAGTGCTGGCTAGGCTTAAGGCATGGGCACAAGTGCTGGCTAGGCTTAAGGCATACAGCTATCTCTTTGCACTCTTTGCATAAAGGGTTAGGCACCCATAGGGGTGAAGAGCTAGCTTTCACCCCTCTACTCTGTACTTGGACATTTAGGACTAGATCCTTTGTTGTACAGTGCGGAGCCTCTCCTTAACCCCATGCTCCAAGCGACCAGGCACTTCTTGTCTGTCCTCCGTAAATGGGTAATGCCTTCTTCCCCAATTACAGTCGTGCATGCGCATTCAGACGGGACAAGATCGAAGAGCATAAAGCTGGCCCTATGTGCATAACCAACATGAAGCTGAAGACAAAAACAAACAAACAAGCATACAAGGGGCTCAAAAGTGCGGGCTGGGCTTAAGGCCGGGGCACAAGTGCGGGCTAGGCTTAAGGCCGGGGCACAAGTGCGGGCTAGGCTTAAGGCCGGGGCACAAGTGCGGGCTAGGCTTAAGGCCTGGGCACAAGTGCGGGCTAGGCTTAAGGCCTGGGCACAAGTGCGGGCTAGGCTTAAGGCCTGGGCACAAGTGCGGGCTAGGCTTAAGGCCTGGGCACAAGTGCGGGCTAGGCTTATGGCCTGGGCACAAGTGCGGGCTAGGCTTAAGGCCTGGGCACAAGTGCGGGCTAGGCTTAAGGCCTGGGCACAAGTGCGGGCTAGGCTTAAGGCCTGGGCACAAGTGCGGGCTAGGCTTAAGGCCTGGGCACAAGTGCGGGCTAGGCTTAAGGCCTGGGCACAAGTGCGGGCTAGGCTTAAGGCCTGGGCACAAGTGCGGGCTAGGCTTAAGGCCTGGGCACAAGTGCGGGCTAGGCTTAAGGCCTGGGCACAAGTGCGGGCTAGGCTTAAGGCCTGGGCACAAGTGCAGGCCAGGCTTAAAGCCTGGGCACAAGTGCAGTGCTGGCTAGGATCAAGGCAAGGGGGCACAAGTGCTGGCTAGGCTTAAGGCATAGGCACAAGTGCTGGCTAGGCTTAAGGCATACAGCTAACTCTTTGCACTCTTTGCATAAAGGGTTAGGCACCCATCGGGGTGAAGAGCTAGCTTTCACCCCTCTACTCTGTACTTGGACATTTAGGACTAGATCCTTTGTTGTACAGTGCGGAGCCTCTCCATAACCCCATGCTCCAAGCGACCAGGCACTTCTTGTCTGTCCTCCGTAAATGGGTAATGCCTTCTTCCCCAATTACAGTCGTGCATGTGCATTCAGACGGGACAAGAGCGAAGAGCATAAAGCTGGCCCTATGTGCATAACCAACATGAAGCTGAAGACAAAAACAAACAAACAAGCATACAAGGGGCTCAAAAGTGCGGGCTGGGCTTAAGGCCTGGGCACAAGTGCGGGCTAGGCTTAAGGCCGGGGCACAAGTGCGGGCTAAGCTTAAGGCCGGGGCACAAGTGCGGGCTAGGCTTAAGGCCGGGGCACAAGTGCTGGCTAGGCTTAAGGCCGGGGCACAAGTGCGGGCTAGGCTTAAGGCCGGGGCACAAGTGCGGGCTAGGCTTAAGGCCGGGGCACAAGTGCGGGCTAGGCTTAAGGCCGGGGCACAAGTGCGGGCTAGACTTAAGGCCTGGGCACAAGTGCGGGCTGGGCTTAAGGCCTGGGCACAAGTGCGGGCTAGGCTTAAGGCCTGGGCACAAGTGCGGGCTAGGCTTAAGGCCTGAGCACAAGTGCGGGCTTGGCTTAAATCCGTGGCACAAGTGCGGGCAAGGCTTAAAGCCGGGGGCACAAGTGCGGGCTAGGCTTAAGGCCGGGGCACAAGTGCGGGCTAGGCTTAAGGCCGGGGCACAAGTGCGGGCTGGGCTTAAGGCCGGGGCACAAGTGCGGGCTGGGCTTAAGGCCTGGGCACAAGTGCGGGCTGGGCTTAAGGCCGGGGCACAAGTGCGGGCTAGGCTTAAGGCCGGGGCACAAGTGCGGGCTAGGCTTAAGGCCGGGGCACAAGTGCGGGCTAGGCTTAAGGCCGGGGCACAAGTGCGGGCTAGGCTTAAGGCCGGGGCACAAGTGCGGGCTAGGCTTAAGGCCGGGGCACAAGTGCGGGCTAGGCTTAAGGCCGGGGCACAAGTGCGGGCTAGGCTTAAGGCCGGGGCACAAGTGCGGGCTAGGCTTAAGGCCGGGGCACAAGTGCGGGCTAGGCTTAAGGCCGGGGCACAAGTGCGGGCTAGGCTTAAGGCCGGGGCACAAGTGCGGGCTAGGCTTAAGGCCGGGGCACAAGTGCGGGCTAGGCTTAAGGCCGGGGCACAAGTGCGGGCTGGGCTTAAGGCCGGGGCACAAGTGCGGGCTGGGCTTAAGGCCGGGGCACAAGTGCGGGCTGGGCTTAAGGCCTGGGCACAAGTGCGGGCTGGGCTTAAGGCCGGGGCACAAGTGCGGGCTAGGCTTAAGGCCGGGGCACAAGTGCGGGCTAGGCTTAAGGCCGGGGCACAAGTGCGGGCTAGGCTTAAGGCCGGGGCACAAGTGCGGGCTAGGCTTAAGGCCGGGGCACAAGTGTGGGCTAGGCTTAAGGCCGGGGCACAAGTGCGGGCAAGGCTTAAGGCCGGGGCACAAGTGCGGGCTGGGCTTAAGGCCTGGGCACAAGTGCGGGCTGGGCTTAAGGCCGGGGCACAAGTGCGGGCTAGGCTTAAGGCCGGGGCACAAGTGCGGGCTAGGCTTAAGGCATGGGCACAATTGCCAGCTAGGCTTAAGGCCTGGGCACAAGTGCAGGCTAGGCTTAAGGCCTGGGCACAAGTGCAGGCTAGGCTTAAAGCCTGGGCACAAGTGCAGTGCTGGCTAGGATCAAGGCAAGGGGGCACAAGTGCTGGCTAGGCTTAAGGCATGGGCACAAGTGCTGGCTAGGCTTAAGGCATACAGCTAACTCTTTGCACTCTTTGCATAAAGGGTTAGGCACCCATCGGGGTGAAGAGCTAGCTTTCACCCCTCTACTCTGTACTTGGACATTTAGGACTAGATCCTTTGTTGTACAGTGCGGAGCCTCTCCTTAACCCCATGCTCCAAGCGACCAGGCACTTCTTGTCTGTCCTCCGTAAATGGGTAATGCCTTCTTCCCCAATTACAGTTGTGCATGTGCATTCAGACGGGACACGAGCGAAGAGCATAAAGCTGGCCCTATGTGCATAACCAACATGAAGCTGAAGACAAAAACAAACAAACAAGCATACAAGGGGCTCAAAAGTGCGGGCTGGGCTTAAGGCCTGGGCACAAGTGGGGGCTGGGCTTAAGGCCTGGGCACAAGTGGGGGCTGGGCTTAAGGCCTGGGCACAAGTGCGGGCTGGGCTTAAGGCCTGGGCACAAGTGCGGGCTGGGCTTAAGGCCGGGCACAAGTGCGGGCTGGGCTTAAGGCCTGGGCACAAGTGCGGGCTGGGCTTAAGGCCTGGGCACAAGTGCGGGCTGGGCTTAAGGCCTGGGCACAAGTGCGGGCTGGGCTTAAGGCCTGGGCACAAGTGCGGGCTGGGCTTAAGGCCTGGGCACAAGTGCGGGCTGGGCTTTAGGCCGGGGCACAAGTGCGGGCTAGGCTAAAGGCCGGGGCACAAGTGCGGGCTAGGCTAAAGGCCGGGGCACAAGTGCGGGCTAGGCTTAAGGCCGGGGCACAAGTGCGGGCTAGGCTTAAGGCCGGGGGCACAAGTGCGGGCTAGGCTTAAGGCCGGGGCACAAGTGCGGGCTAGGCTTAAGGCCGGGGCACAAGTGCGGGCTAGGCTTAAGGCCGGGGCACAAGTGCGGGCTAGGCTTAAGGCCTGGGCACAAGTGCGGGCTAGGCTTAAGGCCGGGGCACAAGTGCGGGCTACGCTTAAGGCCTGGGCACAAGTGCGGGCTAGGCTTAAGGCCGGGGCACTAGTGCGGGCTAGGCTTAAGGCCTGGGCACAAGTGCGGGCTAGGCTTAAGGCCTGGGCACAAGTGCGGGTTAGGCTTAAGGCCTGGGCACAAGTGCGGGCTAGGCTTAAGGCTGGGGGCACAAGTGCGGGCTAGGCATAAGGCCTGGTCACAAGTGCGGGCTAGGCTTAAGGCCAATGCACAAGTGCGGGCTAGGCTTAAGGCCGGGGCACAAGTGCGGGCTAGGCTTAAGGCCAGGGCACAAGTGCGGGCTAGGCTTATGGCCTGGCCACAAGTGCGGGCTAGGCTTAAGGCCGATGCACAAGTGCGGGCTAGGCTTAAGGCCTGGGCACAAGTGCGGGCTAGGCTTAAGGCCTGGGCACAAGTGCAGGCTAGGCTTATGGCCGGGGCACAAGTGCAGGCAAGGCTTAAGGCCTGGCCACAAGTGCGGGCTAGGCTTAAGGCCTGGCCACAAGTGCGGGCTAGGCTTAAGGCCGATGCACAAGTGCGGGCTAGGCTTAAGGCCGGGGCACAAGTGCGGGCTAGGCTTAAGGCCTGGGCACAAGTGCGGGCTAGGCTTAAGGCCTGGGCACAAGTGCGGGCTAGGCTTATGGCCTGGGCACAAGTGCGGGCTAGGCTTAAGGCCGGGGCACAAGTGCGGGCTAGGCTTAAGTCCGTGGCACAAGTGCGGGCTAGGCTTAAGGCCGGGGCACAAGTGCGGGCTAGGCTTAAGGCCTGGGCACAAGTGCGGGCTAGGCTTATGGCCGGGGCACAAGTGCGGGCTAGGCTTAAGGCCTGGCCACAAGTGCGGGCTAAGCTTAAGGACTGGCCACAAGTGCGGGCTAGGCTTAAGGCCGGGGCACAAGTGCGGGCTAGGCTTAAGGCCTGGGCACAAGTGCGGGCTAGGCTTATGGCCTGGGCACAAGTGCGGGCTAGGCTTAAGGCCGGGGCACAAGTGCGGGCTAGGCTTAAGTCCATGGCACAAGTGCGGGCTAGGCTTAAGGCCGGGGCACAAGTGCGGGCTAGGCTTAAGGCCGGGGCACAAGTGCGGGCTAGGCTTAAGGCCGGGGCACAAGTGCGGGCTAGGCTTAAGGCCGGGGCACAAGTGCGGGCTAGGCTTAAGGCTGGGGCACAAGTGCGGGCTAGGCTTAAGTCCGTGGCACAAGTGCGGGCTAGGCTTAAGGCCTGGGCACAAGTGCGGGCTGGGCTTAAGGCCGGGGCACAAGTGCGGGCTGGGCTTAAGGCCGGGGCACAAGTGCGGGCTGGGCTTAAGGCCGGGGCACAAGTGCTGGCTAGGCTTAAGGCCGGGGCACAAGTGCGGGCTAGGCTTAAGGCCGGGGCACAAGTGCGGGCTAGGCTTAAGGCCGGGGCACAAGTGCGGGCTAGGCTTAAGGCCGGGGCACAAGTGCGGGCTAGGCTTAAGGCTGGGGCACAAGTGCAGTGCTGGCTAGGATCAAGGCACTGGGCACAAGTGCTGGATAGGCTTAAGGCATGGGCACAAGTGCCAGCTAGGCTTAAGGCCTGGGCACAAGTGCAGGCTAGGCTTAAGGCCTGGGCACAAGTGCAGTGCTGGCTAGGATCAAGGCAAGGGGGCACAAGTGCTGGCTAGGCTTAAGGCATGGGCACAAGTGCTGGCTAGGCTTAAGGCATACAGCTAACTCTTTGCACTCTTTGCATAAAGGGTTAGGCACCCATCGGGGTGAAGAGCTAGCTTTCACCCCTCTACTCTGTACTTGGACATTTAGGACTAGATCCTTTGTTGTACAGTGCGGAGCCTCTCCATAACCCCATGCTCCAAGCGACCAGGCACTTCTTGTCTGTCCTCCGTAAATGGGTAATGCCTTCTTCCCCAATTACAGTCGTGCATGTGCATTCAGACGGGACAAGAGCGAAGAGCATAAAGCTGGCCCTATGTGCATAACCAACATGAAGCTGAAGACAAAAACAAACAAACAAGCATACAAGGGGCTCAAAAGTGCGGGCTGGGCTTAAGGCCTGGGCACAAGTGCGGGCTAGGCTTAAGGCCGGGGCACAAGTGCGGGCTAAGCTTAAGGCCGGGGCACAAGTGCGGGCTAGGCTTAAGGCCGGGGCACAAGTGCTGGCTAGGCTTAAGGCCGGGGCACAAGTGCGGGCTAGGCTTAAGGCCGGGGCACAAGTGCGGGCTAGGCTTAAGGCCGGGGCACAAGTGCGGGCTAGGCTTAAGGCCGGGGCACAAGTGCGGGCTAGACTTAAGGCCTGGGCACAAGTGCGGGCTGGGCTTAAGGCCTGGGCACAAGTGCGGGCTAGGCTTAAGGCCTGGGCACAAGTGCGGGCTAGGCTTAAGGCCTGAGCACAAGTGCGGGCTTGGCTTAAATCCGTGGCACAAGTGCGGGCAAGGCTTAAAGCCGGGGGCACAAGTGCGGGCTAGGCTTAAGGCCGGGGCACAAGTGCGGGCTAGGCTTAAGGCCGAGGCACAAGTGCGGGCTGGGCTTAAGGCCGGGGCACAAGTGCGGGCTGGGCTTAAGGCCTGGGCACAAGTGCGGGCTGGGCTTAAGGCCGGGGCACAAGTGCGGGCTAGGCTTAAGGCCGGGGCACAAGTGCGGGCTAGGCTTAAGGCCGGGGCACAAGTGCGGGCTAGGCTTAAGGCCGGGGCACAAGTGCGGGCTAGGCTTAAGGCCGGGGCACAAGTGCGGGCTAGGCTTAAGGCCGGGGCACAAGTGCGGGCTAGGCTTAAGGCCGGGGCACAAGTGCGGGCTAGGCTTAAGGCCGGGGCACAAGTGCGGGCTAGGCTTAAGGCCGGGGCACAAGTGCGGGCTAGGCTTAAGGCCGGGGCACAAGTGCGGGCTAGGCTTAAGGCCGGGGCACAAGTGCGGGCTAGGCTTAAGGCCGGGGCACAAGTGCGGGCTAGGCTTAAGGCCGGGGCACAAGTGCGGGCTAGGCTTAAGGCCGGGGCACAAGTGCGGGCTGGGCTTAAGGCCGGGGCACAAGTGCGGGCTGGGCTTAAGGCCGGGGCACAAGTGCGGGCTGGGCTTAAGGCCTGGGCACAAGTGCGGGCTGGGCTTAAGGCCGGGGCACAAGTGCGGGCTAGGCTTAAGGCCGGGGCACAAGTGCGGGCTAGGCTTAAGGCCGGGGCACAAGTGCGGGCTAGGCTTAAGGCCGGGGCACAAGTGCGGGCTAGGCTTAAGGCCGGGGCACAAGTGCGGGCTAGGCTTAAGGCCGGGGCACAAGTGCGGGCAAGGCTTAAGGCCGGGGCACAAGTGCGGGCTGGGCTTAAGGCCTGGGCACAAGTGCGGGCTGGGCTTAAGGCCGGGGCACAAGTGCGGGCTAGGCTTAAGGCCGGGGCACAAGTGCGGGCTAGGCTTAAGGCATGGGCACAATTGCCAGCTAGGCTTAAGGCCTGGGCACAAGTGCAGGCTAGGCTTAAGGCCTGGGCACAAGTGCAGGCTAGGCTTAAAGCCTGGGCACAAGTGCAGTGCTGGCTAGGATCAAGGCAAGGGGGCACAAGTGCTGGCTAGGCTTAAGGCATGGGCACAAGTGCTGGCTAGGCTTAAGGCATACAGCTAACTCTTTGCACTCTTTGCATAAAGGGTTAGGCACCCATCGGGGTGAAGAGCTAGCTTTCACCCCTCTACTCTGTACTTGGACATTTAGGACTAGATCCTTTGTTGTACAGTGCGGAGCCTCTCCTTAACCCCATGCTCCAAGCGACCAGGCACTTCTTGTCTGTCCTCCGTAAATAGGTAATGCCTTCTTCCCCAATTACAGTTGTGCATGTGCATTCAGACGGGACACGAGCGAAGAGCATAAAGCTGGCCCTATGTGCATAACCAACATGAAGCTGAAGACAAAAACAAACAAACAAGCATACAAGGGGCTCAAAAGTGCGGGCTGGGCTTAAGGCCTGGGCACAAGTGGGGGCTGGGCTTAAGGCCTGGGCACAAGTGGGGGCTGGGCTTAAGGCCTGGGCACAAGTGCGGGCTGGGCTTAAGGCCTGGGCACAAGTGCGGGCTGGGCTTAAGGCCGGGCACAAGTGCGGGCTGGGCTTAAGGCCTGGGCACAAGTGCGGGCTGGGCTTAAGGCCTGGGCACAAGTGCGGGCTGGGCTTAAGGCCTGGGCACAAGTGCGGGCTGGGCTTAAGGCCTGGGCACAAGTGCGGGCTGGGCTTAAGGCCTGGGCACAAGTGCGGGCTGGGCTTTAGGCCGGGGCACAAGTGCGGGCTAGGCTAAAGGCCGGGGCACAAGTGCGGGCTAGGCTAAAGGCCGGGGCACAAGTGCGGGCTAGGCTTAAGGCCGGGGCACAAGTGCGGGCTAGGCTTAAGGCCGGGGGCACAAGTGCGGGCTAGGCTTAAGGCCGGGGCACAAGTGCGGGCTAGGCTTAAGGCCGGGGCACAAGTGCGGGCTAGGCTTAAGGCCGGGGCACAAGTGCGGGCTAGGCTTAAGGCCTGGGCACAAGTGCGGGCTAGGCTTAAGGCCGGGGCACAAGTGCGGGCTACGCTTAAGGCCTGGGCACAAGTGCGGGCTAGGCTTAAGGCCGGGGCACTAGTGCGGGCTAGGCTTAAGGCCTGGGCACAAGTGCGGGCTAGGCTTAAGGCCTGGGCACAAGTGCGGGTTAGGCTTAAGGCCTGGGCACAAGTGCGGGCTAGGCTTAAGGCTGGGGGCACAAGTGCGGGCTAGGCATAAGGCCTGGTCACAAGTGCGGGCTAGGCTTAAGGCCAATGCACAAGTGCGGGCTAGGCTTAAGGCCGGGGCACAAGTGCGGGCTAGGCTTAAGGCCAGGGCACAAGTGCGGGCTAGGCTTATGGCCTGGCCACAAGTGCGGGCTAGGCTTAAGGCCGATGCACAAGTGCGGGCTAGGCTTAAGGCCTGGGCACAAGTGCGGGCTAGGCTTAAGGCCTGGGCACAAGTGCAGGCTAGGCTTATGGCCGGGGCACAAGTGCAGGCAAGGCTTAAGGCCTGGCCACAAGTGCGGGCTAGGCTTAAGGCCTGGCCACAAGTGCGGGCTAGGCTTAAGGCCGATGCACAAGTGCGGGCTAGGCTTAAGGCCGGGGCACAAGTGCGGGCTAGGCTTAAGGCCTGGGCACAAGTGCGGGCTAGGCTTAAGGCCTGGGCACAAGTGCGGGCTAGGCTTATGGCCTGGGCACAAGTGCGGGCTAGGCTTAAGGCCGGGGCACAAGTGCGGGCTAGGCTTAAGTCCGTGGCACAAGTGCGGGCTAGGCTTAAGGCCGGGGCACAAGTGCGGGCTAGGCTTAAGGCCTGGGCACAAGTGCGGGCTAGGCTTATGGCCGGGGCACAAGTGCGGGCTAGGCTTAAGGCCTGGCCACAAGTGCGGGCTAAGCTTAAGGACTGGCCACAAGTGCGGGCTAGGCTTAAGGCCGGGGCACAAGTGCGGGCTAGGCTTAAGGCCTGGGCACAAGTGCGGGCTAGGCTTATGGCCTGGGCACAAGTGCGGGCTAGGCTTAAGGCCGGGGCACAAGTGCGGGCTAGGCTTAAGTCCATGGCACAAGTGCGGGCTAGGCTTAAGGCCGGGGCACAAGTGCGGGCTAGGCTTAAGGCCGGGGCACAAGTGCAGGCTAGGCTTAAGGCCGGGGCACAAGTGCGGGCTAGGCTTAAGGCCGGGGCACAAGTGCGGGCTAGGCTTAAGGCCGGGGCACAAGTGCGGGCTAGGCTTAAGTCCGTGGCACAAGTGCGGGCTAGGCTTAAGGCCTGGGCACAAGTGCGGGCTGGGCTTAAGGCCGGGGCACAAGTGCGGGCTGGGCTTAAGGCCGGGGCACAAGTGCGGGCTGGGCTTAAGGCCGGGGCACAAGTGCTGGCTAGGCTTAAGGCCGGGGCACAAGTGCGGGCTAGGCTTAAGGCCGGGGCACAAGTGCGGGCTAGGCTTAAGGCCGGGGCACAAGTGCGGGCTAGGCTTAAGGCCGGGGCACAAGTGCGGGCTAGGCTTAAGGCTGGGGCACAAGTGCAGTGCTGGCTAGGATCAAGGCACTGGGCACAAGTGCTGGATAGGCTTAAGGCATGGGCACAAGTGCCAGCTAGGCTTAAGGCCTGGGCACAAGTGCAGGCTAGGCTTAAGGCCTGGGCACAAGTGCAGTGCTGGCTAGGATCAAGGCAAGGGGGCACAAGTGCTGGCTAGGCTTAAGGCATGGGCACAAGTGCTGGCTAGGCTTAAGGCATACAGCTAACTCTTTGCACTCTTTGCATAAAGGGTTAGGCACCCATCGGGGTGAAGAGCTAGCTTTCACCCCTCTACTCTGTACTTGGACATTTAGGACTAGATCCTTTGTTGTACAGTGCGGAGCCTCTCCATAACCCCATGCTCCAAGCGACCAGGAACTTCTTGTCTGTACTCCGTAAATGGGTAATGCCTTCTTCCCCAATTACAGTCGTGCATGTGCATTCAGACGGGACAAGAGCGAAGAGCATAAAGCTGGCCCTATGTGCATAACCAACATGAAGCTGAAGACAAAAACAAACAAACAAGCATACAAAGGGCTCAAAAGTGCGGGCTGGGCTTAAGGCCTGGGCACAAGTGCGGGCTGGGCTTAAGGCCTGGGCACAAGTGCGGGCTGGGCTTAGGGCCTGGGCACAAGTGCGGGCTGGGCTTAGGGCCTGGGCACAAGTGCGGGCTGGGCTTAAGGCCTGGGCACAAGTGCGGGCTGGGCTTAAGGCCTGGGCACAAGTGCGGGCTGGGCTTAAGGCCTGGGCACAAGTGCGGGCTGGGCTTAAGGCCTGGGCACAAGTGCGGGCTGGGCTTAAGGCCTGGGCACAAGTGCGGGCTGGGCTTAAGGCCTGGGCACAAGTGCGGGCTGGGCTTAAGGCCTGGGCACAAGTGCGGGCTGGGCTTAAGGCCTGGGCACAAGTGCGGGCTGGGCTTAAGGCCTGGGCACAAGTGCGGGCTGGGCTTAAGGCCTGGGCACAAGTGCAGGCTGGGCTTAAGGCCTGGGCACAAGTGCGGGCTGGGCTTAAGGCCTGGGCACAAGTGCGGGCTGGGCTTTAGGCCGGGGCACAAGTGCGGGCTAGGCTAAAGGCCGGGGCACAAGTGCGGGCTAGGCTAAAGGCCTGGGCACAAGTGCGGGCTAGGCTTAAGGCCGGGGCACAAGTGCGGGCTAGGCTTAAGGCCGGGGCACAAGTGCGGGCTAGGCTTAAGGCCGGGGCACAAGTGCGGGCTAGGCTTAAGGCCGGGGCACAAGTGCGGGCTAGGCTTAAGGCCGGGGCACAAGTGCGGGCTAGGCTTAAGGCCGCGGCACAAGTGCGGGCTAGGCTTAAGGCCGCGGCACAAGTGCGGGCTAGGCTTAAGGCCGGGGCACAAGTGCGGGCTAGGCTTAAGGCCTGGGCACAAGTGCGGGCTAGGCTTAAGGCCAGGGCACAAGTGCGGGCTAGGCTTAAAGCCTGAGCACAAGTGCGGGCTAGGCTTAAGGCCGGGGCACAAGTGCGGGCTAGGCTTAAGGCCGGGGCACAAGTGCGGGCTAGGCTTAAGGCCGGGGCACAAGTGCGGGCTAGGCTTAAGGCCGGGGCACAAGTGCGGGCTAGGCTTAAGGCCGGGGCACAAGTGCGGGCTAGGCTTAAGGCCGGGGCACAAGTGCGGGCTAGGCTTAAGGCCGGGGCACAAGTGCGGGCTAGGCTTAAGGCCGGGGCACAAGTGCGGGCTAGGCTTAAGGCCGGGGCACAAGTGCGGGCTAGGCTTAAGGCCGGGGCACAAGTGCGGGCTAAGCTTAAGGCCGGGGCACAAGTGCGGGCTAGGCTTAAGGCCGGGGCACAAGTGCGGGCTAGGCTTAAGGCCGGGGCACAAGTGCGGGCTAGGCTTAAGGCCGGGGCACAAGTGCGGGCTAGGCTTAAGGCCGGGGCACAAGTGCGGGCTAGGCTTAAGGCCGGGGCACAAGTGCGGGCTAGGCTTAAGGCCGGGGCACAAGTGCGGGCTAGGCTTAAGGCCGGGGCACAAGTGCGGGCTAGGCTTAAGGCCGGGGCACAAGTGCTGGCTAGGCTTAAGGCCGGGGCACAAGTGCTGGCTAGGCTTAAGGCCGGGGCACAAGTGCGGGCTAGGCTTAAGGCCAAGGCACAAGTGCGGGCTAGGCTTAAGGCCGGGGCACAAGTGCAGTGCTGGCTAGGATCAAGGCAGGGGGCACAAGTGCTGGCTAGGCTTAAGGCATGGGCACAAGTGCCAGCTAGGCTTAAGGCCTGGGCACAAGTGCAGGCTAGGCTTAAGGCCTGGGCACAAGTGCAGTGCTGGCTAGGATCAAGGCAAGGGGGCACAAGTGCTGGCTAGGCTTAAGGCATGGGCACAAGTGCTGGCTAGGCTTAAGGCATACAGCTAACTCTTTGCACTCTTTGCATAAAGGGTTAGGCACCCATAGGGGTGAAGAGCTAGCTTTCACCCCTCTACTCTGTACTTGGACATTTAGGACTAGATCCTTTGTTGTACAGTGCGGAGCCTCTCCTTAACCCCATGCTCCAAGCGACCAGGCACTTCTTGTCTGTCCTCCGTAAATGGGTAATGCCTTCTTCCCCAATTACAGTCGTGCATGCGCATTCAGACGGGACAAGAGCGAAGAGCATAAAGCTGGCCCTATGTGCATAACCAACATGAAGCTGAAGACAAAAACAAACAAACAAGCATACAAGGGGCTCAAAAGTGCGGGCTGGGCTTAAGGCCGGGGCACAAGTGCGGGCTAGGCTTAAGGCCGGGGCACAAGTGCGGGCTAGGCTTAAGGCCGGGGCACAAGTGCGGGCTAGGCTTAAGGCCGGGGCACAAGTGCGGGCTAGGCTTAAGGCCGGGGCACAAGTGCGGGCTAGGCTTAAGGCCGGGGCACAAGTGCGGGCTAGGCTTAAGGCCGGGGCACAAGTGCGGGCTAGGCATAAGGCCGGGGCACAAGTGCGGGCTAGGCTTAAGGCCGGGGCACAAGTGCGGGCTAGGCTTAAGGCCGGGGCACAAGTGCGGGCTAGGCTTAAGGCCGGGGCACAAGTGCGGGTTAGGCTTAAGGCCGGGGCACAAGTGCGGGCTAGGCTTAAGGCCGGGGCACAAGTGCGGGCTTGGCTTAAGGCCGGGGCACAAGTGCGGGCTAGGCTTAAGGCCGGGGCACAAGTGCGGGCTAGGCTTAAGGCCGGTGCACAAGTGCGGGCTAGGCTTAAAGCCTGGGCACAAGTGCGGGCTAGGCTTAAGGCCTGGGCACAAGTGCGGGCTAGGCTTAAGGCCTGGGCACAAGTGCGGGCTAGGCTTAAGGCCTGGGCACAAGTGCGGGCTAGGCTTAAGGCCGGGGCACAAGTGCGGGCTAGGCTTAAGGCCGGGGCACAAGTGCGGGCTAGGCTTAAGGCCGGGTCACAAGTGCGGGCTAGGCTTAAGGCCGCGGCACAAGTGCGGGCTAGGCTTAAGGCCGGGGCACAAGTGCGGGCTAGGCTTAAGGCCTGGGCACAAGTGCGGGCTAGGCTTAAGGCCTGGGCACAAGTGTGGGCTAGGCATAAGGCCTGAGCACAAGTGCGGGCTAGGCTTAAGGCCTGGGCACAAGTGCGGGCTAGGCTTAAGGCCGGGGCACACGTGCGGGCTAGGCTTAATGCCGGGGCACACGTGCGGGCTAGGCTTAATGCCGGGGCACACGTGCGGCCTAAGCTTAAGACCGGGGCACAAGTGCGGGCTAGGCTTAAGGCCGGGGCACAAGTGCGGGCTAGGCTTAAGGCCTGGGCACAAGTGCGGGCTAGGCTTAAGGCCTGGGCACAAGTGCGGGCTAGGCTTATGGCCTGGGCACAAGTGCGGGCTAGGCTTAAGGCCTGGGCACAAGTGCGGGCTAGGCTTAAGGCCTGGGCACAAGTGCGGGCTAGGCTTAAGGCCTGGGCACAAGTGCGGGCTAGGCTTAAGGCCTGGGCACAAGTGCGGGCTAGGCTTAAGGCCTGGGCACAAGTGCGGGCTAGGCTTAAGGCCTGGGCACAAGTGCGGGCTAGGCTTAAGGCCGGGGCACAAGTGCGGGCTAGGCTTAAGGCCGGGGCACAAGTGCGGGCTAGGCTTAAGGCCGGGGCACAAGTGCGGGCTAGGCTTAAGGCCGGGGCACAAGTGCGGGCTAGGCTTAAAGGCCAAGGCACAAGTGCGGGCTAGGCTTAAGGCCAGGGCACAAGTGCAGTGCTGGCTAGGATCAAGGCAGGGGGCACAAGTGCTGGCTAGGCTTAAGGCATGGGCACAAGTGCCAGCTAGGCTTAAGGCCTGGACACAAGTGCAGGCTAGGCTTAAGGCATGGGCACAAGTGCAGGCTAGGCTTAAGGCCTGGGCACAAGTGCAGGCTAGGCTTAAGGCCTGGGCACAAGTGCAGTGCTGGCTAGGATCAAGGCAAGGGGGCACAAGTGCTGGCTAGGCTTAAGGCATGGGCACAAGTGCTGGCTAGGCTTAAGGCATACAGCTAACTCTTTGCACTCTTTGCATAAAGGGTTAGGCACCCATAGGGGTGAAGAGCTAGCTTTCACCCCTCTACTCTGTACTTGGACATTTAGGACTAGATCCTTTGTTGTACAGTGCGGAGCCTCTCCATAACCCCATGCTCCAAGCGACCAGGCACTTCTTGTCTGTCCTCCGTAAATGGGTAATTCCTTCTTCCCCAATTCCAGTCGTGCATGCGCATTCAGACGGGACAAGAGCGAAGAGCATAAAGCTGGCCCTATGTGCATAACCAATATGAAGCTGAAGACAAAAACAAACAAACAAGCATACAAGGGGCTCAAAAGTGCGGGCTGGGCTTAAGGCCCGGGCACAAGTGCGGGCTGGGCTTAAGGCCCGGGCACAAGTGCGGGCTGGGCTTAAGGCCCGGGCACAAGTGCGGGCTGGGCTTAAGGCCCGGGCACAAGTGCCGGCTGGGCATAAGGCCGGGGCACAAGTGCGGGCTAGGCTTAAGGCCGGGGCACTAGTGCGGGCTAGGCTTAAGGCCGGGGCACAAGTGCGGGCTAGGCTTAAGGCCTGGGCACAAGTGCGGGCTAGGCTTAAGGCCTGGGCACAAGTGCGGGCTAGGCTTAAGGCCTGGGCACAAGTGCGGGCTAGGCTTAAGGCCTGGGCACAAGTGCGGGCTAGGCTTAAGGCCTGGGCACTAGTGCGGGCTAGGCTTAAGGCCTGGGCACTAGTGCGGGCTAGGCTTAAGGCCGGGGCACAAGTGCGGGCTAGGCTTAAGGCCGGGGCAGAAGTGCGGGCTAGGCTTAAGGCCGGGGCACAAGTGCGGGCTAGGCTTAAGGCCGGGGCACAAGTGCGGGCTAGGCTTAAGGCCTGGCACAAGTGCGGGCTAGGCTTAAGGCCTGGGCACAAGTGCGGGCTAGGCTTAAGGCCTGGGCACAAGTGCGGGCTAGGCTTAAGGCCTGGGCACAAGTGCGGGCTAGGCTTAAGGCCTGGGCACAAGTGCGGGCTAGGCTTAAGGCCTGGGCACAAGTGCGGGCTAGGCTTAAGGCCTGGGCACAAGTGCGGGCTAGGCTTAAGGCCTGGGCACAAGTGCGGGCTAGGCTTAAGGCCGGGGCACAAGTGCGGGCTAGGCTTAAGGCCTGGGCACAAGTGCGGGCTAGGCTTAAGGCCTGGGCACAAGTGCGGGCTAGGCTTAAGGCCTGGGCACAAGTGCGGGCTAGGCTTAAGGCCGGGGCACAAGTGCGGGCTAGGCTTAAGGCCTGGGCACAAGTGCGGGCTAGGCTTAAGGCCTGGGCACAAGTGCGGGCTAGGCTTAAGGCCTGGGCACAAGTGCGGGCTAGGCTTAAGGCCGGGGCACAAGTGCGGGCTAGGCTAAAGGCCTGGGCACAAGTGCGGGCTAGGCTTAAGGCCGGGGCACAAGTGCGGGCTAGGCTAAAGGCCTGGGCACAAGTGCGGGCTGGGCTTAAGGCCTGGGCACAAGTGCGGGCTGGGCTTAAGGCCGGGGCACAAGTGCGGGCTAGGCTAAAGGCCTGGGCACAAGTGCGGGCTAGGCTTAAGGCCGGGGCACAAGTGCGGGCTAGGGTTAAGGCCGGGGCACAAGTGCGGGCTAGGGTTAAGGCCGGGGCACAAGTGCGGGCTAGGCTTAAGGCCGGGGCACAAGTGCAGTGCTGGCTAGGATCAAGGCAGGTGGCACAAGTGCTGGCTCGGCTTAAGGCATGGGCACAATTGCCAGCTAGGCTTAAGGCCTGGGCACAAGTGCAGGCTAGGCTTAAGGCCTGGGCACAAGTGCAGGCTAGGCTTAAGGCCTGGCCACAAGTGCGGGCTAGGCTTAAGGCCGATGCACAAGTGCGGGCTAGGCTTAAGGCCGGGGCACAAGTGCGGGCTAGGCTTAAGGCCTGGGCACAAGTGCGGGCTAGGCTTAAGGCCTGGGCACAAGTGCGGGCTAGGCTTATGGCCTGGGCACAAGTGCGGGCTAGGCTTATGGCCTGGGCACAAGTGCGGGCTAGGCTTAAGGCCGGGGCACAAGTGCGGGCTAGGCTTAAGTCCGTGGCACAAGTGCGGGCTAGGCTTAAGGCCGGGGCACAAGTGCGGGCTAGGCTTAAGGCCGGGGCACAAGTGCGGGCTAGGCTTAAGGCCTGGGCACAAGTGCGGGCTAGGCTTATGGCCGGGGCACAAGTGCGGGCTAGGCTTAAGGCCTGGCCACAAGTGCGGGCTAAGCTTAAGGACTGGCCACAAGTGCGGGCTAGGCTTAAGGCCGGGGCACAAGTGCGGGCTAGGCTTAAGGCCTGGGCACAAGTGCGGGCTAGGCTTATGGCCTGGGCACAAGTGCGGGCTAGGCTTAAGGCCGGGGCACAAGTGCGGGCTAGGCTTAAGTCCATGGCACAAGTGCGGGCTAGGCTTAAGGCCGGGGCACAAGTGCGGGCTAGGCTTAAGGCCGGGGCACAAGTGCGGGCTAGGCTTAAGGCCGGGGCACAAGTGCGGGCTAGGCTTAAGGCCGGGGCACAAGTGCGGGCTAGGCTTAAGGCCGGGGCACAAGTGCGGGCTAGGCTTAAGTCCGTGGCACAAGTGCGGGCTAGGCTTAAGGCCTGGGCACAAGTGCGGGCTGGGCTTAAGGCCGGGGCACAAGTGCGGGCTGGGCTTAAGGCCGGGGCACAAGTGCGGGCTGGGCTTAAGGCCGGGGCACAAGTGCGGGCTGGGCTTAAGGCCGGGGCACAAGTGCGGGCTGGGCTTAAGGCCGGGGCACAAGTGCTGGCTAGGCTTAAGGCCGGGGCACAAGTGCGGGCTAGGCTTAAGGCCGGGGCACAAGTGCGGGCTAGGCTTAAGGCCGGGGCACAAGTGCGGGCTAGGCTTAAGGCCGGGGCACAAGTGCGGGCTAGGCTTAAGGCTGGGGCACAAGTGCAGTGCTGGCTAGGATCAAGGCAGGGGGCACAAGTGCTGGATAGGCTTAAGGCATGGGCACAAGTGCCAGCTAGGCTTAAGGCCTGGGCACAAGTGCAGGCTAGGCTTAAGGCCTGGGCACAAGTGCAGGCTAGGCTTAAGGCCTGGGCACAAGTGCAGTGCTGGCTAGGATCAAGGCAAGGGGGCACAAGTGCTGGCTAGGCTTAAGGCATGGGCACAAGTGCTGGCTAGGCTTAAGGCATACAGCTAACTCTTTGCACTCTTTGCATAAAGGGTTAGGCACCCATCGGGGTGAAGAGCTAGCTTTCACCCCTCTACTCTGTACTTGGACATTTAGGACTAGATCCTTTGTTGTACAGTGCGGAGCCTCTCCATAACCCCATGCTCCAAGCGACCAGGAACTTCTTGTCTGTCCTCCGTAAATGGGTAATGCCTTCTTCCCCAATTACAGTCGTGCATGTGCATTCAGACGGGACAAGAGCGAAGAGCATAAAGCTGGCCCTATGTGCATAACCAACATGAAGCTGAAGACAAAAACAAACAAACAAGCATACAAAGGGCTCAAAAGTGCGGGCTGGGCTTAAGGCCTGGGCACAAGTGCGGGCTGGGCTTAAGGCCTGGGCACAAGTGCGGGCTGGGCTTAGGGCCTGGGCACAAGTGCGGGCTGGGCTTAGGGCCTGGGCACAAGTGCGGGCTGGGCTTAAGGCCTGGGCACAAGTGCGGGCTGGGCTTAAGGCCTGGGCACAAGTGCGGGCTGGGCTTAAGGCCTGGGCACAAGTGCGGGCTGGGCTTAAGGCCTGGGCACAAGTGCGGGCTGGGCTTAAGGCCTGGGCACAAGTGCGGGCTGGGCTTAAGGCCGGGGCACAAGTGCGGGCTAGGCTAAAGGCCTGGGCACAAGTGCGGGCTAGGCTTAAGGCCGGGGCACAAGTGCGGGCTAGGCTTAAGGCCGGGGCACAAGTGCGGGCTAGGCTTAAGGCCGGGGCACAAGTGCGGGCTAGGCTTAAGGCCGGGGCACAAGTGCGGGCTAGGCTTAAGGCCGGGGCACAAGTGCGGGCTAGGCATAAGGCCGGGGCACAAGTGCGGGCTAGGCTTAAGGCCGCGGCACAAGTGCGGGCTAGGCTTAAGGCCGGGGCACAAGTGCGGGCTAGGCTTAAGGCCTGGGCACAAGTGCGGGCTAGGCTTAAGGCCAGGGCACAAGTGCGGGCTAGGCTTAAAGCCTGAGCACAAGTGCGGGCTAGGCTTAAGGCCGGGGCACAAGTGCGGGCTAGGCTTAAGGCCGGGGCACAAGTGCGGGCTAGGCTTAAGGCCGGGGCACAAGTGCGGGCTAGGCTTAAGGCCGGGGCACAAGTGCGGGCTAGGCTTAAGGCCGGGGCACAAGTGCGGGCTAGGCTTAAGGCCGGGGCACAAGTGCGGGCTAGGCTTAAGGCCGGGGCACAAGTGCGGGCTAGGCTTAAGGCCGGGGCACAAGTGCGGGCTAGGCTTAAGGCCGGGGCACAAGTGCGGGCTAAGCTTAAGGCCGGGGCACAAGTGCGGGCTAGGCTTAAGGCCGGGGCACAAGTGCGGGCTAGGCTTAAGGCCGGGGCACAAGTGCGGGCTAGGCTTAAGGCCGGGGCACAAGTGCGGGCTAGGCTTAAGGCCGGGGCACAAGTGCGGGCTAGGCTTAAGGCCGGGGCACAAGTGCGGGCTAGGCTTAAGGCCGGGGCACAAGTGCGGGCTAGGCTTAAGGCCGGGGCACAAGTGCTGGCTAGGCTTAAGGCCGGGGCACAAGTGCTGGCTAGGCTTAAGGCCGGGGCACAAGTGCGGGCTAGGCTTAAGGCCAAGGCACAAGTGCGGGCTAGGCTTAAGGCCGGGGCACAAGTGCAGTGCTGGCTAGGATTAAGGCAGGGGGCACAAGTGCTGGCTAGGCTTAAGGCATGGGCACAAGTGCCAGCTAGGCTTAAGGCCTGGACACAAGTGCAGGCTAGGCTTAAGGCATGGGCACAAGTGCAGGCTAGGCTTAAGGCCTGGGCACAAGTGCAGTGCTGGCTAGGATCAAGGCAAGGGGGCACAAGTGCTGGCTAGGCTTAAGGCATGGGCACAAGTGCTGGCTAGGCTTAAGGCATACAGCTAACTCTTTGCACTCTTTGCATAAAGGGTTAGGCACCCATAGGGGTGAAGAGCTAGCTTTCACCCCTCTACTCTGTACTTGGACATTTAGGACTAGATCCTTTGTTGTACAGTGCGGAGCCTCTCCTTAACCCCATGCTCCAAGCGACCAGGCACTTCTTGTCTGTCCTCCGTAAATGGGTAATGCCTTCTTCCCCAATTACAGTCGTGCATGCGCATTCAGACGGGACAAGAGCGAAGAGCATAAAGCTGGCCCTATGTGCATAACCAACATGAAGCTGAAGACAAAAACAAACAAACAAGCATACAAGGGGCTCAAAAGTGCGGGCTGGGCTTAAGGCCGGGGCACAAGTGCGGGCTAGGCTTAAGGCCGGGGCACAAGTGCGGGCTAGGCTTAAGGCCGGGGCACAAGTGCGGGCTAGGCTTAAGGCCGGGGCACAAGTGCGGGCTAGGCTTAAGGCCGGGGCACAAGTGCGGGCTAGGCATAAGGCCGGGGCACAAGTGCGGGCTAGGCTTAAGGCCGGGGCACAAGTGCGGGCTAGGCTTAAGGCCGGGGCACAAGTGCGGGCTAGGCTTAAGGCCGGGGCACAAGTGCGGGCTAGGCTTAAGGCCAGGGCACAAGTGCGGGCTAGGCTTAAGGCCGGGGCACAAGTGCGGGCTAGGCTTAAGGCCGGGGCACAAGTGCGGGCTTGGCTTAAGGCCGGGGCACAAGTGCGGGCTAGGCTTAAGGCCGGGGCACAAGTGCGGGCTAGGCTTAAGGCCGGTGCACAAGTGCGGGCTAGGCTTAAAGCCTGGGCACAAGTGCGGGCTAGGCTTAAGGCCTGGGCACAAGTGCGGGCTAGGCTTAAGGCCTGGGCACAAGTGCGGGCTAGGCTTAAGGCCTGGGCACAAGTGCGGGCTAGGCATAAGGCCGGGGCACAAGTGCGGGCTAGGCTTAAGGCCGGGGCACAAGTGCGGGCTAGGCTTAAGGCCGGGGCACAAGTGCGGGCTAGGCTTAAGGCCGCGGCACAAGTGCGGGCTAGGCTTAAGGCCGGGGCACAAGTGCGGGCTAGGCTTAAGGCCTGGGCACAAGTGCGGGCTAGGCTTAAGGCCTGGGCACAAGTGCGGGCTAGGCTTAAGGCCTGGGCACAAGTGCGGGCTAGGCTTAAGGCCTGAGCACAAGTGCGGGCTAGGCTTAAGGCCTGGGCACAAGTGCGGGCTAGGCTTAAGGCCGGGGCACACGTGCGGGCTAGGCTTAATGCCGGGGCACACGTGCGGGCTAGGCTTAATGCCGGGGCACACGTGCGGCCTAAGCTTAAGACCGGGGCACAAGTGCGGGCTAGGCTTAAGGCCGGGGCACAAGTGCGGGCTAGGCTTAAGGCCTGGGCACAAGTGCGGGCTAGGCTTAAGGCCTGGGCACAAGTGCGGGCTAGGCTTAAGGCCTGGGCACAAGTGCGGGCTAGGCTTAAGGCCTGGGCACAAGTGCGGGCTAGGCTTATGGCCTGGGCACAAGTGCGGGCTAGGCTTAAGGCCTGGGCACAAGTGCGGGCTAGGCTTAAGGCCTGGGCACAAGTGCGGGCTAGGCTTAAGGCCTGGGCACAAGTGCGGGCTAGGCTTAAGGCCTGGGCACAAGTGCGGGCTAGGCTTAAGGCCTGGGCACAAGTGCGGGCTAGGCTTAAGGCCTGGGCACAAGTGCGGGCTAGGCTTAAGGCCTGGGCACAAGTGCGGGCTAGGCTTAAGGCCGGGGCACAAGTGCGGGCTAGGCTTAAGGCCGGGGCACAAGTGCGGGCTAGGCTTAAGGCCGGGGCACAAGTGCGGGCTAGGCTTAAGGCCGGGGCACAAGTGCGGGCTAGGCTTAAAGGCCAAGGCACAAGTGCGGGCTAGGCTTAAGGCCAGGGCACAAGTGCAGTGCTGGCTAGGATCAAGGCAGGGGGCACAAGTGCTGGCTAGGCTTAAGGCATGGGCACAAGTGCCAGCTAGGCTTAAGGCCTGGACACAAGTGCAGGCTAGGCTTAAGGCATGGGCACAAGTGCAGGCTAGGCTTAAGGCCTGGGCACAAGTGCAGGCTAGGCTTAAGGCCTGGGCACAAGTGCAGTGCTGGCTAGGATCAAGGCAAGGGGGCACAAGTGCTGGCTAGGCTTAAGGCATGGGCACAAGTGCTGGCTAGGCTTAAGGCATACAGCTAACTCTTTGCACTCTTTGCATAAAGGGTTAGGCACCCATAGGGGTGAAGAGCTAGCTTTCACCCCTCTACTCTGTACTTGGACATTTAGGACTAGATCCTTTGTTGTACAGTGCGGAGCCTCTCCATAACCCCATGCTCCAAGCGACCAGGCACTTCTTGTCTGTCCTCCGTAAATGGGTAATGCCTTCTTCCCCAATTCCAGTCGTGCATGCGCATTCAGACGGGACAAGAGCGAAGAGCATAAAGCTGGCCCTATGTGCATAACCAATATGAAGCTGAAGACAAAAACAAACAAACAAGCATACAAGGGGCTCAAAAGTGCGGGCTGGGCTTAAGGCCCGGGCACAAGTGCGGGCTGGGCTTAAGGCCCGGGCACAAGTGCGGGCTGGGCTTAAGGCCCGGGCACAAGTGCGGGCTGGGCTTAAGGCCCGGGCACAAGTGCCGGCTGGGCATAAGGCCGGGGCACAAGTGCGGGCTAGGCTTAAGGCCGGGGCACTAGTGCGGGCTAGGCTTAAGGCCGGGGCACAAGTGCGGGCTAGGCTTAAGGCCGGGGCACAAGTGCGGGCTAGGCTTAAGGCCTGGGCACAAGTGCGGGCTAGGCTTAAGGCCTGGGCACAAGTGCGGGCTAGGCTTAAGGCCTGGGCACAAGTGCGGGCTAGGCTTAAGGCCTGGGCACTAGTGCGGGCTAGGCTTAAGGCCTGGGCACTAGTGCGGGCTAGGCTTAAGGCCGGGGCACAAGTGCGGGCTAGGCTTAAGGCCGGGGCAGAAGTGCGGGCTAGGCTTAAGGCCGGGGCACAAGTGCGGGCTAGGCTTAAGGCCGGGGCACAAGTGCGGGCTAGGCTTAAGGCCGGGGCACAAGTGCGGGCTAGGCTTAAGGCCTGGCACAAGTGCGGGCTAGGCTTAAGGCCTGGGCACAAGTGCGGGCTAGGCTTAAGGCCTGGGCACAAGTGCGGGCTAGGCTTAAGGCCTGGGCACAAGTGCGGGCTAGGCTTAAGGCCTGGGCACAAGTGCGGGCTAGGCTTAAGGCCTGGGCACAAGTGCGGGCTAGGCTTAAGGCCTGGGCACAAGTGCGGGCTAGGCTTAAGGCCTGGGCACAAGTGCGGGCTAGGCTTAAGGCCTGGGCACAAGTGCGGGCTAGGCTTAAGGCCGGGGCACAAGTGCGGGCTAGGCTTAAGGCCTGGGCACAAGTGCGGGCTAGGCTTAAGGCCTGGGCACAAGTGCGGGCTAGGCTTAAGGCCTGGGCACAAGTGCGGGCTAGGCTTAAGGCCGGGGCACAAGTGCGGGCTAGGCTTAAGGCCTGGGCACAAGTGCGGGCTAGGCTTAAGGCCTGGGCACAAGTGCGGGCTAGGCTTAAGGCCTGGGCACAAGTGCGGGCTAGGCTTAAGGCCGGGGCACAAGTGCGGGCTAGGCTTAAGGCCTGAGCACAAGTGCGGGTTAGGCTTAAGGCCGGGGCACAAGTGCGGGCTGGGCTTAATGCCTGGGCACAAGTGCGGGCTGGGCTTAAGGCCGGGCACAAGTGCGGGCTAGGCTTAAGGCCTGGGCACAAGTGCGGGCTAGGCTTAAGGCCTGGGCACAAGTGCGGGCTAGGCTTAAGGCCTGGGCACAAGTGCGGGCTAGGCTTAAGGCCTGGGCACAAGTGCGGGCTAGGCTTAAGGCCGGGGCACAAGTGCGGGCTAGGCTTAAGGCCTGGGCACAAGTGCGGGCTAGGCTTAAGGCCTGGGCACAAGTGCGGGCTAGGCTTAAGGCCTGGGCACAAGTGCGGGCTAGGCTTAAGGCCTGGGCACAAGTGCGGGCTAGGCTTTAGGCCGGGGCACAAGTGCGGGCTAGGCTTAAGGCCTGGGCACAAGTGCGGGCTAGGCTTAAGGCCTGGGCACAAGTGCGGGCTAGGCTTAAGGCCTGGGCACAAGTGCGGGCTAGGCTTAAGGCCGGGGCACAAGTGCGGGCTAGGCTTAAGGCCTGAGCACAAGTGCGGGCTAGGCTTAAGGCCGGGGCACAAGTGCGGGCTGGGCTTAATGCCTGGGCACAAGTGCGGGCTGGGCTTAAGGCCGGGCACAAGTGCGGGCTGGGCTTAAGGCCGGGCACAAGTGCGGGCTGGGCTTAAGGCCTGGGCACAAGTGCGGGCTGGGCTTAAGGCCTGGGCACAAGTGCGGGCTGGGCTTAAGGCCTGGGCACAAGTGCGGGCTGGGCTTAAGGCCTGGGCACAAGTGCGGGCTGGGCTTAAGGCCTGGGCACAAGTGCGGGCTGGGCTTAAGGCCTGGGCACAAGTGCGGGCTGGGCTTAAGGCCTGGGCACAAGTGCGGGCTGGGCTTCAGGCCTGGGCACAAGTGCGGGCTGGGCTTAAGGCCTGGGCACAAGTGCGGGCTGGGCTTAAGGCCGGGGCACAAGTGCGGGCTGGGCTTTAGGCCGGGGCACAAGTGCGGGCTAGGCTTTAGGCCGGGGCACAAGTGCGGGCTAGGCTTTAGGCCGGGGCACAAGTGCGGGCTAGGCTAAAGGCCGGGGCACAAGTGCGGGCTAGGCTAAAGGCCTGGGCACAAGTGCGGGCTAGGCTTAAGGCCGGGGCACAAGTGCGGGCTAGGCTTAAGGCCGGGGCACAAGTGCGGGCTAGGCTTAAGGCCGGGGCACAAGTGCGGGCTAGGCTTAAGGCCGGGGCACAAGTGCGGGCTAGGCTTAAGGCCGGGGCACAAGTGCGGGCTAGGCTTAAGGCCGGGGCACAAGTGCGGGCTAGGCTTAAGGCCGGGGCACAAGTGCGGGCTAGGCTTAAGGCCGGGGCACAAGTGCGGGCTAGGCTTAAGGCCGGGGCACAAGTGCGGGCTAGGCTTAAGGCCGGGGCACAAGTGCGGGCTAGGCTTAAGGCCGGGGCACAAGTGCGGGCTAGGCTTAAGGCCGGGGCACAAGTGCGGGCTAGGCTTAAGGCCGGGGCACAAGTGCGGGCTAGGCTTAAGGCCGGGGCACAAGTGCGGGCTAGGCTTAAGGCCGGGGCACAAGTGCGGGCTAGGCTTAAGGCCTGGGCACAAGTGCGGGCTAGGCTTAAGGCCTGGGCACAAGTGCGGGCAAGGCTTAAGGCCTGGGCACAAGTGCGGGCTGGGCTTAAGGCCTGGGCACAAGTGCGGGCTTGGCTTTAGGCCGGGGGCACAAGTGCGGGCTAGGCTAAAGGCCGGGGCACAAGTGCGGGCTAGGCTAAAGGCCTGGGCACAAGTGCGGGCTAGGCTTAAGGCCGGGGCACAAGTGCGGGCTAGGGTTAAGGCCTGGCACAAGTGCGGGCTAGGCTTAAGGCCTGGGCACAAGTGCGGGCTAGGCTTAAGGCCTGGGCACAAGTGCGGGCTAGGCTTAAGGCCTGGGCACAAGTGCGGGCTAGGCTTAAGGCCTGGGCACAAGTGCGGGCTAGGCTTAAGGCCTGGGCACAAGTGCGGGCTAGGCTTAAGGCCTGGGCACAAGTGCGGGCTAGGCTTAAGGCCTGGGCACAAGTGCGGGCTAGGCTTAAGGCCTGGGCACAAGTGCGGGCTAGGCTTAAGGCCTGGGCACAAGTGCGGGCTAGGCTTAAGGCCTGGGCACAAGTGCGGGCTAGGCTTAAGGCCGGGGCACAAGTGCGGGCTAGGCTTAAGGCCGGGGCACAAGTGCGGGCTAGGCTTAAGGCCGGGGCACAAGTGCGGGCTAGGCTTAAGGCCGGGGCACAAGTGCGGGCTAGGCTTAAGGCCGGGGCACAAGTGCGGGCTGGGCTTAAGGCCTGGGCACAAGTGCGGGCTGGGCTTAAGGCCTGGGCACAAGTGCGGGCTGGGCTTAAGGCCTGGGCACAAGTGCGGGCTGGGCTTAAGGCCTGGGCACAAGTGCGGGCTGGGCTTAAGGCCTGGGCACAAGTGCGGGCTGGGCTTAAGGCCTGGGCACAAGTGCGGGCTGGGCTTAAGGCCTGGGCACAAGTGCGGGCTGGGCTTAAGGCCTGGGCACAAGTGCGGGCTGGGCTTAAGGCCGGGGCACAAGTGCGGGCTGGGCTTTAGGCCGGGGCACAAGTGCGGGCTAGGCTTTAGGCCGGGGCACAAGTGCGGGCTAGGCTTTAGGCCGGGGCACAAGTGCGGGCTAGGCTAAAGGCCGGGGCACAAGTGCGGGCTAGGCTAAAGGCCTGGGCACAAGTGCGGGCTAGGCTTAAGGCCGGGGCACAAGTGCGGGCTAGGCTTAAGGCCGGGGCACAAGTGCGGGCTAGGCTTAAGGCCGGGGCACAAGTGCGGGCTAGGCTTAAGGCCGGGGCACAAGTGCGGGCTAGGCTTAAGGCCGGGGCACAAGTGCGGGCTAGGCTTAAGGCCGGGGCACAAGTGCGGGCTAGGCTTAAGGCCGGGGCACAAGTGCGGGCTAGGCTTAAGGCCGGGGCACAAGTGCGGGCTAGGCTTAAGGCCGGGGCACAAGTGCGGGCTAGGCTTAAGGCCGGGGCACAAGTGCGGGCTAGGCTTAAGGCCGGGGCACAAGTGCGGGCTAGGCTTAAGGCCGGGGCACAAGTGCGGGCTAGGCTTAAGGCCTGGGCACAAGTGCGGGCTAGGCTTAAGGCCTGGGCACAAGTGCGGGCAAGGCTTAAGGCCTGGGCACAAGTGCGGGCTGGGCTTAAGGCCTGGGCACAAGTGCGGGCTTGGCTTTAGGCCGGGGGCACAAGTGCGGGCTAGGCTAAAGGCCGGGGCACAAGTGCGGGCTAGGCTAAAGGCCTGGGCACAAGTGCGGGCTAGGCTTAAGGCCGGGGCACAAGTGCGGGCTAGGGTTAAGGCCTGGCACAAGTGCGGGCTAGGCTTAAGGCCTGGGCACAAGTGCGGGCTAGGCTTAAGGCCTGGGCACAAGTGCGGGCTAGGCTTAAGGCCTGGGCACAAGTGCGGGCTAGGCTTAAGGCCTGGGCACAAGTGCGGGCTAGGCTTAAGGCCTGGGCACAAGTGCGGGCTAGGCTTAAGGCCTGGGCACAAGTGCGGGCTAGGCTTAAGGCCTGGGCACAAGTGCGGGCTAGGCTTAAGGCCTGGGCACAAGTGCGGGCTAGGCTTAAGGCCTGGGCACAAGTGCGGGCTAGGCTTAAGGCCTGGGCACAAGTGCGGGCTAGGCTTAAGGCCGGGGCACAAGTGCGGGCTAGGCTTAAGGCCGGGGCACAAGTGCGGGCTAGGCTTAAGGCCGGGGCACAAGTGCGGGCTAGGCTTAAGGCCGGGGCACAAGTGCGGGCTAGGCTATAGGCCGGGGCACAAGTGCGGGCTAGGCTATAGGCCGGGGCACAAGTGCGGGCTAGGCTTAAGGCCGGGGCACAAGTGCGGGCTGGGCTTAATGCCTGGGCACAAGTGCGGGCTGGGCTTAAGGCCGGGCACAAGTGCGGGCTGGGCTTAAGGCCTGGGCACAAGTGCGGGCTGGGCTTAAGGCCTGGGCACAAGTGCGGGCTGGGCTTAAGGCCTGGGCACAAGTGCGGGCTGGGCTTAAGGCCTGGGCACAAGTGCGGGCTGGGCTTAAGGCCTGGGCACAAGTGCGGGCTGGGCTTAAGGCCTGGGCACAAGTGCGGGCTGGGCTTAAGGCCTGGGCACAAGTGCGGGCTGGGCTTAAGGCCTGGGCACAAGTGCGGGCTGGGCTTAAGGCCTGGGCACAAGTGCGGGCTGGGCTTAAGGCCTGGGCACAAGTGCGGGCTGGGCTTAAGGCCTGGGCACAAGTGCGGGCTGGGCTTAAGGCCTGGGCACAAGTGCGGGCTGGGCTTAAGGCCTGGGCACAAGTGCGGGCTGGGCTTAAGGCCTGGGCACAAGTGCGGGCTGGGCTTAAGGCCGGGGCACAAGTGCGGGCTAGGCTAAAGGCCTGGGCACAAGTGCGGGCTAGGCTTAAGGCCGGGGCACAAGTGCGGGCTAGGGTTAAGGCCGGGGCACAAGTGCGGGCTAGGGTTAAGGCCGGGGCACAAGTGCGGGCTAGGCTTAAGGCCGGGGCACAAGTGCAGTGCTGGCTAGGATCAAGGCAGGTGGCACAAGTGCTGGCTCGGCTTAAGGCATGGGCACAATTGCCAGCTAGGCTTAAGGCCTGGGCACAAGTGCAGGCTAGGCTTAAGGCCTGGGCACAAGTGCAGGCTAGGCTTAAGGCCTGGGCACAAGTGCAGTGCTGGCTAGGATCAAGGCAAGGGGGCACAAGTGCTGGCTAGGCTTAAGGCATGGGCACAAGTGCTGGCTAGGCTTAAGGCATACAGCTAACTCTTTGCACTCCTTGCATAAAGGGTTAGGCACCCATCGGGGTGAAGAGCTAGCTTTCACCCCTCTACTCTGTACTTGGACATTTAGGACTAGATCCTTTGTTGTACAGTGCGGAGCCTCTCCATAACCCCATGCTCCAAGCGACCAGGCACCACTTGTCTGTCCTCCGTAAATGGGTAATGCCTTCTTCCCCAATTACAGTCGTGCATGTGCATTCAGACGGGACAAGAGCGAAGAGCATAAAGCTGGCCCTATGTGCATAACCAACATGAAGCTGAAGACAAAAACAAACAAACAAGCATACAAGGGGCTCAAAAGTGCGGGCTGGGCTTAAGGCCTGGGCACAAGTGCGGGCTAGGCTTAAGGCCGGGGCACAAGTGCGGGCTGGGCTTAAGGCCTGGGCACAAGAGCGGGCTGGGCTTAAGGCCTGGGCACAAGAGCGGGCTGGGCTTAAGGCCTGGGCACAAGTGCGGGCTGGGCTTAATGCCTGGGCACAAGTGCGGGCTGGGCTTAAGGCCGGGCACAAGTGCGGGCTGGGCTTAAGGCCTGGGCACAAGTGCGGGCTGGGCTTAAGGCCTGGGCACAAGTGCGGGCTGGGCTTAAGGCCTGGGCACAAGTGCGGGCTGGGCTTAAGGCCGGGGCACAAGTGCGGGCTAGGCTTAAGGCCGGGGCACAAGTGCGGGCTAGGCTTAAGGCCGGGGCACAAGTGCGGGCTAGGCTTAAGGCCGGGGCACAAGTGCGGGCTAGGCTTAAGGCCGGGGCACAAGTGCGGGCTAGGCTTAAGGCCGGGGCACAAGTGCGGGCTAGGCTTAAGGCCTGGGCACAAGTGCGGGCTAGGCTTAAGGCCTGGGCACAAGTGCGGGCTAGGCTTAAGGCCTGGGCACAAGTGCGGGCTAGGCTTAAGGCCTGGGCACAAGTGCGGGCTGGGCTTAAGGCCTGGGCACAAGTGCGGGCTGGGCTTAAGGCCTGGGCACAAGTGCGGGCTGGGCTTAAGGCCTGGGCACAAGTGCGGGCTGGGCTTAAGGCCTGGGCACAAGTGCGGGCTGGGCTTAAGGCCTGGGCACAAGTGCGGGCTGGGCTTAA
Organism: Ranitomeya imitator; assembly: GCF_032444005.1. Classification (NCBI taxonomy): domain Eukaryota; kingdom Metazoa; phylum Chordata; class Amphibia; order Anura; family Dendrobatidae; genus Ranitomeya; species Ranitomeya imitator. Next base: position 2,004,564 of record NW_027194471.1, read on the forward strand.
GGCCGGGGCACAAGTGCGGGCTGGGCTTAAGGCCGGGGCACAAGTGCGGGCTGGGCTTAAGGCCGGGGCACAAGTGCGGGCTGGGCTTAAGGCCGGGACACAAGTGCGGGCTAGGCTAAAGGCCTGGGCACAAGTGCGGGCTATGCTTAAGGCCGGGGCACTAGTGCGGGCTAGGCTTAAGGCCTGGGCACAAGTGCGGGCTAGGCTTAAGGCCTGGGCACAAGTGCGGGCTAGGCTTAAGGCCGGGGCACAAGTGCGGGCTAAGCTTAAGGCCTGGGCACAAGTGCGGGCTAGGCTTAAGGCCGGGGCACAAGTGCGGGCTAGGCTTAAGGCCGTGGCACAAGTGAGGGCTAGGCTTAAGGCCGGGGCACAAGTGCGGGCTAGGCTTAAGGCCGGGGCACAAGTGCGGGCTAGGCTTAAGGCCGGGGCACAAGTGCGGCTGCTTAAAGCCGGGGCACAAGTGCGGGCTAGGCTTAAGGCCGGGGCACAAGTGCGGGCTAGGCTTAAGGCCGGGGCACAAGTGCGGGCTAGGCTTAAGGCCGGGGCACAAGTGCGGGCTAGGCTTAAGGCCGGGGCACAAGTGTGGGCTAGGCTTAAGGCCGGGGCACAAGTGCGGCTGCTTAAAGCCGGGGCACAAGTGCGGGCTAGGCTTAAGGCCGGGGCACAAGTGCGGGCTAGGCTTAAGGCCGGGGCACAAGTGCGGGCTAGGCTTAAGGCCGGGGCACAAGTGCGGGCTAGGCTTAAGGCCGGGGCACAAGTGCGGGCTAGGCTTAAGGCATGGGCACAAGTGCCAGCTAGGCTTAAGGCCTGGACACAAGTGCAGGCTAGGCTTAAGGCATGGGCACAAGTGCAGGCTAGGCTTAAGGCCTGGGCACAAGTGCAGTGCTGGCTAGGATCAAGGCAAGGGGGCACAAGTGCTGGCTAGGCTTAAGGCATGGGCACAAGTGCTGGCTAGGCTTAAGGCATACAGCTAACTCTTTGCACTCTTTGCATAAAGGGTTAGGCACCCATAGGGGTGAAGAGCTAGCTTTCACCCCTCTACTCTGTACTTGGACATTTAGGACTAGATCCTTTGTTGTACATTGCGGAGCCTCTCCATAACCCCATGCTCCAAGCGACCAGGCACTTCTTGTCTGTCCTCCGTAAATGGGTAATGCCTTCTTCCCCAATTACAGTCGTGCATGCGCATTCAGACGGGACAAGAGCGAAGAGCATAAAGCTGGCCCTATGTGCATAACCAACATGAAGCTGAAGACAAAAACAAACAAGCATACAAGGGGCTCAAAAGTGCAGGCTGGGCTTAAGGCCGGGGCACAAGTGCGGGCTAGGCTTAAGGCCGGGGCACAAGTGCGGGCTAGGCTTAAGGCCGGGGCACAAGTGCGGGCTAGGCTTAAGGCCGGGGCACAAGTGCGGGCTAGGCTTAAGGCCGGGGCACAAGTGCGGGCTAGGCTTAAGGCCGGGGCACAAGTGCGGGCTAGGCTTAAGGCCGGGGCACAAGTGCGGGCTAGGCTTAAGGCCGGGGCACAAGTGCGGGCTAGGCTTAAGGCCGGGGCACAAGTGCGGGCTTGGCTTAAGGCCGGGGCACAAGTGCGGGCTTGGCTTAAGGCCGGGGCACAAGTGCGGGCTAGGCTTAAGGCCGGGGCACAAGTGCGGGCTAGGCTTAAGGCCTGGGCACAAGTGCGGGCTAGGCTTAAGGCCTGGGCACAAGTGCGGGCTAGGCTTAAGGCCTGGGCACAAGTGCGGGCTAGGCTTAAGGCCGGGGCACAAGTGCGGGCTAGGCTTAAGGCCGGGGCACAAGTGCGGGCTAGGCTTAAGGCCGGGGCACAAGTGCGGGCTAGGCTTAAGGCCGGGGCACAAGTGCGGGCTAGGCTTAAGGCCGGGGCACAAGTGCGGGCTAGGCTTAAGGCCGGGGCACAAGTGCGGGCTAGGCTTAAGGCCGGGGCACAAGTGCGGGCTAGGCTTAAGGCCTGGGCACAAGTGCGGGCTAGGCTTAAGGCCTGGGCACAAGTGCGGGCTAGGCTTAAGGCCGGGGCACACGTGCGGGCTAGGCTTAATGCCGGGGCACACGTGCGGGCTAGGCTTAATGCCGGGGCACAAGTGCGGGCTAGGCTTAAGACCGGGGCACACGTGCGGCCTAGGCTTAAGACCGGGGCACAAGTGCGGGCTAGGCTTAAGGCCGGGGCACAAGTGCGGGCTAGGCTTAAGGCCGGGGCACAAGTGCGGGCTAGGCTTAAGGCCGGGGCACAAGTGCGGGCTAGGCTTAAGGCCGGGGCACAAGTGCGGGCTAGGCTTAAGGCCTGGGCACAAGTGCGGGCTAGGCTTAAGGCCTGGGCACAAGTGTGGGCTAGCCTTAAGGCCTGGGCACAAGTGCGGGCTAGGCTTAAGGCCTGGGCACAAGTGCGGGCTAGGCTTAAGGCCTGGGCACAAGTGCGGGCTAGGCTTAAGGCCTGGGCACAAGTGCGGGCTAGGCTTAAGGCCTGGGCACAAGTGCGGGCTAGGCTTAAGGCCTGGGCACAAGTGCGGGCTAGGCTTAAGGCCTGGGCACAAGTGCGGGCTAGGCTTAAGGCCTGGGCACAAGTGCGGGCTAGGCTTAAGGCCTGGGCACAAGTGCGGGCTAGGCTTAAGGCCTGGGCACAAGTGCGGGCTAGGCTTAAGGCCGGGGCACAAGTGCGGGCTAGGCTTAAGGCCGGGGCACAAGTGCGGGCTAGGCTTAAGGCCGGGGCACAAGTGCGGGCTAGGCTTAAGGCCGGGGCACAAGTGCGGGCTAGGCTTAAGGCCAAGGCACAAGTGCGGGCTAGGCTTAAGGCCAGGGCACAAGTGCAGTGCTGGCTAGGATCAAGGCAGGGGGCACAAGTGCTGGCTAGGCTTAAGGCATGGGCACAAGTGCCAGCTAGGCTTAAGGCCTGGACACAAGTGCAGGCTAGGCTTAAGGCATGGGCACAAGTGCAGGCTAGGCTTAAGGCCTGGGCACAAGTGCAGTGCTGGCTAGGATCAAGGCAAGGGGGCACAAGTGCTGGCTAGGCTTAAGGCATGGGCACAAGTGCTGGCTAGGCTTAAGGCATACAGCTAACTCTTTGCACTCTTTGCATAAAGGGTTAGGCACCCATAGGGGTGAAGAGCTAGCTTTCACCCCTCTACTCTGTACTTGGACATTTAGGACTAGATCCTTTGTTGTACAGTGCGGAGCCTCTCCATAACCCCATGCTCCAAGCGACCAGGCACTTCTTGTCTGTCCTCCGTAAATGGGTAATGCCTTCTTCCCCAATTACAGTCGTGCATGCGCATTCAGACGGGACAAGAGCGAAGAGCATAAAGCTGGCCCTATGTGCATAACCAATATGAAGCTGAAGACAAAAACAAACAAACAAGCATACAAGGGGCTCAAAAGTGCGGGCTGGGCTTAAGGCCTGGGCACAAGTGCGGGCTGGGCTTAAGGCCTGGGCACAAGTGCGGGCTGGGCTTAAGGCCTGGGCACAAGTGCGGGCTGGGCTTAAGGCCTGGGCACAAGTGCCGGCTGGGCATAAGGCCGGGGCACAAGTGCGGGCTGGGCTAAAGGCCTGGGCACAAGTGCTGGCTAGGCTTAAGGCCGGGGCACTAGTGCGGGCTAGGCTTAAGGCCGGGGCACAAGTGCGGGCTAGGCTTAAGGCCTGGGCACAAGTGCGGGCTAGGCTTAAGGCCTGGGCACAAGTGCGGGCTAGGCTTAAAGCCTGGGCACAAGTGCGGGCTAGGCTTAAGGCCTGGGCACAAGTGCGGGCTAGGCTTAAGGCCTGGGCACAAGTGCGGGCTAGGCTTAAGGCCTGGGCACAAGTGCGGGCTAGGCTTAAGGCCTGGGCACAAGTGCGGGCTAGGCTTAAGGCCTGGGCACAAGTGCGGGCTAGGCTTAAGGCCGGGGCACTAGTGCGGGCTAGGCTTAAGGCCGGGGCACAAGTGCGGGCTAGGCTTAAGGCCGGGGCACAAGTGCGGGCTAGGCTTAAGGCCGGGGCACAAGTGCGGGCTAGGCTTAAGGCCGGGGCACAAGTGCGGGCTAGGCTTAAGGCCGGGGCACAAGTGCGGGCTAGGCTTAAGGCCTGGGCACAAGTGCGGGCTAGGCTTAAGGCCTGGGCACAAGTGCAGGCTAGGCTTAAGGCCTGGGCACAAGTGCGGGCTAGGCTTAAGGCCTGGGCACAAGTGCGGGCTAGGCTTAAGGCCTGGGCACAAGTGCGGGCTAGGCTTAAGGCCAGGGCACAAGTGCGGGCTAGGCTTAAGGCCTGGGCACAAGTGCGGGCTAGGCTTAAGGCCGGGGCACAAGTGCGGGCTAGGCTTAAGGCCGGGGCACAAGTGCGGGCTAGGCTATAGGCCGGGGCACAAGTGCGGGCTAGGCTATAGGCCGGGGCACAAGTGCGGGCTAGGCTTAAGGCCGGGGCACAAGTGCGGGCTAGGCTTAAGGCCGGGGCACAAGTGCGGGCTAGGCTTAAGGCCGGGGCACAAGTGCGGGCTAGGCTTAAGGCCGGGGCACAAGTGCGGGCTAGGCTTAAGGCCGGGGCACAAGTGCGGGCTAGGCTTAAGGCCGGGGCACAAGTGCGGGCTAGGCTTAAGGCATGGGCACAAGTGCCAGCTAGGCTTAAGGCCTGGACACAAGTGCAGGCTAGGCTTAAGGCATGGGCACAAGTGCAGGCTAGGCTTAAGGCCTGGGCACAAGTGCAGTGCTGGCTAGGATCAAGGCAAGGGGGCACAAGTGCTGGCTAGGCTTAAGGCATGGGCACAAGTGCTGGCTAGGCTTAAGGCATACAGCTAACTCTTTGCACTCTTTGCATAAAGGGTTAGGCACCCATAGGGGTGAAGAGCTAGCTCTCACCCCTCTACTCTGTACTTGGACATTTAGGACTAGATCCTTTGTTGTACAGTGCGGAGCCTCTCCATAACCCCATGCTCCAAGCGACCAGGCACTTCTTGTCTGTCCTCCGTAAATGGGTAATGCCTTCTTCCCCAATTACAGTCGTGCATGCGCATTCAGACGGGACAAGAGCGAAGAGCATAAAGCTGGCCCTATGTGCATAACCAACATGAAGCTGAAGACAAAAACAAACAAGCATACAAGGGGCTCAAAAGTGCGGGCTGGGCTTAAGGCCGGGGCACAAGTGCGGGCTAGGCTTAAGGCCGGGGCACAAGTGCGGGCTAGGCTTAAGGCCGGGGCACAAGTGCGGGCTAGGCATAAGGCCGGGGCACAAGTGCGGGCTAGGCTTAAGGCCGGGGCACAAGTGCGGGCTAGGCTTAAGGCCGGGGCACAAGTGCGGGCTAGGCTTAAGGCCGGGGCACAAGTGCGGGCTAGGCTTAAGGCCGGGGCACAAGTGCGGGCTAGGCTTAAGGCCGGGGCACAAGTGCGGGCTAGGCTTAAGGCCGGGGCACAAGTGCGGGCTTGGCTTAAGGCCGGGGCACAAGTGCGGGCTTGGCTTAAGGCCGGGGCACAAGTGCGGGCTAGGCTTAAGGCCGGGGCACAAGTGCGGGCTAGGCTTAAGGCCTGGGCACAAGTGCGGGCTAGGCTTAAGGCCTGGGCACAAGTGCGGGCTAGGCTTAAGGCCTGGGCACAAGTGCGGGCTAGGCTTAAGGCCGGGGCACAAGTGCGGGCTAGGCTTAAGGCCGGGGCACAAGTGCGGGCTAGGCTTAAGGCCGGGGCACAAGTGCGGGCTAGGCTTAAGGCCGGGGCACAAGTGCGGGCTAGGCTTAAGGCCGGGGCACAAGTGCGGGCTAGGCTTAAGGCCTGGGCACAAGTGCGGGCTAGGCTTAAGGCCTGGGCACAAGTGCGGGCTAGGCTTAAGGCCTGGGCACAAGTGCGGGCTAGGCTTAAGGCCGGGGCACACGTGCGGGCTAGGCTTAATGCCGGGGCACACGTGCGGGCTAGGCTTAATGCCGGGGCACAAGTGCGGGCTAGGCTTAAGACCGGGGCACACGTGCGGCCTAGGCTTAAGGCCGGGGCACAAGTGCGGGCTAGGCTTAAGGCCGGGGCACAAGTGCGGGCTAGGCTTAAGGCCGGGGCACAAGTGCGGGCTAGGCTTAAGGCCTGGGCACAAGTGCGGGCTAGGCTTAAGGCCTGGGCACAAGTGCGGGCTAGCCTTAAGGCATGGGCACAAGTGCGGGCTAGGCTTAAGGCCTGGGCACAAGTGCGGGCTAGGCTTAAGGCCTGGGCACAAGTGCGGGCTAGGCTTAAGGCCTGGGCACAAGTGCGGGCTAGGCTTAAGGCCTGGGCACAAGTGCGGGCTAGGCTTAAGGCCTGGGCACAAGTGCGGGCTAGGCTTAAGGCCTGGGCACAAGTGCGGGCTAGGCTTAAGGCCTGGGCACAAGTGCGGGCTAGGCTTAAGGCCTGGGCACAAGTGCGGGCTAGGCTTAAGGCCGGGGCACAAGTGCGGGCTAGGCTTAAGGCCGGGGCACAAGTGCGGGCTAGGCTTAAGGCCGGGGCACAAGTGCGGGCTAGGCTTAAGGCCAAGGCACAAGTGCGGGCTAGGCTTAAGGCCAGGGCACAAGTGCAGTGCTGGCTAGGATCAAGGCAGGGGGCACAAGTGCTGGCTAGGCTTAAGGCATGGGCACAAGTGCTGGCTAGGCTTAAGGCATACAGCTAACTCTTTGCACTCTTTGCATAAAGGGTTAGGCACCCATAGGGGTGAAGAGCTAGCTTTCACCCCTCTACTCTGTACTTGGACATTTAGGACTAGATCCTTTGTTGTACAGTGCGGAGCCTCTCCATAACCCCATGCTCCAAGCGACCAGGCACTTCTTGTCTGTCCTCCGTAAATGGGTAATGCCTTCTTCCCCAATTACAGTCATGCATGCGCATTCAGACGGGACAAGAGCGAAGAGCATAAAGCTGGCCCTATGTGCATAACCAATATGAAGCTGAAGACAAAAACAAACAAACAAGCATACAAGGGGCTCAAAAGTGCGGGCTGGGCTTAAGGCCTGGGCACAAGTGCGGGCTGGGCTTAAGGCCTGGGCACAAGTGCGGGCTGGGCTTAAGGCCTGGGCACAAGTGCGGGCTGGGCTTAAGGCCTGGGCACAAGTGCGGGCTAGGCTTAAGGCCGGGGCACTAGTGCGGGCTAGGCTTAAGGCCGGGGCACAAGTGCGGGCTAGGCTTAAGGCCTGGGCACAAGTGCGGGCTAGGCTTAAGGCCTGGGCACAAGTGCGGGCTAGGCTTAAGGCCTGGGCACAAGTGCGGGCTAGGCTTAAGGCCTGGGCACAAGTGCGGGCTAGGCTTAAGGCCTGGGCACAAGTGCGGGCTAGGCTTAAGGCCGGGGCACTAGTGCGGGCTAGGCTTAAGGCCGGGGCACAAGTGCGGGCTAGGCTTAAGGCCGGGGCACAAGTGCGGGCTAGGCTTAAGGCCGGGGCACAAGTGCGGGCTAGGCTTAAGGCCGGGGCACAAGTGCGGGCTAGGCTTAAGGCCGGGGCACAAGTGCGGGCTAGGCTTAAGGCCTGGGCACAAGTGCGGGCTAGGCTTAAGGCCTGGGCACAAGTGCTGGCTAGGCTTAAGGCCTGGGCACAAGTGCGGGCTAGGCTTAAGGCCTGGGCACAAGTGCGGGCTAGGCTTAAGGCCTGGGCACAAGTGCGGGCTAGGCTTAAGGCCAGGGCACAAGTGCGGGCTAGGCTTAAGGCCTGGGCACAAGTGCGGGCTAGGCTTAAGGCCGGGGCACAAGTGCGGGCTAGGCTTAAGGCCGGGGCACAAGTGCGGGCTAGGCTATAGGCCGGGGCACAAGTGCGGGCTAGGCTATAGGCCGGGGCACAAGTGCGGGCTAGGCTTAAGGCCGGGGCACAAGTGCGGGCTAGGCTTAAGGCCGGGGCACAAGTGCGGGCTAGGCTTAAGGCCGGGGCACAAGTGCGGGCTAGGCTTAAGGCCGGGGCACAAGTGCGGGCTAGGCTTAAGGCCGGGGCACAAGTGCGGGCTAGGCTTAAGGCCGGGGCACAAGTGCGGGCTAGGCTAAAGGCCTGGGCACAAGTGCGGGCTAGGCTTAAGGCCGGGGCACAAGTGCGGGCTGGGCTTAAGGCCTGGGCACAAGTGCGGGCTGGGCTTAAGGCCTGGGCACAAGTGCGGGCTGGGCTTAAGGCCGGGCACAAGTGCGGGCTAGGCTTAAGGCCGGGGCACAAGTGCGGGCTAGGCTTAAGGCCGAGGCACAAGTGCAGTGCTGGCTAGGATCAAGGCAGGGGGCACAAGTGCTGGCTCGGCTTAAGGCATTGGCACAATTGCCAGCTAGGCTTAAGGCCTGGGCACAAGTGCAGGCTAGGCTTAAGGCCTGGGCACAAGTGCAGGCTAGGCTTAAGGCCTGGGCACAAGTGCAGGCTAGGCTTAAGGCCTGGGCACAAGTGCAGGCTAGGCTTAAGGCCTGGGCACAAGTGCAGTGCTGGCTAGGATCAAGGCAAGGGGGCACAAGTGCTGGCTAGGCTTAAGGCATGGGCACAAGTGCTGGCTAGGCTTAAGGCATACAGCTAACTCTTTGCACTCTTTGCATAAAGGGTTAGGCACCCATCGGGGTGAAGAGCTAGCTTTCACCCCTCTACTCTGTACTTGGACATTTAGGACTAGATCCTTTGTTGTACAGTGCGGAGCCTCTCCATAACCCCATGCTCCAAGCGACCAGGCACTTCTTGTCTGTCCTCCGTAAATGGGTAATGCCTTCTTCCCCAATTACAGTCGTGCATGTGCATTCAGACGGGACAAGAGCGAAGAGCATAAAGCTGGCCCTATGTGCATAACCAACATGAAGCTGAAGACAAAAACAAACAAACAAGCATACAAAGGGCTCAAAAGTGCGGGCTGGGCTTAAGGCCTGGGCACAAGTGCGGGCTAGGCTTAAGGCCGGGGCACAAGTGCGGGCTAGGCTTAAGGCCGGGGCACAAGTGCGGGCTAGGCTTAAGGCCTGGGCACAAGTGCGGGCTAGGCTTAAGGCCTGGGCACAAGTGCGGGCTAGGCTTAAGGCCTGGGCACAAGTGCGGGCTAGGCTTAAGGCCTGGGCACAAGTGCGGGCTAGGCTTAAGGCCGGGGCACTAGTGCGGGCTAGGCTTAAGGCCGGGGCACAAGTGCGGGCTAGGCTTAAGGCCGGGGCACAAGTGCGGGCTAGGCTTAAGGCCGGGGCACAAGTGCGGGCTAGGCTTAAGGCCGGGGCACAAGTGCGGGCTAGGCTTAAGGCCTGGGCACAAGTGCGGGCTAGGCTTAAGGCCTGGGCACAAGTGCGGGCTAGGCTTAAGGCCTGGGCACAAGTGCGGGCTAGGCTTAAGGCCTGGGCACAAGTGCGGGCTAGGCTTAAGGCCTGGGCACAAGTGCGGGCTAGGCTTAAGGCCAGGGCACAAGTGCGGGCTAGGCTTAAGGCCTGGGCACAAGTGCGGGCTAGGCTTAAGGCCGGGGCACAAGTGCGGGCTAGGCTTAAGGCCGGGGCACAAGTGCGGGCTAGGCTATAGGCCGGGGCACAAGTGCGGGCTAGGCTATAGGCCGGGGCACAAGTGCGGGCTAGGCTTAAGGCCGGGGCACAAGTGCGGGCTAGGCTTAAGGCCGGGGCACAAGTGCGGGCTAGGCTTAAGGCCGGGGCACAAGTGCGGGCTAGGCTTAAGGCCGGGGCACAAGTGCGGGCTAGGCTTAAGGCCGGGGCACAAGTGCGGGCTAGGCTTAAGGCATGGGCACAAGTGCCAGCTAGGCTTAAGGCCTGGACACAAGTGCAGGCTAGGCTTAAGGCATGGGCACAAGTGCAGGCTAGGCTTAAGGCCTGGGCACAAGTGCAGTGCTGGCTAGGATCAAGGCAAGGGGGCACAAGTGCTGGCTAGGCTTAAGGCATGGGCACAAGTGCTGGCTAGGCTTAAGGCATACAGCTAACTCTTTGCATAAAGGGTTAGGCACCCATAGGGGTGAAGAGCTAGCTCTCACCCCTCTACTCTGTACTTGGACATTTAGGACTAGATCCTTTGTTGTACAGTGCGGAGCCTCTCCATAACCCCATGCTCCAAGCGACCAGGCACTTCTTGTCTGTCCTCCGTAAATGGGTAATGCCTTCTTCCCCAATTACAGTCGTGCATGCGCATTCAGACGGGACAAGAGCGAAGAGCATAAAGCTGGCCCTATGTGCATAACCAACATGAAGCTGAAGACAAAAACAAACAAGCATACAAGGGGCTCAAAAGTGCGGGCTGGGCTTAAGGCCGGGGCACAAGTGCGGGCTAGGCTTAAGGCCGGGGCACAAGTGCGGGCTAGGCTTAAGGCCGGGGCACAAGTGCGGGCTAGGCATAAGGCCGGGGCACAAGTGCGGGCTAGGCTTAAGGCCGGGGCACAAGTGCGGGCTAGGCATAAGGCCGGGGCACAAGTGCGGGCTAGGCTTAAGGCCGGGGCACAAGTGCGGGCTAGGCTTAAGGCCGGGGCACAAGTGCGGGCTAGGCTTAAGGCCGGGGCACAAGTGCGGGCTAGGCTTAAGGCCTGGGCACAAGTGCGGGCTGGGCTTAAGGCCTGGGCACAAGTGCGGGCTTGGCTTTAGGCCGGGGGCACAAGTGCGGGCTAGGCTAAAGGCCGGGGCACAAGTGCGGGCTAGGCTAAAGGCCTGGGCACAAGTGCGGGCTGGGCTTAAGGCCTGGGCACAAGTGCGGGCTGGGCTTAAGGCCTGGGCACAAGTGCGGGCTGGGCTTAAGGCCGGGGCACAAGTGCGGGCTAGGCTTAAGGCCGGGGCACAAGTGCGGGCTAGGCTTAAGGCCGGGGCACAAGTGCGGGCTAGGCTTAAGGCCGGGGCACAAGTGCGGGCTAGGCTTAAGGCCGGGGCACAAGTGCGGGCTAGGCTTAAGGCCGGGGCACAAGTGCGGGCTAGGCTTAAGGCCTGGGCACAAGTGCGGGCTAGGCTTAAGGCCTGGGCACAAGTGCGGGCTAGGCTTAAGGCCTGGGCACAAGTGCGGGCTAGGCTTAAGGCCTGGGCACAAGTGCGGGCTGGGCTTAAGGCCTGGGCACAAGTGCGGGCTGGGCTTAAGGCCTGGGCACAAGTGCGGGCTGGGCTTAAGGCCTGGGCACAAGTGCGGGCTGGGCTTAAGGCCTGGGCACAAGTGCGGGCTGGGCTTAAGGCCTGGGCACAAGTGCGGGCTGGGCTTAAGGCCGGGGCACAAGTGCGGGCTGGGCTTAAGGCCGGGGCACAAGTGCGGGCTGGGCTTAAGGCCGGGGCACAAGTGCGGGCTGGGCTTAAGGCCGGGACACAAGTGCGGGCTAGGCTAAAGGCCTGGGCACAAGTGCGGGCTATGCTTAAGGCCGGGGCACTAGTGCGGGCTAGGCTTAAGGCCTGGGCACAAGTGCGGGCTAGGCTTAAGGCCTGGGCACAAGTGCGGGCTAGGCTTAAGGCCGGGGCACAAGTGCGGGCTAAGCTTAAGGCCTGGGCACAAGTGCGGGCTAGGCTTAAGGCCGGGGCACAAGTGCGGGCTAGGCTTAAGGCCGTGGCACAAGTGAGGGCTAGGCTTAAGGCCGGGGCACAAGTGCGGGCTAGGCTTAAGGCCGGGGCACAAGTGCGGGCTAGGCTTAAGGCCGGGGCACAAGTGCGGCTGCTTAAAGCCGGGGCACAAGTGCGGGCTAGGCTTAAGGCCGGGGCACAAGTGCGGGCTAGGCTTAAGGCCGGGGCACAAGTGCGGGCTAGGCTTAAGGCCGGGGCACAAGTGCGGGCTAGGCTTAAGGCCGGGGCACAAGTGTGGGCTAGGCTTAAGGCCGGGGCACAAGTGCGGCTGCTTAAAGCCGGGGCACAAGTGCGGGCTAGGCTTAAGGCCGGGGCACAAGTGCGGGCTAGGCTTAAGGCCGGGGCACAAGTGCGGGCTAGGCTTAAGGCCGGGGCACAAGTGCGGGCTAGGCTTAAGGCCGGGGCACAAGTGCGGGCTAGGCTTAAGGCATGGGCACAAGTGCCAGCTAGGCTTAAGGCCTGGACACAAGTGCAGGCTAGGCTTAAGGCATGGGCACAAGTGCAGGCTAGGCTTAAGGCCTGGGCACAAGTGCAGTGCTGGCTAGGATCAAGGCAAGGGGGCACAAGTGCTGGCTAGGCTTAAGGCATGGGCACAAGTGCTGGCTAGGCTTAAGGCATACAGCTAACTCTTTGCACTCTTTGCATAAAGGGTTAGGCACCCATAGGGGTGAAGAGCTAGCTTTCACCCCTCTACTCTGTACTTGGACATTTAGGACTAGATCCTTTGTTGTACATTGCGGAGCCTCTCCATAACCCCATGCTCCAAGCGACCAGGCACTTCTTGTCTGTCCTCCGTAAATGGGTAATGCCTTCTTCCCCAATTACAGTCGTGCATGCGCATTCAGACGGGACAAGAGCGAAGAGCATAAAGCTGGCCCTATGTGCATAACCAACATGAAGCTGAAGACAAAAACAAACAAGCATACAAGGGGCTCAAAAGTGCAGGCTGGGCTTAAGGCCGGGGCACAAGTGCGGGCTAGGCTTAAGGCCGGGGCACAAGTGCGGGCTAGGCTTAAGGCCGGGGCACAAGTGCGGGCTAGGCTTAAGGCCGGGGCACAAGTGCGGGCTAGGCTTAAGGCCGGGGCACAAGTGCGGGCTAGGCTTAAGGCCGGGGCACAAGTGCGGGCTAGGCTTAAGGCCGGGGCACAAGTGCGGGCTAGGCTTAAGGCCGGGGCACAAGTGCGGGCTAGGCTTAAGGCCGGGGCACAAGTGCGGGCTTGGCTTAAGGCCGGGGCACAAGTGCGGGCTTGGCTTAAGGCCGGGGCACAAGTGCGGGCTAGGCTTAAGGCCGGGGCACAAGTGCGGGCTAGGCTTAAGGCCTGGGCACAAGTGCGGGCTAGGCTTAAGGCCTGGGCACAAGTGCGGGCTAGGCTTAAGGCCTGGGCACAAGTGCGGGCTAGGCTTAAGGCCGGGGCACAAGTGCGGGCTAGGCTTAAGGCCGGGGCACAAGTGCGGGCTAGGCTTAAGGCCGGGGCACAAGTGCGGGCTAGGCTTAAGGCCGGGGCACAAGTGCGGGCTAGGCTTAAGGCCGGGGCACAAGTGCGGGCTAGGCTTAAGGCCGGGGCACAAGTGCGGGCTAGGCTTAAGGCCGGGGCACAAGTGCGGGCTAGGCTTAAGGCCTGGGCACAAGTGCGGGCTAGGCTTAAGGCCTGGGCACAAGTGCGGGCTAGGCTTAAGGCCGGGGCACACGTGCGGGCTAGGCTTAATGCCGGGGCACACGTGCGGGCTAGGCTTAATGCCGGGGCACAAGTGCGGGCTAGGCTTAAGACCGGGGCACACGTGCGGCCTAGGCTTAAGACCGGGGCACAAGTGCGGGCTAGGCTTAAGGCCGGGGCACAAGTGCGGGCTAGGCTTAAGGCCGGGGCACAAGTGCGGGCTAGGCTTAAGGCCGGGGCACAAGTGCGGGCTAGGCTTAAGGCCGGGGCACAAGTGCGGGCTAGGCTTAAGGCCTGGGCACAAGTGCGGGCTAGGCTTAAGGCCTGGGCACAAGTGTGGGCTAGCCTTAAGGCCTGGGCACAAGTGCGGGCTAGGCTTAAGGCCTGGGCACAAGTGCGGGCTAGGCTTAAGGCCTGGGCACAAGTGCGGGCTAGGCTTAAGGCCTGGGCACAAGTGCGGGCTAGGCTTAAGGCCTGGGCACAAGTGCGGGCTAGGCTTAAGGCCTGGGCACAAGTGCGGGCTAGGCTTAAGGCCTGGGCACAAGTGCGGGCTAGGCTTAAGGCCTGGGCACAAGTGCGGGCTAGGCTTAAGGCCTGGGCACAAGTGCGGGCTAGGCTTAAGGCCTGGGCACAAGTGCGGGCTAGGCTTAAGGCCTGGGCACAAGTGCGGGCTAGGCTTAAGGCCGGGGCACAAGTGCGGGCTAGGCTTAAGGCCGGGGCACAAGTGCGGGCTAGGCTTAAGGCCGGGGCACAAGTGCGGGCTAGGCTTAAGGCCGGGGCACAAGTGCGGGCTAGGCTTAAGGCCAAGGCACAAGTGCGGGCTAGGCTTAAGGCCAGGGCACAAGTGCAGTGCTGGCTAGGATCAAGGCAGGGGGCACAAGTGCTGGCTAGGCTTAAGGCATGGGCACAAGTGCCAGCTAGGCTTAAGGCCTGGACACAAGTGCAGGCTAGGCTTAAGGCATGGGCACAAGTGCAGGCTAGGCTTAAGGCCTGGGCACAAGTGCAGTGCTGGCTAGGATCAAGGCAAGGGGGCACAAGTGCTGGCTAGGCTTAAGGCATGGGCACAAGTGCTGGCTAGGCTTAAGGCATACAGCTAACTCTTTGCACTCTTTGCATAAAGGGTTAGGCACCCATAGGGGTGAAGAGCTAGCTTTCACCCCTCTACTCTGTACTTGGACATTTAGGACTAGATCCTTTGTTGTACAGTGCGGAGCCTCTCCATAACCCCATGCTCCAAGCGACCAGGCACTTCTTGTCTGTCCTCCGTAAATGGGTAATGCCTTCTTCCCCAATTACAGTCGTGCATGCGCATTCAGACGGGACAAGAGCGAAGAGCATAAAGCTGGCCCTATGTGCATAACCAATATGAAGCTGAAGACAAAAACAAACAAACAAGCATACAAGGGGCTCAAAAGTGCGGGCTGGGCTTAAGGCCTGGGCACAAGTGCGGGCTGGGCTTAAGGCCTGGGCACAAGTGCGGGCTGGGCTTAAGGCCTGGGCACAAGTGCGGGCTGGGCTTAAGGCCTGGGCACAAGTGCCGGCTGGGCATAAGGCCGGGGCACAAGTGCGGGCTGGGCTAAAGGCCTGGGCACAAGTGCTGGCTAGGCTTAAGGCCGGGGCACTAGTGCGGGCTAGGCTTAAGGCCGGGGCACAAGTGCGGGCTAGGCTTAAGGCCTGGGCACAAGTGCGGGCTAGGCTTAAGGCCTGGGCACAAGTGCGGGCTAGGCTTAAAGCCTGGGCACAAGTGCGGGCTAGGCTTAAGGCCTGGGCACAAGTGCGGGCTAGGCTTAAGGCCTGGGCACAAGTGCGGGCTAGGCTTAAGGCCTGGGCACAAGTGCGGGCTAGGCTTAAGGCCTGGGCACAAGTGCGGGCTAGGCTTAAGGCCTGGGCACAAGTGCGGGCTAGGCTTAAGGCCGGGGCACTAGTGCGGGCTAGGCTTAAGGCCGGGGCACAAGTGCGGGCTAGGCTTAAGGCCGGGGCACAAGTGCGGGCTAGGCTTAAGGCCGGGGCACAAGTGCGGGCTAGGCTTAAGGCCGGGGCACAAGTGCGGGCTAGGCTTAAGGCCGGGGCACAAGTGCGGGCTAGGCTTAAGGCCTGGGCACAAGTGCGGGCTAGGCTTAAGGCCTGGGCACAAGTGCAGGCTAGGCTTAAGGCCTGGGCACAAGTGCGGGCTAGGCTTAAGGCCTGGGCACAAGTGCGGGCTAGGCTTAAGGCCTGGGCACAAGTGCGGGCTAGGCTTAAGGCCAGGGCACAAGTGCGGGCTAGGCTTAAGGCCTGGGCACAAGTGCGGGCTAGGCTTAAGGCCGGGGCACAAGTGCGGGCTAGGCTTAAGGCCGGGGCACAAGTGCGGGCTAGGCTATAGGCCGGGGCACAAGTGCGGGCTAGGCTATAGGCCGGGGCACAAGTGCGGGCTAGGCTTAAGGCCGGGGCACAAGTGCGGGCTAGGCTTAAGGCCGGGGCACAAGTGCGGGCTAGGCTTAAGGCCGGGGCACAAGTGCGGGCTAGGCTTAAGGCCGGGGCACAAGTGCGGGCTAGGCTTAAGGCCGGGGCACAAGTGCGGGCTAGGCTTAAGGCCGGGGCACAAGTGCGGGCTAGGCTTAAGGCATGGGCACAAGTGCCAGCTAGGCTTAAGGCCTGGACACAAGTGCAGGCTAGGCTTAAGGCATGGGCACAAGTGCAGGCTAGGCTTAAGGCCTGGGCACAAGTGCAGTGCTGGCTAGGATCAAGGCAAGGGGGCACAAGTGCTGGCTAGGCTTAAGGCATGGGCACAAGTGCTGGCTAGGCTTAAGGCATACAGCTAACTCTTTGCACTCTTTGCATAAAGGGTTAGGCACCCATAGGGGTGAAGAGCTAGCTCTCACCCCTCTACTCTGTACTTGGACATTTAGGACTAGATCCTTTGTTGTACAGTGCGGAGCCTCTCCATAACCCCATGCTCCAAGCGACCAGGCACTTCTTGTCTGTCCTCCGTAAATGGGTAATGCCTTCTTCCCCAATTACAGTCGTGCATGCGCATTCAGACGGGACAAGAGCGAAGAGCATAAAGCTGGCCCTATGTGCATAACCAACATGAAGCTGAAGACAAAAACAAACAAGCATACAAGGGGCTCAAAAGTGCGGGCTGGGCTTAAGGCCGGGGCACAAGTGCGGGCTAGGCTTAAGGCCGGGGCACAAGTGCGGGCTAGGCTTAAGGCCGGGGCACAAGTGCGGGCTAGGCATAAGGCCGGGGCACAAGTGCGGGCTAGGCTTAAGGCCGGGGCACAAGTGCGGGCTAGGCTTAAGGCCGGGGCACAAGTGCGGGCTAGGCTTAAGGCCGGGGCACAAGTGCGGGCTAGGCTTAAGGCCGGGGCACAAGTGCGGGCTAGGCTTAAGGCCGGGGCACAAGTGCGGGCTAGGCTTAAGGCCGGGGCACAAGTGCGGGCTTGGCTTAAGGCCGGGGCACAAGTGCGGGCTTGGCTTAAGGCCGGGGCACAAGTGCGGGCTAGGCTTAAGGCCGGGGCACAAGTGCGGGCTAGGCTTAAGGCCTGGGAACAAGTGCGGGCTAGGCTTAAGGCCTGGGCACAAGTGCGGGCTAGGCTTAAGGCCTGGGCACAAGTGCGGGCTAGGCTTAAGGCCGGGGCACAAGTGCGGGCTAGGCTTAAGGCCGGGGCACAAGTGCGGGCTAGGCTTAAGGCCGGGGCACAAGTGCGGGCTAGGCTTAAGGCCGGGGCACAAGTGCGGGCTAGGCTTAAGGCCGGGGCACAAGTGCGGGCTAGGCTTAAGGCCTGGGCACAAGTGCGGGCTAGGCTTAAGGCCTGGGCACAAGTGCGGGCTAGGCTTAAGGCCTGGGCACAAGTGCGGGCTAGGCTTAAGGCCGGGGCACACGTGCGGGCTAGGCTTAATGCCGGGGCACACGTGCGGGCTAGGCTTAATGCCGGGGCACAAGTGCGGGCTAGGCTTAAGACCGGGGCACACGTGCGGCCTAGGCTTAAGGCCGGGGCACAAGTGCGGGCTAGGCTTAAGGCCGGGGCACAAGTGCGGGCTAGGCTTAAGGCCGGGGCACAAGTGCGGGCTAGGCTTAAGGCCTGGGCACAAGTGCGGGCTAGGCTTAAGGCCTGGGCACAAGTGCGGGCTAGCCTTAAGGCATGGGCACAAGTGCGGGCTAGGCTTAAGGCCTGGGCACAAGTGCGGGCTAGGCTTAAGGCCTGGGCACAAGTGCGGGCTAGGCTTAAGGCCTGGGCACAAGTGCGGGCTAGGCTTAAGGCCTGGGCACAAGTGCGGGCTAGGCTTAAGGCCTGGGCACAAGTGCGGGCTAGGCTTAAGGCCTGGGCACAAGTGCGGGCTAGGCTTAAGGCCTGGGCACAAGTGCGGGCTAGGCTTAAGGCCTGGGCACAAGTGCGGGCTAGGCTTAAGGCCGGGGCACAAGTGCGGGCTAGGCTTAAGGCCGGGGCACAAGTGCGGGCTAGGCTTAAGGCCGGGGCACAAGTGCGGGCTAGGCTTAAGGCCAAGGCACAAGTGCGGGCTAGGCTTAAGGCCAGGGCACAAGTGCAGTGCTGGCTAGGATCAAGGCAGGGGGCACAAGTGCTGGCTAGGCTTAAGGCATGGGCACAAGTGCTGGCTAGGCTTAAGGCATACAGCTAACTCTTTGCACTCTTTGCATAAAGGGTTAGGCACCCATAGGGGTGAAGAGCTAGCTTTCACCCCTCTACTCTGTACTTGGACATTTAGGACTAGATCCTTTGTTGTACAGTGCGGAGCCTCTCCATAACCCCATGCTCCAAGCGACCAGGCACTTCTTGTCTGTCCTCCGTAAATGGGTAATGCCTTCTTCCCCAATTACAGTCATGCATGCGCATTCAGACGGGACAAGAGCGAAGAGCATAAAGCTGGCCCTATGTGCATAACCAATATGAAGCTGAAGACAAAAACAAACAAACAAGCATACAAGGGGCTCAAAAGTGCGGGCTGGGCTTAAGGCCTGGGCACAAGTGCGGGCTGGGCTTAAGGCCTGGGCACAAGTGCGGGCTGGGCTTAAGGCCTGGGCACAAGTGCGGGCTGGGCTTAAGGCCTGGGCACAAGTGCGGGCTAGGCTTAAGGCCGGGGCACTAGTGCGGGCTAGGCTTAAGGCCGGGGCACAAGTGCGGGCTAGGCTTAAGGCCTGGGCACAAGTGCGGGCTAGGCTTAAGGCCTGGGCACAAGTGCGGGCTAGGCTTAAGGCCTGGGCACAAGTGCGGGCTAGGCTTAAGGCCTGGGCACAAGTGCGGGCTAGGCTTAAGGCCTGGGCACAAGTGCGGGCTAGGCTTAAGGCCGGGGCACTAGTGCGGGCTAGGCTTAAGGCCGGGGCACAAGTGCGGGCTAGGCTTAAGGCCGGGGCACAAGTGCGGGCTAGGCTTAAGGCCGGGGCACAAGTGCGGGCTAGGCTTAAGGCCGGGGCACAAGTGCGGGCTAGGCTTAAGGCCGGGGCACAAGTGCGGGCTAGGCTTAAGGCCTGGGCACAAGTGCGGGCTAGGCTTAAGGCCTGGGCACAAGTGCTGGCTAGGCTTAAGGCCTGGGCACAAGTGCGGGCTAGGCTTAAGGCCTGGGCACAAGTGCGGGCTAGGCTTAAGGCCTGGGCACAAGTGCGGGCTAGGCTTAAGGCCAGGGCACAAGTGCGGGCTAGGCTTAAGGCCTGGGCACAAGTGCGGGCTAGGCTTAAGGCCGGGGCACAAGTGCGGGCTAGGCTTAAGGCCGGGGCACAAGTGCGGGCTAGGCTATAGGCCGGGGCACAAGTGCGGGCTAGGCTATAGGCCGGGGCACAAGTGCGGGCTAGGCTTAAGGCCGGGGCACAAGTGCGGGCTAGGCTTAAGGCCGGGGCACAAGTGCGGGCTAGGCTTAAGGCCGGGGCACAAGTGCGGGCTAGGCTTAAGGCCGGGGCACAAGTGCGGGCTAGGCTTAAGGCCGGGGCACAAGTGCGGGCTAGGCTTAAGGCCGGGGCACAAGTGCGGGCTAGGCTAAAGGCCTGGGCACAAGTGCGGGCTAGGCTTAAGGCCGGGGCACAAGTGCGGGCTGGGCTTAAGGCCTGGGCACAAGTGCGGGCTGGGCTTAAGGCCTGGGCACAAGTGCGGGCTGGGCTTAAGGCCGGGCACAAGTGCGGGCTAGGCTTAAGGCCGGGGCACAAGTGCGGGCTAGGCTTAAGGCCGAGGCACAAGTGCAGTGCTGGCTAGGATCAAGGCAGGGGGCACAAGTGCTGGCTCGGCTTAAGGCATTGGCACAATTGCCAGCTAGGCTTAAGGCCTGGGCACAAGTGCAGGCTAGGCTTAAGGCCTGGGCACAAGTGCAGGCTAGGCTTAAGGCCTGGGCACAAGTGCAGGCTAGGCTTAAGGCCTGGGCACAAGTGCAGGCTAGGCTTAAGGCCTGGGCACAAGTGCAGTGCTGGCTAGGATCAAGGCAAGGGGGCACAAGTGCTGGCTAGGCTTAAGGCATGGGCACAAGTGCTGGCTAGGCTTAAGGCATACAGCTAACTCTTTGCACTCTTTGCATAAAGGGTTAGGCACCCATCGGGGTGAAGAGCTAGCTTTCACCCCTCTACTCTGTACTTGGACATTTAGGACTAGATCCTTTGTTGTACAGTGCGGAGCCTCTCCATAACCCCATGCTCCAAGCGACCAGGCACTTCTTGTCTGTCCTCCGTAAATGGGTAATGCCTTCTTCCCCAATTACAGTCGTGCATGTGCATTCAGACGGGACAAGAGCGAAGAGCATAAAGCTGGCCCTATGTGCATAACCAACATGAAGCTGAAGACAAAAACAAACAAACAAGCATACAAAGGGCTCAAAAGTGCGGGCTGGGCTTAAGGCCTGGGCACAAGTGCGGGCTAGGCTTAAGGCCGGGGCACAAGTGCGGGCTAGGCTTAAGGCCGGGGCACAAGTGCGGGCTAGGCTTAAGGCCTGGGCACAAGTGCGGGCTAGGCTTAAGGCCTGGGCACAAGTGCGGGCTAGGCTTAAGGCCTGGGCACAAGTGCGGGCTAGGCTTAAGGCCTGGGCACAAGTGCGGGCTAGGCTTAAGGCCGGGGCACTAGTGCGGGCTAGGCTTAAGGCCGGGGCACAAGTGCGGGCTAGGCTTAAGGCCGGGGCACAAGTGCGGGCTAGGCTTAAGGCCGGGGCACAAGTGCGGGCTAGGCTTAAGGCCGGGGCACAAGTGCGGGCTAGGCTTAAGGCCTGGGCACAAGTGCGGGCTAGGCTTAAGGCCTGGGCACAAGTGCGGGCTAGGCTTAAGGCCTGGGCACAAGTGCGGGCTAGGCTTAAGGCCTGGGCACAAGTGCGGGCTAGGCTTAAGGCCTGGGCACAAGTGCGGGCTAGGCTTAAGGCCAGGGCACAAGTGCGGGCTAGGCTTAAGGCCTGGGCACAAGTGCGGGCTAGGCTTAAGGCCGGGGCACAAGTGCGGGCTAGGCTTAAGGCCGGGGCACAAGTGCGGGCTAGGCTATAGGCCGGGGCACAAGTGCGGGCTAGGCTATAGGCCGGGGCACAAGTGCGGGCTAGGCTTAAGGCCGGGGCACAAGTGCGGGCTAGGCTTAAGGCCGGGGCACAAGTGCGGGCTAGGCTTAAGGCCGGGGCACAAGTGCGGGCTAGGCTTAAGGCCGGGGCACAAGTGCGGGCTAGGCTTAAGGCCGGGGCACAAGTGCGGGCTAGGCTTAAGGCATGGGCACAAGTGCCAGCTAGGCTTAAGGCCTGGACACAAGTGCAGGCTAGGCTTAAGGCATGGGCACAAGTGCAGGCTAGGCTTAAGGCCTGGGCACAAGTGCAGTGCTGGCTAGGATCAAGGCAAGGGGGCACAAGTGCTGGCTAGGCTTAAGGCATGGGCACAAGTGCTGGCTAGGCTTAAGGCATACAGCTAACTCTTTGCATAAAGGGTTAGGCACCCATAGGGGTGAAGAGCTAGCTCTCACCCCTCTACTCTGTACTTGGACATTTAGGACTAGATCCTTTGTTGTACAGTGCGGAGCCTCTCCATAACCCCATGCTCCAAGCGACCAGGCACTTCTTGTCTGTCCTCCGTAAATGGGTAATGCCTTCTTCCCCAATTACAGTCGTGCATGCGCATTCAGACGGGACAAGAGCGAAGAGCATAAAGCTGGCCCTATGTGCATAACCAACATGAAGCTGAAGACAAAAACAAACAAGCATACAAGGGGCTCAAAAGTGCGGGCTGGGCTTAAGGCCGGGGCACAAGTGCGGGCTAGGCTTAAGGCCGGGGCACAAGTGCGGGCTAGGCTTAAGGCCGGGGCACAAGTGCGGGCTAGGCATAAGGCCGGGGCACAAGTGCGGGCTAGGCTTAAGGCCGGGGCACAAGTGCGGGCTAGGCATAAGGCCGGGGCACAAGTGCGGGCTAGGCTTAAGGCCGGGGCACAAGTGCGGGCTAGGCTTAAGGCCGGGGCACAAGTGCGGGCTAGGCTTAAGGCCTGGGCACAAGTGCGGGCTGGGCTTAAGGCCTGGGCACAAGTGCGGGCTTGGCTTTAGGCCGGGGGCACAAGTGCGGGCTAGGCTAAAGGCCGGGGCACAAGTGCGGGCTAGGCTAAAGGCCTGGGCACAAGTGCGGGCTAGGCTTAAGGCCGGGGCACAAGTGCGGGCTAGGCTTAAGGCCTGGCACAAGTGCGGGCTAGGCTTAAGGCCTGGGCACAAGTGCGGGCTAGGCTTAAGGCCTGGGCACAAGTGCGGGCTAGGCTTAAGGCCTGGGCACAAGTGCGGGCTAGGCTTAAGGCCTGGGCACAAGTGCGGGCTAGGCTTAAGGCCTGGGCACAAGTGCGGGCTAGGCTTAAGGCCTGGGCACAAGTGCGGGCTAGGCTTAAGGCCTGGGCACAAGTGCGGGCAAGGCTTAAGGCCGGGGCACAAGTGCGGGCTAGGCTTAAGGCCGGGGCACAAGTGCGGGCTAGGCTTAAGGCCGGGGCACAAGTGCGGGCTAGGCTATAGGCCGGGGCACAAGTGCGGGCTAGGCTTAAGGCCGGGGCACAAGTGCGGGCTGGGCTTAATGCCTGGGCACAAGTGCGGGCTGGGCTTAAGGCCTGGGCACAAGTGCGGGCTGGGCTTAAGGCCTGGGCACAAGTGCGGGCTGGGCTTAAGGCCTGGGCACAAGTGCGGGCTGGGCTTAAGGCCTGGGCACAAGTGCGGGCTGGGCTTAAGGCCTGGGCACAAGTGCGGGCTGGGCTTAAGGCCTGGGCACAAGTGCGGGCTGGGCTTAAGGCCTGGGCACAAGTGCGGGCTGGGCTTAAGGCCTGGGCACAAGTGCTGGCTGGGCTTAAGGCCTGGGCACAAGTGCGGGCTGGGCTTAAGGCCTGGGCACAAGTGCGGGCTGGGCTTAAGGCCTGGGCACAAGTGCGGGCTGGGCTTAAGGCCTGGGCACAAGTGCGGGCTGGGCTTAAGGCCGGGGCACAAGTGCGGGCTAGGCTAAAGGCCTGGGCACAAGTGCGGGCTAGGCTTAAGGCCGGGGCACAAGTGCGGGCTAGGGTTAAGGCCGGGGCACAAGTGCGGGCTAGGGTTAAGGCCGGGGCACAAGTGCGGGCTAGGCTTAAGGCCGGGGCACAAGTGCAGTGCTGGCTAGGATCAAGGCAGGTGGCACAAGTGCTGGCTCGGCTTAAGGCATGGGCACAATTGCCAGCTAGGCTTAAGGCCTGGGCACAAGTGCAGGCTAGGCTTAAGGCCTGGGCACAAGTGCAGGCTAGGCTTAAGGCCTGGCCACAAGTGCGGGCTAGGCTTAAGGCCGATGCACAAGTGCGGGCTAGGCTTAAGGCCGGGGCACAAGTGCGGGCTAGGCTTAAGGCCTGGGCACAAGTGCGGGCTAGGCTTAAGGCCTGGGCACAAGTGCGGGCTAGGCTTATGGCCTGGGCACAAGTGCGGGCTAGGCTTATGGCCTGGGCACAAGTGCGGGCTAGGCTTAAGGCCGGGGCACAAGTGCGGGCTAGGCTTAAGTCCGTGGCACAAGTGCGGGCTAGGCTTAAGGCCGGGGCACAAGTGCGGGCTAGGCTTAAGGCCGGGGCACAAGTGCGGGCTAGGCTTAAGGCCTGGGCACAAGTGCGGGCTAGGCTTATGGCCGGGGCACAAGTGCGGGCTAGGCTTAAGGCCTGGCCACAAGTGCGGGCTAAGCTTAAGGACTGGCCACAAGTGCGGGCTAGGCTTAAGGCCGGGGCACAAGTGCGGGCTAGGCTTAAGGCCTGGGCACAAGTGCGGGCTAGGCTTATGGCCTGGGCACAAGTGCGGGCTAGGCTTAAGGCCGGGGCACAAGTGCGGGCTAGGCTTATGGCCTGGGCACAAGTGCGGGCTAGGCTTAAGGCCGGGGCACAAGTGCGGGCTAGGCTTAAGTCCATGGCACAAGTGCGGGCTAGGCTTAAGGCCGGGGCACAAGTGCGGGCTAGGCTTAAGGCCGGGGCACAAGTGCGGGCTAGGCTTAAGGCCGGGGCACAAGTGCGGGCTAGGCTTAAGGCCGGGGCACAAGTGCGGGCTAGGCTTAAGGCCGGGGCACAAGTGCGGGCTAGGCTTAAGTCCGTGGCACAAGTGCGGGCTAGGCTTAAGGCCTGGGCACAAGTGCGGGCTGGGCTTAAGGCCGGGGCACAAGTGCGGGCTGGGCTTAAGGCCGGGGCACAAGTGCGGGCTGGGCTTAAGGCCGGGGCACAAGTGCGGGCTGGGCTTAAGGCCGGGGCACAAGTGCTGGCTAGGCTTAAGGCCGGGGCACAAGTGCGGGCTAGGCTTAAGGCCGGGGCACAAGTGCGGGCTAGGCTTAAGGCCGGGGCACAAGTGCGGGCTAGGCTTAAGGCCGGGGCACAAGTGCGGGCTAGGCTTAAGGCTGGGGCACAAGTGCAGTGCTGGCTAGGATCAAGGCAGGGGGCACAAGTGCGGGCTAGGCTTAAGGCCGGGGCACAAGTGCGGGCTAGGCTTAAGGCCGGGGCACAAGTGCGGGCTAGGCTTAAGGCCTGGGCACAAGTGCGGGCTAGGCTTATGGCCGGGGCACAAGTGCGGGCTAGGCTTAAGGCCTGGCCACAAGTGCGGGCTAAGCTTAAGGACTGGCCACAAGTGCGGGCTAGGCTTAAGGCCGGGGCACAAGTGCGGGCTAGGCTTAAGGCCTGGGCACAAGTGCGGGCTAGGCTTATGGCCTGGGCACAAGTGCGGGCTAGGCTTAAGGCCGGGGCACAAGTGCGGGCTAGGCTTATGGCCTGGGCACAAGTGCGGGCTAGGCTTAAGGCCGGGGCACAAGTGCGGGCTAGGCTTAAGTCCATGGCACAAGTGCGGGCTAGGCTTAAGGCCGGGGCACAAGTGCGGGCTAGGCTTAAGGCCGGGGCACAAGTGCGGGCTAGGCTTAAGGCCGGGGCACAAGTGCGGGCTAGGCTTAAGGCCGGGGCACAAGTGCGGGCTAGGCTTAAGGCCGGGGCACAAGTGCGGGCTAGGCTTAAGTCCGTGGCACAAGTGCGGGCTAGGCTTAAGGCCTGGGCACAAGTGCGGGCTGGGCTTAAGGCCGGGGCACAAGTGCGGGCTGGGCTTAAGGCCGGGGCACAAGTGCGGGCTGGGCTTAAGGCCGGGGCACAAGTGCGGGCTGGGCTTAAGGCCGGGGCACAAGTGCTGGCTAGGCTTAAGGCCGGGGCACAAGTGCGGGCTAGGCTTAAGGCCGGGGCACAAGTGCGGGCTAGGCTTAAGGCCGGGGCACAAGTGCGGGCTAGGCTTAAGGCATGGGCACAAGTGCGGGCTAGGCTTAAGGCCTGGGCACAAGTGCGGGCTAGGCTTAAGGCCGGGGCACAAGTGCGGGCTAGGCTTAAGGCCGGGGCAGAAGTGCGGGCTAGGCTTAAGGCCGGGGCACAAGTGCGGGCTAGGCTTAAGGCCGGGGCACAAGTGCGGGCTAGGCTTAAGGCCTGGCACAAGTGCGGGCTAGGCTTAAGGCCGGGGCACAAGTGCGGGCTAGGCTTAAGGCCGGGGCACAAGTGCGGGCTAGGCTTAAGGCTGGGGCACAAGTGCAGTGCTGGCTAGGATCAAGGCAGGGGGCACAAGTGCTGGATAGGCTTAAGGCATGGGCACAAGTGCCAGCTAGGCTTAAGGCCTGGGCACAAGTGCAGGCTAGGCTTAAGGCCTGGGCACAAGTGCAGGCTAGGCTTAAGGCCTGGGCACAAGTGCAGTGCTGGCTAGGATCAAGGCAAGGGGGCACAAGTGCTGGCTAGGCTTAAGGCATGGGCACAAGTGCTGGCTAGGCTTAAGGCATACAGCTAACTCTTTGCACTCTTTGCATAAAGGGTTAGGCACCCATCGGGGTGAAGAGCTAGCTTTCACCCCTCTACTCTGTACTTGGACATTTAGGACTAGATCCTTTGTTGTACAGTGCGGAGCCTCTCCATAACCCCATGCTCCAAGCGACCAGGAACTTCTTGTCTGTCCTCCGTAAATGGGTAATGCCTTCTTCCCCAATTACAGTCGTGCATGCGCATTCAGACGGGACAAGAGCGAAGAGCATAAAGCTGGCCCTATGTGCATAACCAACATGAAGCTGAAGACAAAAACAAACAAACAAGCATACAAGGGGCTCAAAAGTGCGGGCTGGGCTTAAGGCCGGGGCACAAGTGCGGGCTAGGCTTAAGGCCGGGGCACAAGTGCGGGCTAGGCTTAAGGCTGGGGCACAAGTGCGGGCTAGGCTTAAGGCCGGGGCACAAGTGCGGGCTAGGCTTAAGGCCGGGGCACAAGTGCGGGCTAGGCATAAGGCCGGGGCACAAGTGCGGGCTAGGCTTAAGGCCGGGGCACAAGTGCGGGCTAGGCTTAAGGCCGGGGCACAAGTGCGGGCTAGGCTTAAGGCCGGGGCACAAGTGCGGGCTAGGCTTAAGGCCGGGGCACAAGTGCGGGCTAGGCTTAAGGCCGGGGCACAAGTGCGGGCTAGGCTTAAGGCCGGGGCACAAGTGCGGGCTTGGCTTAAGGCCGGGGCACAAGTGCGGGCTAGGCTTAAGGCCGGGGCACAAGTGCGGGCTAGGCTTAAGGCCGGTGCACAAGTGCGGGCTAGGCTTAAAGCCTGGGCACAAGTGCGGGCTAGGCTTAAGGCCTGGGCACAAGTGCGGGCTAGGCTTAAGGCCTGGGCACAAGTGCGGGCTAGGCTTAAGGCCTGGGCACAAGTGCGGGCTAGGCATAAGGCCGGGGCACAAGTGCGGGCTAGGCTTAAGGCCGGGGCACAAGTGCGGGCTAGGCTTAAGGCCGGGGCACAAGTGCGGGCTAGGCTTAAGGCCGCGGCACAAGTGCGGGCTAGGCTTAAGGCCGGGGCACAAGTGCGGGCTAGGCTTAAGGCCGGGGCACAAGTGCGGGCTAGGCTTAAGGCCGGGGCACAAGTGCGGGCTAGGCTTAAGGCCGGGGCACAAGTGCGGGCTAGGCTTAAGGCCGGGGCACAAGTGCGGGCTGGGCTTAAGGCCTGGGCACAAGTGCGGGCTGGGCTTAAGGCCTGGGCACAAGTGCGGGCTGGGCTTAAGGCCTGGGCACAAGTGCGGGCTGGGCTTAAGGCCTGGGCACAAGTGCGGGCTGGGCTTAAGGCCTGGGCACAAGTGCGGGCTGGGCTTAAGGCCTGGGCACAAGTGCGGGCTGGGCTTAAGGCCTGGGCACAAGTGCGGGCTGGGCTTAAGGCCTGGGCACAAGTGCGGGCTGGGCTTAAGGCCGGGGCACAAGTGCGGGCTGGGCTTTAGGCCGGGGCACAAGTGCGGGCTAGGCTTTAGGCCGGGGCACAAGTGCGGGCTAGGCTTTAGGCCGGGGCACAAGTGCGGGCTAGGCTAAAGGCCGGGGCACAAGTGCGGGCTAGGCTAAAGGCCTGGGCACAAGTGCGGGCTAGGCTTAAGGCCGGGGCACAAGTGCGGGCTAGGCTTAAGGCCGGGGCACAAGTGCGGGCTAGGCTTAAGGCCGGGGCACAAGTGCGGGCTAGGCTTAAGGCCGGGGCACAAGTGCGGGCTAGGCTTAAGGCCGGGGCACAAGTGCGGGCTAGGCTTAAGGCCGGGGCACAAGTGCGGGCTAGGCTTAAGGCCGGGGCACAAGTGCGGGCTAGGCTTAAGGCCGGGGCACAAGTGCGGGCTAGGCTTAAGGCCGGGGCACAAGTGCGGGCTAGGCTTAAGGCCGGGGCACAAGTGCGGGCTAGGCTTAAGGCCGGGGCACAAGTGCGGGCTAGGCTTAAGGCCGGGGCACAAGTGCGGGCTAGGCTTAAGGCCGGGGCACAAGTGCGGGCTAGGCTTAAGGCCTGGGCACAAGTGCGGGCTAGGCTTAAGGCCTGGGCACAAGTGCGGGCAAGGCTTAAGGCCTGGGCACAAGTGCGGGCTGGGCTTAAGGCCTGGGCACAAGTGCGGGCTTGGCTTTAGGCCGGGGGCACAAGTGCGGGCTAGGCTAAAGGCCGGGGCACAAGTGCGGGCTAGGCTAAAGGCCTGGGCACAAGTGCGGGCTAGGCTTAAGGCCGGGGCACAAGTGCGGGCTAGGGTTAAGGCCTGGCACAAGTGCGGGCTAGGCTTAAGGCCTGGGCACAAGTGCGGGCTAGGCTTAAGGCCTGGGCACAAGTGCGGGCTAGGCTTAAGGCCTGGGCACAAGTGCGGGCTAGGCTTAAGGCCTGGGCACAAGTGCGGGCTAGGCTTAAGGCCTGGGCACAAGTGCGGGCTAGGCTTAAGGCCTGGGCACAAGTGCGGGCTAGGCTTAAGGCCTGGGCACAAGTGCGGGCTAGGCTTAAGGCCTGGGCACAAGTGCGGGCTAGGCTTAAGGCCTGGGCACAAGTGCGGGCTAGGCTTAAGGCCTGGGCACAAGTGCGGGCTAGGCTTAAGGCCGGGGCACAAGTGCGGGCTAGGCTTAAGGCCGGGGCACAAGTGCGGGCTAGGCTTAAGGCCGGGGCACAAGTGCGGGCTAGGCTTAAGGCCGGGGCACAAGTGCGGGCTAGGCTATAGGCCGGGGCACAAGTGCGGGCTAGGCTATAGGCCGGGGCACAAGTGCGGGCTAGGCTTAAGGCCGGGGCACAAGTGCGGGCTGGGCTTAATGCCTGGGCACAAGTGCGGGCTGGGCTTAAGGCCGGGCACAAGTGCGGGCTGGGCTTAAGGCCTGGGCACAAGTGCGGGCTGGGCTTAAGGCCTGGGCACAAGTGCGGGCTGGGCTTAAGGCCTGGGCACAAGTGCGGGCTGGGCTTAAGGCCTGGGCACAAGTGCGGGCTGGGCTTAAGGCCTGGGCACAAGTGCGGGCTGGGCTTAAGGCCTGGGCACAAGTGCGGGCTGGGCTTAAGGCCTGGGCACAAGTGCGGGCTGGGCTTAAGGCCTGGGCACAAGTGCGGGCTGGGCTTAAGGCCTGGGCACAAGTGCGGGCTGGGCTTAAGGCCTGGGCACAAGTGCGGGCTGGGCTTAAGGCCTGGGCACAAGTGCGGGCTGGGCTTAAGGCCTGGGCACAAGTGCGGGCTGGGCTTAAGGCCTGGGCACAAGTGCGGGCTGGGCTTAAGGCCTGGGCACAAGTGCGGGCTGGGCTTAAGGCCGGGGCACAAGTGCGGGCTAGGCTAAAGGCCTGGGCACAAGTGCGGGCTAGGCTTAAGGCCGGGGCACAAGTGCGGGCTAGGGTTAAGGCCGGGGCACAAGTGCGGGCTAGGGTTAAGGCCGGGGCACAAGTGCGGGCTAGGCTTAAGGCCGGGGCACAAGTGCAGTGCTGGCTAGGATCAAGGCAGGTGGCACAAGTGCTGGCTCGGCTTAAGGCATGGGCACAATTGCCAGCTAGGCTTAAGGCCTGGGCACAAGTGCAGGCTAGGCTTAAGGCCTGGGCACAAGTGCAGGCTAGGCTTAAGGCCTGGGCACAAGTGCAGTGCTGGCTAGGATCAAGGCAAGGGGGCACAAGTGCTGGCTAGGCTTAAGGCATGGGCACAAGTGCTGGCTAGGCTTAAGGCATACAGCTAACTCTTTGCACTCTTTGCATAAAGGGTTAGGCACCCATCGGGGTGAAGAGCTAGCTTTCACCCCTCTACTCTGTACTTGGACATTTAGGACTAGATCCTTTGTTGTACAGTGCGGAGCCTCTCCATAACCCCATGCTCCAAGCGACCAGGCACCACTTGTCTGTCCTCCGTAAATGGGTAATGCCTTCTTCCCCAATTACAGTCGTGCATGTGCATTCAGACGGGACAAGAGCGAAGAGCATAAAGCTGGCCCTATGTGCATAACCAACATGAAG
Organism: Ranitomeya imitator; assembly: GCF_032444005.1. Classification (NCBI taxonomy): domain Eukaryota; kingdom Metazoa; phylum Chordata; class Amphibia; order Anura; family Dendrobatidae; genus Ranitomeya; species Ranitomeya imitator. Next base: position 2,033,779 of record NW_027194471.1, read on the forward strand.
CTGAAGACAAAAACAAACAAACAAGCATACAAGGGGCTCAAAAGTGCGGGCTGGGCTTAAGGCCTGGGCACAAGTGCGGGCTAGGCTTAAGGCCGGGGCACAAGTGCGGGCTGGGCTTAAGGCCTGGGCACAAGAGCGGGCTGGGCTTAAGGCCTGGGCACAAGAGCGGGCTGGGCTTAAGGCCTGGGCACAAGTGCGGGCTGGGCTTAATGCCTGGGCACAAGTGCGGGCTGGGCTTAAGGCCGGGCACAAGTGCGGGCTGGGCTTAAGGCCTGGGCACAAGTGCGGGCTGGGCTTAAGGCCTGGGCACAAGTGCGGGCTGGGCTTAAGGCCTGGGCACAAGTGCGGGCTGGGCTTAAGGCCGGGGCACAAGTGCGGGCTAGGCTTAAGGCCGGGGCACAAGTGCGGGCTAGGCTTAAGGCCGGGGCACAAGTGCGGGCTAGGCTTAAGGCCGGGGCACAAGTGCGGGCTAGGCTTAAGGCCGGGGCACAAGTGCGGGCTAGGCTTAAGGCCGGGGCACAAGTGCGGGCTAGGCTTAAGGCCTGGGCACAAGTGCGGGCTAGGCTTAAGGCCTGGGCACAAGTGCGGGCTAGGCTTAAGGCCTGGGCACAAGTGCGGGCTAGGCTTAAGGCCTGGGCACAAGTGCGGGCTGGGCTTAAGGCCTGGGCACAAGTGCGGGCTGGGCTTAAGGCCTGGGCATAAGTGCGGGCTGGGCTTAAGGCCTGGGCACAAGTGCGGGCTGGGCTTAAGGCCTGGGCACAAGTGCGGGCTGGGCTTAAGGCCTGGGCACAAGTGCGGGCTGGGCTTAAGGCCGGGGCACAAGTGCGGGCTGGGCTTAAGGCCGGGGCACAAGTGCGGGCTGGGCTTAAGGCCGGGGCACAAGTGCGGGCTGGGCTTAAGGCCGGGACACAAGTGCGGGCTAGGCTAAAGGCCTGGGCACAAGTGCGGGCTATGCTTAAGGCCGGGGCACTAGTGCGGGCTAGGCTTAAGGCCTGGGCACAAGTGCGGGCTAGGCTTAAGGCCTGGGCACAAGTGCGGGCTAGGCTTAAGGCCGGGGCACAAGTGCGGGCTAAGCTTAAGGCCTGGGCACAAGTGCGGGCTAGGCTTAAGGCCGGGGCACAAGTGCGGGCTAGGCTTAAGGCCGTGGCACAAGTGAGGGCTAGGCTTAAGGCCGGGGCACAAGTGCGGGCTAGGCTTAAGGCCGGGGCACAAGTGCGGGCTAGGCTTAAGGCCGGGGCACAAGTGCGGCTGCTTAAAGCCGGGGCACAAGTGCGGGCTAGGCTTAAGGCCGGGGCACAAGTGCGGGCTAGGCTTAAGGCCGGGGCACAAGTGCGGGCTAGGCTTAAGGCCGGGGCACAAGTGCGGGCTAGGCTTAAGGCCGGGGCACAAGTGTGGGCTAGGCTTAAGGCCGGGGCACAAGTGCGGCTGCTTAAAGCCGGGGCACAAGTGCGGGCTAGGCTTAAGGCCGGGGCACAAGTGCGGGCTAGGCTTAAGGCCGGGGCACAAGTGCGGGCTAGGCTTAAGGCCGGGGCACAAGTGCGGGCTAGGCTTAAGGCCGGGGCACAAGTGCGGGCTAGGCTTAAGGCATGGGCACAAGTGCCAGCTAGGCTTAAGGCCTGGACACAAGTGCAGGCTAGGCTTAAGGCATGGGCACAAGTGCAGGCTAGGCTTAAGGCCTGGGCACAAGTGCAGTGCTGGCTAGGATCAAGGCAAGGGGGCACAAGTGCTGGCTAGGCTTAAGGCATGGGCACAAGTGCTGGCTAGGCTTAAGGCATACAGCTAACTCTTTGCACTCTTTGCATAAAGGGTTAGGCACCCATAGGGGTGAAGAGCTAGCTTTCACCCCTCTACTCTGTACTTGGACATTTAGGACTAGATCCTTTGTTGTACATTGCGGAGCCTCTCCATAACCCCATGCTCCAAGCGACCAGGCACTTCTTGTCTGTCCTCCGTAAATGGGTAATGCCTTCTTCCCCAATTACAGTCGTGCATGCGCATTCAGACGGGACAAGAGCGAAGAGCATAAAGCTGGCCCTATGTGCATAACCAACATGAAGCTGAAGACAAAAACAAACAAGCATACAAGGGGCTCAAAAGTGCAGGCTGGGCTTAAGGCCGGGGCACAAGTGCGGGCTAGGCTTAAGGCCGGGGCACAAGTGCGGGCTAGGCTTAAGGCCGGGGCACAAGTGCGGGCTAGGCTTAAGGCCGGGGCACAAGTGCGGGCTAGGCTTAAGGCCGGGGCACAAGTGCGGGCTAGGCTTAAGGCCGGGGCACAAGTGCGGGCTAGGCTTAAGGCCGGGGCACAAGTGCGGGCTAGGCTTAAGGCCGGGGCACAAGTGCGGGCTAGGCTTAAGGCCGGGGCACAAGTGCGGGCTTGGCTTAAGGCCGGGGCACAAGTGCGGGCTTGGCTTAAGGCCGGGGCACAAGTGCGGGCTAGGCTTAAGGCCGGGGCACAAGTGCGGGCTAGGCTTAAGGCCTGGGCACAAGTGCGGGCTAGGCTTAAGGCCTGGGCACAAGTGCGGGCTAGGCTTAAGGCCTGGGCACAAGTGCGGGCTAGGCTTAAGGCCGGGGCACAAGTGCGGGCTAGGCTTAAGGCCGGGGCACAAGTGCGGGCTAGGCTTAAGGCCGGGGCACAAGTGCGGGCTAGGCTTAAGGCCGGGGCACAAGTGCGGGCTAGGCTTAAGGCCGGGGCACAAGTGCGGGCTAGGCTTAAGGCCGGGGCACAAGTGCGGGCTAGGCTTAAGGCCGGGGCACAAGTGCGGGCTAGGCTTAAGGCCTGGGCACAAGTGCGGGCTAGGCTTAAGGCCTGGGCACAAGTGCGGGCTAGGCTTAAGGCCGGGGCACACGTGCGGGCTAGGCTTAATGCCGGGGCACACGTGCGGGCTAGGCTTAATGCCGGGGCACAAGTGCGGGCTAGGCTTAAGACCGGGGCACACGTGCGGCCTAGGCTTAAGACCGGGGCACAAGTGCGGGCTAGGCTTAAGGCCGGGGCACAAGTGCGGGCTAGGCTTAAGGCCGGGGCACAAGTGCGGGCTAGGCTTAAGGCCGGGGCACAAGTGCGGGCTAGGCTTAAGGCCGGGGCACAAGTGCGGGCTAGGCTTAAGGCCTGGGCACAAGTGCGGGCTAGGCTTAAGGCCTGGGCACAAGTGTGGGCTAGCCTTAAGGCCTGGGCACAAGTGCGGGCTAGGCTTAAGGCCTGGGCACAAGTGCGGGCTAGGCTTAAGGCCTGGGCACAAGTGCGGGCTAGGCTTAAGGCCTGGGCACAAGTGCGGGCTAGGCTTAAGGCCTGGGCACAAGTGCGGGCTAGGCTTAAGGCCTGGGCACAAGTGCGGGCTAGGCTTAAGGCCTGGGCACAAGTGCGGGCTAGGCTTAAGGCCTGGGCACAAGTGCGGGCTAGGCTTAAGGCCTGGGCACAAGTGCGGGCTAGGCTTAAGGCCTGGGCACAAGTGCGGGCTAGGCTTAAGGCCTGGGCACAAGTGCGGGCTAGGCTTAAGGCCGGGGCACAAGTGCGGGCTAGGCTTAAGGCCGGGGCACAAGTGCGGGCTAGGCTTAAGGCCGGGGCACAAGTGCGGGCTAGGCTTAAGGCCGGGGCACAAGTGCGGGCTAGGCTTAAGGCCAAGGCACAAGTGCGGGCTAGGCTTAAGGCCAGGGCACAAGTGCAGTGCTGGCTAGGATCAAGGCAGGGGGCACAAGTGCTGGCTAGGCTTAAGGCATGGGCACAAGTGCCAGCTAGGCTTAAGGCCTGGACACAAGTGCAGGCTAGGCTTAAGGCATGGGCACAAGTGCAGGCTAGGCTTAAGGCCTGGGCACAAGTGCAGTGCTGGCTAGGATCAAGGCAAGGGGGCACAAGTGCTGGCTAGGCTTAAGGCATGGGCACAAGTGCTGGCTAGGCTTAAGGCATACAGCTAACTCTTTGCACTCTTTGCATAAAGGGTTAGGCACCCATAGGGGTGAAGAGCTAGCTTTCACCCCTCTACTCTGTACTTGGACATTTAGGACTAGATCCTTTGTTGTACAGTGCGGAGCCTCTCCATAACCCCATGCTCCAAGCGACCAGGCACTTCTTGTCTGTCCTCCGTAAATGGGTAATGCCTTCTTCCCCAATTACAGTCGTGCATGCGCATTCAGACGGGACAAGAGCGAAGAGCATAAAGCTGGCCCTATGTGCATAACCAATATGAAGCTGAAGACAAAAACAAACAAACAAGCATACAAGGGGCTCAAAAGTGCGGGCTGGGCTTAAGGCCTGGGCACAAGTGCGGGCTGGGCTTAAGGCCTGGGCACAAGTGCGGGCTGGGCTTAAGGCCTGGGCACAAGTGCGGGCTGGGCTTAAGGCCTGGGCACAAGTGCCGGCTGGGCATAAGGCCGGGGCACAAGTGCGGGCTGGGCTAAAGGCCTGGGCACAAGTGCTGGCTAGGCTTAAGGCCGGGGCACTAGTGCGGGCTAGGCTTAAGGCCGGGGCACAAGTGCGGGCTAGGCTTAAGGCCTGGGCACAAGTGCGGGCTAGGCTTAAGGCCTGGGCACAAGTGCGGGCTAGGCTTAAAGCCTGGGCACAAGTGCGGGCTAGGCTTAAGGCCTGGGCACAAGTGCGGGCTAGGCTTAAGGCCTGGGCACAAGTGCGGGCTAGGCTTAAGGCCTGGGCACAAGTGCGGGCTAGGCTTAAGGCCTGGGCACAAGTGCGGGCTAGGCTTAAGGCCTGGGCACAAGTGCGGGCTAGGCTTAAGGCCGGGGCACTAGTGCGGGCTAGGCTTAAGGCCGGGGCACAAGTGCGGGCTAGGCTTAAGGCCGGGGCACAAGTGCGGGCTAGGCTTAAGGCCGGGGCACAAGTGCGGGCTAGGCTTAAGGCCGGGGCACAAGTGCGGGCTAGGCTTAAGGCCGGGGCACAAGTGCGGGCTAGGCTTAAGGCCTGGGCACAAGTGCGGGCTAGGCTTAAGGCCTGGGCACAAGTGCAGGCTAGGCTTAAGGCCTGGGCACAAGTGCGGGCTAGGCTTAAGGCCTGGGCACAAGTGCGGGCTAGGCTTAAGGCCTGGGCACAAGTGCGGGCTAGGCTTAAGGCCAGGGCACAAGTGCGGGCTAGGCTTAAGGCCTGGGCACAAGTGCGGGCTAGGCTTAAGGCCGGGGCACAAGTGCGGGCTAGGCTTAAGGCCGGGGCACAAGTGCGGGCTAGGCTATAGGCCGGGGCACAAGTGCGGGCTAGGCTATAGGCCGGGGCACAAGTGCGGGCTAGGCTTAAGGCCGGGGCACAAGTGCGGGCTAGGCTTAAGGCCGGGGCACAAGTGCGGGCTAGGCTTAAGGCCGGGGCACAAGTGCGGGCTAGGCTTAAGGCCGGGGCACAAGTGCGGGCTAGGCTTAAGGCCGGGGCACAAGTGCGGGCTAGGCTTAAGGCCGGGGCACAAGTGCGGGCTAGGCTTAAGGCATGGGCACAAGTGCCAGCTAGGCTTAAGGCCTGGACACAAGTGCAGGCTAGGCTTAAGGCATGGGCACAAGTGCAGGCTAGGCTTAAGGCCTGGGCACAAGTGCAGTGCTGGCTAGGATCAAGGCAAGGGGGCACAAGTGCTGGCTAGGCTTAAGGCATGGGCACAAGTGCTGGCTAGGCTTAAGGCATACAGCTAACTCTTTGCACTCTTTGCATAAAGGGTTAGGCACCCATAGGGGTGAAGAGCTAGCTCTCACCCCTCTACTCTGTACTTGGACATTTAGGACTAGATCCTTTGTTGTACAGTGCGGAGCCTCTCCATAACCCCATGCTCCAAGCGACCAGGCACTTCTTGTCTGTCCTCCGTAAATGGGTAATGCCTTCTTCCCCAATTACAGTCGTGCATGCGCATTCAGACGGGACAAGAGCGAAGAGCATAAAGCTGGCCCTATGTGCATAACCAACATGAAGCTGAAGACAAAAACAAACAAGCATACAAGGGGCTCAAAAGTGCGGGCTGGGCTTAAGGCCGGGGCACAAGTGCGGGCTAGGCTTAAGGCCGGGGCACAAGTGCGGGCTAGGCTTAAGGCCGGGGCACAAGTGCGGGCTAGGCATAAGGCCGGGGCACAAGTGCGGGCTAGGCTTAAGGCCGGGGCACAAGTGCGGGCTAGGCTTAAGGCCGGGGCACAAGTGCGGGCTAGGCTTAAGGCCGGGGCACAAGTGCGGGCTAGGCTTAAGGCCGGGGCACAAGTGCGGGCTAGGCTTAAGGCCGGGGCACAAGTGCGGGCTAGGCTTAAGGCCGGGGCACAAGTGCGGGCTTGGCTTAAGGCCGGGGCACAAGTGCGGGCTTGGCTTAAGGCCGGGGCACAAGTGCGGGCTAGGCTTAAGGCCGGGGCACAAGTGCGGGCTAGGCTTAAGGCCTGGGCACAAGTGCGGGCTAGGCTTAAGGCCTGGGCACAAGTGCGGGCTAGGCTTAAGGCCTGGGCACAAGTGCGGGCTAGGCTTAAGGCCGGGGCACAAGTGCGGGCTAGGCTTAAGGCCGGGGCACAAGTGCGGGCTAGGCTTAAGGCCGGGGCACAAGTGCGGGCTAGGCTTAAGGCCGGGGCACAAGTGCGGGCTAGGCTTAAGGCCGGGGCACAAGTGCGGGCTAGGCTTAAGGCCTGGGCACAAGTGCGGGCTAGGCTTAAGGCCTGGGCACAAGTGCGGGCTAGGCTTAAGGCCTGGGCACAAGTGCGGGCTAGGCTTAAGGCCGGGGCACACGTGCGGGCTAGGCTTAATGCCGGGGCACACGTGCGGGCTAGGCTTAATGCCGGGGCACAAGTGCGGGCTAGGCTTAAGACCGGGGCACACGTGCGGCCTAGGCTTAAGGCCGGGGCACAAGTGCGGGCTAGGCTTAAGGCCGGGGCACAAGTGCGGGCTAGGCTTAAGGCCGGGGCACAAGTGCGGGCTAGGCTTAAGGCCTGGGCACAAGTGCGGGCTAGGCTTAAGGCCTGGGCACAAGTGCGGGCTAGCCTTAAGGCATGGGCACAAGTGCGGGCTAGGCTTAAGGCCTGGGCACAAGTGCGGGCTAGGCTTAAGGCCTGGGCACAAGTGCGGGCTAGGCTTAAGGCCTGGGCACAAGTGCGGGCTAGGCTTAAGGCCTGGGCACAAGTGCGGGCTAGGCTTAAGGCCTGGGCACAAGTGCGGGCTAGGCTTAAGGCCTGGGCACAAGTGCGGGCTAGGCTTAAGGCCTGGGCACAAGTGCGGGCTAGGCTTAAGGCCTGGGCACAAGTGCGGGCTAGGCTTAAGGCCGGGGCACAAGTGCGGGCTAGGCTTAAGGCCGGGGCACAAGTGCGGGCTAGGCTTAAGGCCGGGGCACAAGTGCGGGCTAGGCTTAAGGCCAAGGCACAAGTGCGGGCTAGGCTTAAGGCCAGGGCACAAGTGCAGTGCTGGCTAGGATCAAGGCAGGGGGCACAAGTGCTGGCTAGGCTTAAGGCATGGGCACAAGTGCTGGCTAGGCTTAAGGCATACAGCTAACTCTTTGCACTCTTTGCATAAAGGGTTAGGCACCCATAGGGGTGAAGAGCTAGCTTTCACCCCTCTACTCTGTACTTGGACATTTAGGACTAGATCCTTTGTTGTACAGTGCGGAGCCTCTCCATAACCCCATGCTCCAAGCGACCAGGCACTTCTTGTCTGTCCTCCGTAAATGGGTAATGCCTTCTTCCCCAATTACAGTCATGCATGCGCATTCAGACGGGACAAGAGCGAAGAGCATAAAGCTGGCCCTATGTGCATAACCAATATGAAGCTGAAGACAAAAACAAACAAACAAGCATACAAGGGGCTCAAAAGTGCGGGCTGGGCTTAAGGCCTGGGCACAAGTGCGGGCTGGGCTTAAGGCCTGGGCACAAGTGCGGGCTGGGCTTAAGGCCTGGGCACAAGTGCGGGCTGGGCTTAAGGCCTGGGCACAAGTGCGGGCTAGGCTTAAGGCCGGGGCACTAGTGCGGGCTAGGCTTAAGGCCGGGGCACAAGTGCGGGCTAGGCTTAAGGCCTGGGCACAAGTGCGGGCTAGGCTTAAGGCCTGGGCACAAGTGCGGGCTAGGCTTAAGGCCTGGGCACAAGTGCGGGCTAGGCTTAAGGCCTGGGCACAAGTGCGGGCTAGGCTTAAGGCCTGGGCACAAGTGCGGGCTAGGCTTAAGGCCGGGGCACTAGTGCGGGCTAGGCTTAAGGCCGGGGCACAAGTGCGGGCTAGGCTTAAGGCCGGGGCACAAGTGCGGGCTAGGCTTAAGGCCGGGGCACAAGTGCGGGCTAGGCTTAAGGCCGGGGCACAAGTGCGGGCTAGGCTTAAGGCCGGGGCACAAGTGCGGGCTAGGCTTAAGGCCTGGGCACAAGTGCGGGCTAGGCTTAAGGCCTGGGCACAAGTGCTGGCTAGGCTTAAGGCCTGGGCACAAGTGCGGGCTAGGCTTAAGGCCTGGGCACAAGTGCGGGCTAGGCTTAAGGCCTGGGCACAAGTGCGGGCTAGGCTTAAGGCCAGGGCACAAGTGCGGGCTAGGCTTAAGGCCTGGGCACAAGTGCGGGCTAGGCTTAAGGCCGGGGCACAAGTGCGGGCTAGGCTTAAGGCCGGGGCACAAGTGCGGGCTAGGCTATAGGCCGGGGCACAAGTGCGGGCTAGGCTATAGGCCGGGGCACAAGTGCGGGCTAGGCTTAAGGCCGGGGCACAAGTGCGGGCTAGGCTTAAGGCCGGGGCACAAGTGCGGGCTAGGCTTAAGGCCGGGGCACAAGTGCGGGCTAGGCTTAAGGCCGGGGCACAAGTGCGGGCTAGGCTTAAGGCCGGGGCACAAGTGCGGGCTAGGCTTAAGGCCGGGGCACAAGTGCGGGCTAGGCTAAAGGCCTGGGCACAAGTGCGGGCTAGGCTTAAGGCCGGGGCACAAGTGCGGGCTGGGCTTAAGGCCTGGGCACAAGTGCGGGCTGGGCTTAAGGCCTGGGCACAAGTGCGGGCTGGGCTTAAGGCCGGGCACAAGTGCGGGCTAGGCTTAAGGCCGGGGCACAAGTGCGGGCTAGGCTTAAGGCCGAGGCACAAGTGCAGTGCTGGCTAGGATCAAGGCAGGGGGCACAAGTGCTGGCTCGGCTTAAGGCATTGGCACAATTGCCAGCTAGGCTTAAGGCCTGGGCACAAGTGCAGGCTAGGCTTAAGGCCTGGGCACAAGTGCAGGCTAGGCTTAAGGCCTGGGCACAAGTGCAGGCTAGGCTTAAGGCCTGGGCACAAGTGCAGGCTAGGCTTAAGGCCTGGGCACAAGTGCAGTGCTGGCTAGGATCAAGGCAAGGGGGCACAAGTGCTGGCTAGGCTTAAGGCATGGGCACAAGTGCTGGCTAGGCTTAAGGCATACAGCTAACTCTTTGCACTCTTTGCATAAAGGGTTAGGCACCCATCGGGGTGAAGAGCTAGCTTTCACCCCTCTACTCTGTACTTGGACATTTAGGACTAGATCCTTTGTTGTACAGTGCGGAGCCTCTCCATAACCCCATGCTCCAAGCGACCAGGCACTTCTTGTCTGTCCTCCGTAAATGGGTAATGCCTTCTTCCCCAATTACAGTCGTGCATGTGCATTCAGACGGGACAAGAGCGAAGAGCATAAAGCTGGCCCTATGTGCATAACCAACATGAAGCTGAAGACAAAAACAAACAAACAAGCATACAAAGGGCTCAAAAGTGCGGGCTGGGCTTAAGGCCTGGGCACAAGTGCGGGCTAGGCTTAAGGCCGGGGCACAAGTGCGGGCTAGGCTTAAGGCCGGGGCACAAGTGCGGGCTAGGCTTAAGGCCTGGGCACAAGTGCGGGCTAGGCTTAAGGCCTGGGCACAAGTGCGGGCTAGGCTTAAGGCCTGGGCACAAGTGCGGGCTAGGCTTAAGGCCTGGGCACAAGTGCGGGCTAGGCTTAAGGCCGGGGCACTAGTGCGGGCTAGGCTTAAGGCCGGGGCACAAGTGCGGGCTAGGCTTAAGGCCGGGGCACAAGTGCGGGCTAGGCTTAAGGCCGGGGCACAAGTGCGGGCTAGGCTTAAGGCCGGGGCACAAGTGCGGGCTAGGCTTAAGGCCTGGGCACAAGTGCGGGCTAGGCTTAAGGCCTGGGCACAAGTGCGGGCTAGGCTTAAGGCCTGGGCACAAGTGCGGGCTAGGCTTAAGGCCTGGGCACAAGTGCGGGCTAGGCTTAAGGCCTGGGCACAAGTGCGGGCTAGGCTTAAGGCCAGGGCACAAGTGCGGGCTAGGCTTAAGGCCTGGGCACAAGTGCGGGCTAGGCTTAAGGCCGGGGCACAAGTGCGGGCTAGGCTTAAGGCCGGGGCACAAGTGCGGGCTAGGCTATAGGCCGGGGCACAAGTGCGGGCTAGGCTATAGGCCGGGGCACAAGTGCGGGCTAGGCTTAAGGCCGGGGCACAAGTGCGGGCTAGGCTTAAGGCCGGGGCACAAGTGCGGGCTAGGCTTAAGGCCGGGGCACAAGTGCGGGCTAGGCTTAAGGCCGGGGCACAAGTGCGGGCTAGGCTTAAGGCCGGGGCACAAGTGCGGGCTAGGCTTAAGGCATGGGCACAAGTGCCAGCTAGGCTTAAGGCCTGGACACAAGTGCAGGCTAGGCTTAAGGCATGGGCACAAGTGCAGGCTAGGCTTAAGGCCTGGGCACAAGTGCAGTGCTGGCTAGGATCAAGGCAAGGGGGCACAAGTGCTGGCTAGGCTTAAGGCATGGGCACAAGTGCTGGCTAGGCTTAAGGCATACAGCTAACTCTTTGCATAAAGGGTTAGGCACCCATAGGGGTGAAGAGCTAGCTCTCACCCCTCTACTCTGTACTTGGACATTTAGGACTAGATCCTTTGTTGTACAGTGCGGAGCCTCTCCATAACCCCATGCTCCAAGCGACCAGGCACTTCTTGTCTGTCCTCCGTAAATGGGTAATGCCTTCTTCCCCAATTACAGTCGTGCATGCGCATTCAGACGGGACAAGAGCGAAGAGCATAAAGCTGGCCCTATGTGCATAACCAACATGAAGCTGAAGACAAAAACAAACAAGCATACAAGGGGCTCAAAAGTGCGGGCTGGGCTTAAGGCCGGGGCACAAGTGCGGGCTAGGCTTAAGGCCGGGGCACAAGTGCGGGCTAGGCTTAAGGCCGGGGCACAAGTGCGGGCTAGGCATAAGGCCGGGGCACAAGTGCGGGCTAGGCTTAAGGCCGGGGCACAAGTGCGGGCTAGGCATAAGGCCGGGGCACAAGTGCGGGCTAGGCTTAAGGCCGGGGCACAAGTGCGGGCTAGGCTTAAGGCCGGGGCACAAGTGCGGGCTAGGCTTAAGGCCTGGGCACAAGTGCGGGCTGGGCTTAAGGCCTGGGCACAAGTGCGGGCTTGGCTTTAGGCCGGGGGCACAAGTGCGGGCTAGGCTAAAGGCCGGGGCACAAGTGCGGGCTAGGCTAAAGGCCTGGGCACAAGTGCGGGCTAGGCTTAAGGCCGGGGCACAAGTGCGGGCTAGGCTTAAGGCCTGGCACAAGTGCGGGCTAGGCTTAAGGCCTGGGCACAAGTGCGGGCTAGGCTTAAGGCCTGGGCACAAGTGCGGGCTAGGCTTAAGGCCTGGGCACAAGTGCGGGCTAGGCTTAAGGCCTGGGCACAAGTGCGGGCTAGGCTTAAGGCCTGGGCACAAGTGCGGGCTAGGCTTAAGGCCTGGGCACAAGTGCGGGCTAGGCTTAAGGCCTGGGCACAAGTGCGGGCAAGGCTTAAGGCCGGGGCACAAGTGCGGGCTAGGCTTAAGGCCGGGGCACAAGTGCGGGCTAGGCTTAAGGCCGGGGCACAAGTGCGGGCTAGGCTATAGGCCGGGGCACAAGTGCGGGCTAGGCTTAAGGCCGGGGCACAAGTGCGGGCTGGGCTTAATGCCTGGGCACAAGTGCGGGCTGGGCTTAAGGCCTGGGCACAAGTGCGGGCTGGGCTTAAGGCCTGGGCACAAGTGCGGGCTGGGCTTAAGGCCTGGGCACAAGTGCGGGCTGGGCTTAAGGCCTGGGCACAAGTGCGGGCTGGGCTTAAGGCCTGGGCACAAGTGCGGGCTGGGCTTAAGGCCTGGGCACAAGTGCGGGCTGGGCTTAAGGCCTGGGCACAAGTGCGGGCTGGGCTTAAGGCCTGGGCACAAGTGCGGGCTGGGCTTAAGGCCTGGGCACAAGTGCGGGCTGGGCTTAAGGCCTGGGCACAAGTGCGGGCTGGGCTTAAGGCCTGGGCACAAGTGCGGGCTGGGCTTAAGGCCTGGGCACAAGTGCGGGCTGGGCTTAAGGCCGGGGCACAAGTGCGGGCTAGGCTAAAGGCCTGGGCACAAGTGCGGGCTAGGCTTAAGGCCGGGGCACAAGTGCGGGCTAGGGTTAAGGCCGGGGCACAAGTGCGGGCTAGGGTTAAGGCCGGGGCACAAGTGCGGGCTAGGCTTAAGGCCGGGGCACAAGTGCAGTGCTGGCTAGGATCAAGGCAGGTGGCACAAGTGCTGGCTCGGCTTAAGGCATGGGCACAATTGCCAGCTAGGCTTAAGGCCTGGGCACAAGTGCAGGCTAGGCTTAAGGCCTGGGCACAAGTGCAGGCTAGGCTTAAGGCCTGGCCACAAGTGCGGGCTAGGCTTAAGGCCGATGCACAAGTGCGGGCTAGGCTTAAGGCCGGGGCACAAGTGCGGGCTAGGCTTAAGGCCTGGGCACAAGTGCGGGCTAGGCTTAAGGCCTGGGCACAAGTGCGGGCTAGGCTTATGGCCTGGGCACAAGTGCGGGCTAGGCTTATGGCCTGGGCACAAGTGCGGGCTAGGCTTAAGGCCGGGGCACAAGTGCGGGCTAGGCTTAAGTCCGTGGCACAAGTGCGGGCTAGGCTTAAGGCCGGGGCACAAGTGCGGGCTAGGCTTAAGGCCGGGGCACAAGTGCGGGCTAGGCTTAAGGCCTGGGCACAAGTGCGGGCTAGGCTTATGGCCGGGGCACAAGTGCGGGCTAGGCTTAAGGCCTGGCCACAAGTGCGGGCTAAGCTTAAGGACTGGCCACAAGTGCGGGCTAGGCTTAAGGCCGGGGCACAAGTGCGGGCTAGGCTTAAGGCCTGGGCACAAGTGCGGGCTAGGCTTATGGCCTGGGCACAAGTGCGGGCTAGGCTTAAGGCCGGGGCACAAGTGCGGGCTAGGCTTATGGCCTGGGCACAAGTGCGGGCTAGGCTTAAGGCCGGGGCACAAGTGCGGGCTAGGCTTAAGTCCATGGCACAAGTGCGGGCTAGGCTTAAGGCCGGGGCACAAGTGCGGGCTAGGCTTAAGGCCGGGGCACAAGTGCGGGCTAGGCTTAAGGCCGGGGCACAAGTGCGGGCTAGGCTTAAGGCCGGGGCACAAGTGCGGGCTAGGCTTAAGGCCGGGGCACAAGTGCGGGCTAGGCTTAAGTCCGTGGCACAAGTGCGGGCTAGGCTTAAGGCCTGGGCACAAGTGCGGGCTGGGCTTAAGGCCGGGGCACAAGTGCGGGCTGGGCTTAAGGCCGGGGCACAAGTGCGGGCTGGGCTTAAGGCCGGGGCACAAGTGCGGGCTGGGCTTAAGGCCGGGGCACAAGTGCTGGCTAGGCTTAAGGCCGGGGCACAAGTGCGGGCTAGGCTTAAGGCCGGGGCACAAGTGCGGGCTAGGCTTAAGGCCGGGGCACAAGTGCGGGCTAGGCTTAAGGCCGGGGCACAAGTGCGGGCTAGGCTTAAGGCTGGGGCACAAGTGCAGTGCTGGCTAGGATCAAGGCAGGGGGCACAAGTGCGGGCTAGGCTTAAGGCCGGGGCACAAGTGCGGGCTAGGCTTAAGGCCGGGGCACAAGTGCGGGCTAGGCTTAAGGCCTGGGCACAAGTGCGGGCTAGGCTTATGGCCGGGGCACAAGTGCGGGCTAGGCTTAAGGCCTGGCCACAAGTGCGGGCTAAGCTTAAGGACTGGCCACAAGTGCGGGCTAGGCTTAAGGCCGGGGCACAAGTGCGGGCTAGGCTTAAGGCCTGGGCACAAGTGCGGGCTAGGCTTATGGCCTGGGCACAAGTGCGGGCTAGGCTTAAGGCCGGGGCACAAGTGCGGGCTAGGCTTATGGCCTGGGCACAAGTGCGGGCTAGGCTTAAGGCCGGGGCACAAGTGCGGGCTAGGCTTAAGTCCATGGCACAAGTGCGGGCTAGGCTTAAGGCCGGGGCACAAGTGCGGGCTAGGCTTAAGGCCGGGGCACAAGTGCGGGCTAGGCTTAAGGCCGGGGCACAAGTGCGGGCTAGGCTTAAGGCCGGGGCACAAGTGCGGGCTAGGCTTAAGGCCGGGGCACAAGTGCGGGCTAGGCTTAAGTCCGTGGCACAAGTGCGGGCTAGGCTTAAGGCCTGGGCACAAGTGCGGGCTGGGCTTAAGGCCGGGGCACAAGTGCGGGCTGGGCTTAAGGCCGGGGCACAAGTGCGGGCTGGGCTTAAGGCCGGGGCACAAGTGCGGGCTGGGCTTAAGGCCGGGGCACAAGTGCTGGCTAGGCTTAAGGCCGGGGCACAAGTGCGGGCTAGGCTTAAGGCCGGGGCACAAGTGCGGGCTAGGCTTAAGGCCGGGGCACAAGTGCGGGCTAGGCTTAAGGCATGGGCACAAGTGCGGGCTAGGCTTAAGGCCTGGGCACAAGTGCGGGCTAGGCTTAAGGCCGGGGCACAAGTGCGGGCTAGGCTTAAGGCCGGGGCAGAAGTGCGGGCTAGGCTTAAGGCCGGGGCACAAGTGCGGGCTAGGCTTAAGGCCGGGGCACAAGTGCGGGCTAGGCTTAAGGCCTGGCACAAGTGCGGGCTAGGCTTAAGGCCGGGGCACAAGTGCGGGCTAGGCTTAAGGCCGGGGCACAAGTGCGGGCTAGGCTTAAGGCTGGGGCACAAGTGCAGTGCTGGCTAGGATCAAGGCAGGGGGCACAAGTGCTGGATAGGCTTAAGGCATGGGCACAAGTGCCAGCTAGGCTTAAGGCCTGGGCACAAGTGCAGGCTAGGCTTAAGGCCTGGGCACAAGTGCAGGCTAGGCTTAAGGCCTGGGCACAAGTGCAGTGCTGGCTAGGATCAAGGCAAGGGGGCACAAGTGCTGGCTAGGCTTAAGGCATGGGCACAAGTGCTGGCTAGGCTTAAGGCATACAGCTAACTCTTTGCACTCTTTGCATAAAGGGTTAGGCACCCATCGGGGTGAAGAGCTAGCTTTCACCCCTCTACTCTGTACTTGGACATTTAGGACTAGATCCTTTGTTGTACAGTGCGGAGCCTCTCCATAACCCCATGCTCCAAGCGACCAGGAACTTCTTGTCTGTCCTCCGTAAATGGGTAATGCCTTCTTCCCCAATTACAGTCGTGCATGCGCATTCAGACGGGACAAGAGCGAAGAGCATAAAGCTGGCCCTATGTGCATAACCAACATGAAGCTGAAGACAAAAACAAACAAACAAGCATACAAGGGGCTCAAAAGTGCGGGCTGGGCTTAAGGCCGGGGCACAAGTGCGGGCTAGGCTTAAGGCCGGGGCACAAGTGCGGGCTAGGCTTAAGGCTGGGGCACAAGTGCGGGCTAGGCTTAAGGCCGGGGCACAAGTGCGGGCTAGGCTTAAGGCCGGGGCACAAGTGCGGGCTAGGCATAAGGCCGGGGCACAAGTGCGGGCTAGGCTTAAGGCCGGGGCACAAGTGCGGGCTAGGCTTAAGGCCGGGGCACAAGTGCGGGCTAGGCTTAAGGCCGGGGCACAAGTGCGGGCTAGGCTTAAGGCCGGGGCACAAGTGCGGGCTAGGCTTAAGGCCGGGGCACAAGTGCGGGCTAGGCTTAAGGCCGGGGCACAAGTGCGGGCTTGGCTTAAGGCCGGGGCACAAGTGCGGGCTAGGCTTAAGGCCGGGGCACAAGTGCGGGCTAGGCTTAAGGCCGGTGCACAAGTGCGGGCTAGGCTTAAAGCCTGGGCACAAGTGCGGGCTAGGCTTAAGGCCTGGGCACAAGTGCGGGCTAGGCTTAAGGCCTGGGCACAAGTGCGGGCTAGGCTTAAGGCCTGGGCACAAGTGCGGGCTAGGCATAAGGCCGGGGCACAAGTGCGGGCTAGGCTTAAGGCCGGGGCACAAGTGCGGGCTAGGCTTAAGGCCGGGGCACAAGTGCGGGCTAGGCTTAAGGCCGCGGCACAAGTGCGGGCTAGGCTTAAGGCCGGGGCACAAGTGCGGGCTAGGCTTAAGGCCTGGGCACAAGTGCGGGCTAGGCTTAAGGCCTGGGCACAAGTGCGGGCTAGGCTTAAGGCCTGGGCACAAGTGCGGGCTAGGCTTAAGGCCTGAGCACAAGTGCGGGCTAGGCTTAAGGCCTGGGCACAAGTGCGGGCTAGGCTTAAGGCCGGGGCACACGTGCGGGCTAGGCTTAATGCCGGGGCACACGTGCGGGCTAGGCTTAATGCCGGGGCACACGTGCGGCCTAAGCTTAAGACCGGGGCACAAGTGCGGGCTAGGCTTAAGGCCGGGGCACAAGTGCGGGCTAGGCTTAAGGCCTGGGCACAAGTGCGGGCTAGGCTTAAGGCCTGGGCACAAGTGCGGGCTAGGCTTAAGGCCTGGGCACAAGTGCGGGCTAGGCTTAAGGCCTGGGCACAAGTGCGGGCTAGGCTTATGGCCTGGGCACAAGTGCGGGCTAGGCTTAAGGCCTGGGCACAAGTGCGGGCTAGGCTTAAGGCCTGGGCACAAGTGCGGGCTAGGCTTAAGGCCTGGGCACAAGTGCGGGCTAGGCTTAAGGCCTGGGCACAAGTGCGGGCTAGGCTTAAGGCCTGGGCACAAGTGCGGGCTAGGCTTAAGGCCTGGGCACAAGTGCGGGCTAGGCTTAAGGCCTGGGCACAAGTGCGGGCTAGGCTTAAGGCCGGGGCACAAGTGCGGGCTAGGCTTAAGGCCGGGGCACAAGTGCGGGCTAGGCTTAAGGCCGGGGCACAAGTGCGGGCTAGGCTTAAGGCCGGGGCACAAGTGCGGGCTAGGCTTAAAGGCCAAGGCACAAGTGCGGGCTAGGCTTAAGGCCAGGGCACAAGTGCAGTGCTGGCTAGGATCAAGGCAGGGGGCACAAGTGCTGGCTAGGCTTAAGGCATGGGCACAAGTGCCAGCTAGGCTTAAGGCCTGGACACAAGTGCAGGCTAGGCTTAAGGCATGGGCACAAGTGCAGGCTAGGCTTAAGGCCTGGGCACAAGTGCAGGCTAGGCTTAAGGCCTGGGCACAAGTGCAGTGCTGGCTAGGATCAAGGCAAGGGGGCACAAGTGCTGGCTAGGCTTAAGGCATGGGCACAAGTGCTGGCTAGGCTTAAGGCATACAGCTAACTCTTTGCACTCTTTGCATAAAGGGTTAGGCACCCATAGGGGTGAAGAGCTAGCTTTCACCCCTCTACTCTGTACTTGGACATTTAGGACTAGATCCTTTGTTGTACAGTGCGGAGCCTCTCCATAACCCCATGCTCCAAGCGACCAGGCACTTCTTGTCTGTCCTCCGTAAATGGGTAATGCCTTCTTCCCCAATTCCAGTCGTGCATGCGCATTCAGACGGGACAAGAGCGAAGAGCATAAAGCTGGCCCTATGTGCATAACCAATATGAAGCTGAAGACAAAAACAAACAAACAAGCATACAAGGGGCTCAAAAGTGCGGGCTGGGCTTAAGGCCCGGGCACAAGTGCGGGCTGGGCTTAAGGCCCGGGCACAAGTGCGGGCTGGGCTTAAGGCCCGGGCACAAGTGCGGGCTGGGCTTAAGGCCCGGGCACAAGTGCCGGCTGGGCATAAGGCCGGGGCACAAGTGCGGGCTAGGCTTAAGGCCGGGGCACTAGTGCGGGCTAGGCTTAAGGCCGGGGCACAAGTGCGGGCTAGGCTTAAGGCCGGGGCACAAGTGCGGGCTAGGCTTAAGGCCTGGGCACAAGTGCGGGCTAGGCTTAAGGCCTGGGCACAAGTGCGGGCTAGGCTTAAGGCCTGGGCACAAGTGCGGGCTAGGCTTAAGGCCTGGGCACTAGTGCGGGCTAGGCTTAAGGCCTGGGCACTAGTGCGGGCTAGGCTTAAGGCCGGGGCACAAGTGCGGGCTAGGCTTAAGGCCGGGGCAGAAGTGCGGGCTAGGCTTAAGGCCGGGGCACAAGTGCGGGCTAGGCTTAAGGCCGGGGCACAAGTGCGGGCTAGGCTTAAGGCCTGGCACAAGTGCGGGCTAGGCTTAAGGCCTGGGCACAAGTGCGGGCTAGGCTTAAGGCCTGGGCACAAGTGCGGGCTAGGCTTAAGGCCTGGGCACAAGTGCGGGCTAGGCTTAAGGCCTGGGCACAAGTGCGGGCTAGGCTTAAGGCCTGGGCACAAGTGCGGGCTAGGCTTAAGGCCTGGGCACAAGTGCGGGCTAGGCTTAAGGCCTGGGCACAAGTGCGGGCTAGGCTTAAGGCCTGGGCACAAGTGCGGGCTAGGCTTAAGGCCTGGGCACAAGTGCGGGCTAGGCTTAAGGCCGGGGCACAAGTGCGGGCTAGGCTTAAGGCCTGGGCACAAGTGCGGGCTAGGCTTAAGGCCTGGGCACAAGTGCGGGCTAGGCTTAAGGCCTGGGCACAAGTGCGGGCTAGGCTTAAGGCCGGGGCACAAGTGCGGGCTAGGCTTAAGGCCTGGGCACAAGTGCGGGCTAGGCTTAAGGCCTGGGCACAAGTGCGGGCTAGGCTTAAGGCCTGGGCACAAGTGCGGGCTAGGCTTAAGGCCGGGGCACAAGTGCGGGCTAGGCTTAAGGCCTGAGCACAAGTGCGGGTTAGGCTTAAGGCCGGGGCACAAGTGCGGGCTGGGCTTAATGCCTGGGCACAAGTGCGGGCTGGGCTTAAGGCCGGGCACAAGTGCGGGCTGGGCTTAAGGCCTGGGCACAAGTGCGGGCTAGGCTTAAGGCCTGGGCACAAGTGCGGGCTAGGCTTAAGGCCTGGGCACAAGTGCGGGCTAGGCTTAAGGCCTGGGCACAAGTGCGGGCTAGGCTTAAGGCCGGGGCACAAGTGCGGGCTAGGCTTAAGGCCTGGGCACAAGTGCGGGCTAGGCTTAAGGCCTGGGCACAAGTGCGGGCTAGGCTTAAGGCCTGGGCACAAGTGCGGGCTAGGCTTAAGGCCTGGGCACAAGTGCGGGCTAGGCTTAAGGCCTGGGCACTAGTGCGGGCTAGGCTTAAGGCCTGGGCACTAGTGCGGGCTAGGCTTAAGGCCGGGGCACAAGTGCGGGCTAGGCTTAAGGCCGGGGCAGAAGTGCGGGCTAGGCTTAAGGCCGGGGCACAAGTGCGGGCTAGGCTTAAGGCCGGGGCACAAGTGCGGGCTAGGCTTAAGGCCTGGCACAAGTGCGGGCTAGGCTTAAGGCCTGGGCACAAGTGCGGGCTAGGCTTAAGGCCTGGGCACAAGTGCGGGCTAGGCTTAAGGCCTGGGCACAAGTGCGGGCTAGGCTTAAGGCCTGGGCACAAGTGCGGGCTAGGCTTAAGGCCTGGGCACAAGTGCGGGCTAGGCTTAAGGCCTGGGCACAAGTGCGGGCTAGGCTTAAGGCCTGGGCACAAGTGCGGGCTAGGCTTAAGGCCTGGGCACAAGTGCGGGCTAGGCTTAAGGCCGGGGCACAAGTGCGGGCTAGGCTTAAGGCCTGGGCACAAGTGCGGGCTAGGCTTAAGGCCTGGGCACAAGTGCGGGCTAGGCTTAAGGCCTGGGCACAAGTGCGGGCTAGGCTTAAGGCCGGGGCACAAGTGCGGGCTAGGCTTAAGGCCTGGGCACAAGTGCGGGCTAGGCTTAAGGCCTGGGCACAAGTGCGGGCTAGGCTTAAGGCCGGGGCACAAGTGCGGGCTAGGCTTAAGGCCTGGGCACAAGTGCGGGCTGGGCTTAAGGCCGGGGCACAAGTGCGGGCTGGGCTTAAGGCCGGGGCACAAGTGCTGGCTAGGCTTAAGGCCGGGGCACAAGTGCGGGCTAGGCTTAAGGCCGGGGCACAAGTGCGGGCTAGGCTTAAGGCCGGGGCACAAGTGCGGGCTAGGCTTAAGGCCGGGGCACAAGTGCGGGCTAGGCTTAAGGCTGGGGCACAAGTGCAGTGCTGGCTAGGATCAAGGCAGGGGGCACAAGTGCGGGCTAGGCTTAAGGCCGGGGCACAAGTGCGGGCTAGGCTTAAGGCCGGGGCACAAGTGCGGGCTAGGCTTAAGGCCTGGGCACAAGTGCGGGCTAGGCTTATGGCCGGGGCACAAGTGCGGGCTAGGCTTAAGGCCTGGCCACAAGTGCGGGCTAAGCTTAAGGACTGGCCACAAGTGCGGGCTAGGCTTAAGGCCGGGGCACAAGTGCGGGCTAGGCTTAAGGCCTGGGCACAAGTGCGGGCTAGGCTTATGGCCTGGGCACAAGTGCGGGCTAGGCTTAAGGCCGGGGCACAAGTGCGGGCTAGGTTTATGGCCTGGGCACAAGTGCGGGCTAGGCTTAAGGCCGGGGCACAAGTGCGGGCTAGGCTTAAGTCCATGGCACAAGTGCGGGCTAGGCTTAAGGCCGGGGCACAAGTGCGGGCTAGGCTTAAGGCCGGGGCACAAGTGCGGGCTAGGCTTAAGGCCGGGGCACAAGTGCGGGCTAGGCTTAAGGCCGGGGCACAAGTGCGGGCTAGGCTTAAGGCCGGGGCACAAGTGCGGGCTAGGCTTAAGTCCGTGGCACAAGTGCGGGCTAGGCTTAAGGCCTGGGCACAAGTGCGGGCTGGGCTTAAGGCCGGGGCACAAGTGCGGGCTGGGCTTAAGGCCGGGGCACAAGTGCGGGCTGGGCTTAAGGCCGGGGCACAAGTGCGGGCTGGGCTTAAGGCCGGGGCACAAGTGCTGGCTAGGCTTAAGGCCGGGGCACAAGTGCGGGCTAGGCTTAAGGCCGGGGCACAAGTGCGGGCTAGGCTTAAGGCCGGGGCACAAGTGCGGGCTAGGCTTAAGGCATGGGCACAAGTGCGGGCTAGGCTTAAGGCCTGGGCACAAGTGCGGGCTAGGCTTAAGGCCGGGGCACAAGTGCGGGCTAGGCTTAAGGCCGGGGCAGAAGTGCGGGCTAGGCTTAAGGCCGGGGCACAAGTGCGGGCTAGGCTTAAGGCCGGGGCACAAGTGCGGGCTAGGCTTAAGGCCTGGCACAAGTGCGGGCTAGGCTTAAGGCCGGGGCACAAGTGCGGGCTAGGCTTAAGGCCGGGGCACAAGTGCGGGCTAGGCTTAAGGCTGGGGCACAAGTGCAGTGCTGGCTAGGATCAAGGCAGGGGGCACAAGTGCTGGATAGGCTTAAGGCATGGGCACAAGTGCCAGCTAGGCTTAAGGCCTGGGCACAAGTGCAGGCTAGGCTTAAGGCCTGGGCACAAGTGCAGGCTAGGCTTAAGGCCTGGGCACAAGTGCAGTGCTGGCTAGGATCAAGGCAAGGGGGCACAAGTGCTGGCTAGGCTTAAGGCATGGGCACAAGTGCTGGCTAGGCTTAAGGCATACAGCTAACTCTTTGCACTCTTTGCATAAAGGGTTAGGCACCCATCGGGGTGAAGAGCTAGCTTTCACCCCTCTACTCTGTACTTGGACATTTAGGACTAGATCCTTTGTTGTACAGTGCGGAGCCTCTCCATAACCCCATGCTCCAAGCGACCAGGAACTTCTTGTCTGTCCTCCGTAAATGGGTAATGCCTTCTTCCCCAATTACAGTCGTGCATGTGCATTCAGACGGGACAAGAGCGAAGAGCATAAAGCTGGCCCTATGTGCATAACCAACATGAAGCTGAAGACAAAAACAAACAAACAAGCATACAAAGGGCTCAAAAGTGCGGGCTGGGCTTAAGGCCTGGGCACAAGTGCGGGCTGGGCTTAAGGCCTGGGCACAAGTGCGGGCTGGGCTTAGGGCCTGGGCACAAGTGCGGGCTGGGCTTAGGGCCTGGGCACAAGTGCGGGCTGGGCTTAAGGCCTGGGCACAAGTGCGGGCTGGGCTTAAGGCCTGGGCACAAGTGCGGGCTGGGCTTAAGGCCTGGGCACAAGTGCGGGCTGGGCTTAAGGCCTGGGCACAAGTGCGGGCTGGGCTTAAGGCCGGGGCACAAGTGCGGGCTAGGCTAAAGGCCTGGGCACAAGTGCGGGCTAGGCTTAAGGCCGGGGCACAAGTGCGGGCTAGGCTTAAGGCCGGGGCACAAGTGCGGGCTAGGCTTAAGGCCGGGGCACAAGTGCGGGCTAGGCTTAAGGCCGGGGCACAAGTGCGGGCTAGGCTTAAGGCCGGGGCACAAGTGCGGGCTAGGCTTAAGGCCGGGGCACAAGTGCGGGCTAGGCTTAAGGCCGGGGCACAAGTGCTGGCTAGGCTTAAGGCCGGGGCACAAGTGCTGGCTAGGCTTAAGGCCGGGGCACAAGTGCGGGCTAGGCTTAAGGCCAAGGCACAAGTGCGGGCTAGGCTTAAGGCCGGGGCACAAGTGCAGTGCTGGCTAGGATCAAGGCAGGGGGCACAAGTGCTGGCTAGGCTTAAGGCATGGGCACAAGTGCCAGCTAGGCTTAAGGCCTGGACACAAGTGCAGGCTAGGCTTAAGGCATGGGCACAAGTGCAGGCTAGGCTTAAGGCCTGGGCACAAGTGCAGTGCTGGCTAGGATCAAGGCAAGGGGGCACAAGTGCTGGCTAGGCTTAAGGCATGGGCACAAGTGCTGGCTAGGCTTAAGGCATACAGCTAACTCTTTGCACTCTTTGCATAAAGGGTTAGGCACCCATAGGGGTGAAGAGCTAGCTTTCACCCCTCTACTCTGTACTTGGACATTTAGGACTAGATCCTTTGTTGTACAGTGCGGAGCCTCTCCTTAACCCCATGCTCCAAGCGACCAGGCACTTCTTGTCTGTCCTCCGTAAATGGGTAATGCCTTCTTCCCCAATTACAGTCGTGCATGCGCATTCAGACGGGACAAGAGCGAAGAGCATAAAGCTGGCCCTATGTGCATAACCAACATGAAGCTGAAGACAAAAACAAACAAACAAGCATACAAGGGGCTCAAAAGTGCGGGCTGGGCTTAAGGCCGGGGCACAAGTGCGGGCTAGGCTTAAGGCCGGGGCACAAGTGCGGGCTAGGCTTAAGGCTGGGGCACAAGTGCGGGCTAGGCTTAAGGCCGGGGCACAAGTGCGGGCTAGGCTTAAGGCCGGGGCACAAGTGCGGGCTAGGCATAAGGCCGGGGCACAAGTGCGGGCTAGGCTTAAGGCCGGGGCACAAGTGCGGGCTAGGCTTAAGGCCGGGGCACAAGTGCGGGCTAGGCTTAAGGCCGGGGCACAAGTGCGGGCTAGGCTTAAGGCCGGGGCACAAGTGCGGGCTAGGCTTAAGGCCGGGGCACAAGTGCGGGCTAGGCTTAAGGCCGGGGCACAAGTGCGGGCTTGGCTTAAGGCCGGGGCACAAGTGCGGGCTAGGCTTAAGGCCGGGGCACAAGTGCGGGCTAGGCTTAAGGCCGGTGCACAAGTGCGGGCTAGGCTTAAAGCCTGGGCACAAGTGCGGGCTAGGCTTAAGGCCTGGGCACAAGTGCGGGCTAGGCTTAAGGCCTGGGCACAAGTGCGGGCTAGGCTTAAGGCCTGGGCACAAGTGCGGGCTAGGCATAAGGCCGGGGCACAAGTGCGGGCTAGGCTTAAGGCCGGGGCACAAGTGCGGGCTAGGCTTAAGGCCGGGGCACAAGTGCGGGCTAGGCTTAAGGCCGCGGCACAAGTGCGGGCTAGGCTTAAGGCCGGGGCACAAGTGCGGGCTAGGCTTAAGGCCTGGGCACAAGTGCGGGCTAGGCTTAAGGCCTGGGCACAAGTGCGGGCTAGGCTTAAGGCCTGAGCACAAGTGCGGGCTAGGCTTAAGGCCTGGGCACAAGTGCGGGCTAGGCTTAAGGCCGGGGCACACGTGCGGGCTAGGCTTAATGCCGGGGCACACGTGCGGGCTAGGCTTAATGCCGGGGCACACGTGCGGCCTAAGCTTAAGACCGGGGCACAAGTGCGGGCTAGGCTTAAGGCCGGGGCACAAGTGCGGGCTAGGCTTAAGGCCTGGGCACAAGTGCGGGCTAGGCTTAAGGCCTGGGCACAAGTGCGGGCTAGGCTTAAGGCCTGGGCACAAGTGCGGGCTAGGCTTAAGGCCTGGGCACAAGTGCGGGCTAGGCTTATGGCCTGGGCACAAGTGCGGGCTAGGCTTAAGGCCTGGGCACAAGTGCGGGCTAGGCTTAAGGCCTGGGCACAAGTGCGGGCTAGGCTTAAGGCCTGGGCACAAGTGCGGGCTAGGCTTAAGGCCTGGGCACAAGTGCGGGCTAGGCTTAAGGCCTGGGCACAAGTGCGGGCTAGGCTTAAGGCCTGGGCACAAGTGCGGGCTAGGCTTAAGGCCTGGGCACAAGTGCGGGCTAGGCTTAAGGCCGGGGCACAAGTGCGGGCTAGGCTTAAGGCCGGGGCACAAGTGCGGGCTAGGCTTAAGGCCGGGGCACAAGTGCGGGCTAGGCTTAAGGCCGGGGCACAAGTGCGGGCTAGGCTTAAAGGCCAAGGCACAAGTGCGGGCTAGGCTTAAGGCCAGGGCACAAGTGCAGTGCTGGCTAGGATCAAGGCAGGGGGCACAAGTGCTGGCTAGGCTTAAGGCATGGGCACAAGTGCCAGCTAGGCTTAAGGCCTGGACACAAGTGCAGGCTAGGCTTAAGGCATGGGCACAAGTGCAGGCTAGGCTTAAGGCCTGGGCACAAGTGCAGGCTAGGCTTAAGGCCTGGGCACAAGTGCAGTGCTGGCTAGGATCAAGGCAAGGGGGCACAAGTGCTGGCTAGGCTTAAGGCATGGGCACAAGTGCTGGCTAGGCTTAAGGCATACAGCTAACTCTTTGCACTCTTTGCATAAAGGGTTAGGCACCCATAGGGGTGAAGAGCTAGCTTTCACCCCTCTACTCTGTACTTGGACATTTAGGACTAGATCCTTTGTTGTACAGTGCGGAGCCTCTCCATAACCCCATGCTCCAAGCGACCAGGCACTTCTTGTCTGTCCTCCGTAAATGGGTAATGCCTTCTTCCCCAATTCCAGTCGTGCATGCGCATTCAGACGGGACAAGAGCGAAGAGCATAAAGCTGGCCCTATGTGCATAACCAATATGAAGCTGAAGACAAAAACAAACAAACAAGCATACAAGGGGCTCAAAAGTGCGGGCTGGGCTTAAGGCCCGGGCACAAGTGCGGGCTGGGCTTAAGGCCCGGGCACAAGTGCGGGCTGGGCTTAAGGCCCGGGCACAAGTGCGGGCTGGGCTTAAGGCCCGGGCACAAGTGCCGGCTGGGCATAAGGCCGGGGCACAAGTGCGGGCTAGGCTTAAGGCCGGGGCACTAGTGCGGGCTAGGCTTAAGGCCGGGGCACAAGTGCGGGCTAGGCTTAAGGCCGGGGCACAAGTGCGGGCTAGGCTTAAGGCCTGGGCACAAGTGCGGGCTAGGCTTAAGGCCTGGGCACAAGTGCGGGCTAGGCTTAAGGCCTGGGCACAAGTGCGGGCTAGGCTTAAGGCCTGGGCACTAGTGCGGGCTAGGCTTAAGGCCTGGGCACTAGTGCGGGCTAGGCTTAAGGCCGGGGCACAAGTGCGGGCTAGGCTTAAGGCCGGGGCAGAAGTGCGGGCTAGGCTTAAGGCCGGGGCACAAGTGCGGGCTAGGCTTAAGGCCGGGGCACAAGTGCGGGCTAGGCTTAAGGCCTGGCACAAGTGCGGGCTAGGCTTAAGGCCTGGGCACAAGTGCGGGCTAGGCTTAAGGCCTGGGCACAAGTGCGGGCTAGGCTTAAGGCCTGGGCACAAGTGCGGGCTAGGCTTAAGGCCTGGGCACAAGTGCGGGCTAGGCTTAAGGCCTGGGCACAAGTGCGGGCTAGGCTTAAGGCCTGGGCACAAGTGCGGGCTAGGCTTAAGGCCTGGGCACAAGTGCGGGCTAGGCTTAAGGCCTGGGCACAAGTGCGGGCTAGGCTTAAGGCCGGGGCACAAGTGCGGGCTAGGCTTAAGGCCTGGGCACAAGTGCGGGCTAGGCTTAAGGCCTGGGCACAAGTGCGGGCTAGGCTTAAGGCCTGGGCACAAGTGCGGGCTAGGCTTAAGGCCGGGGCACAAGTGCGGGCTAGGCTTAAGGCCTGGGCACAAGTGCGGGCTAGGCTTAAGGCCTGGGCACAAGTGCGGGCTAGGCTTAAGGCCTGGGCACAAGTGCGGGCTAGGCTTAAGGCCGGGGCACAAGTGCGGGCTAGGCTTAAGGCCTGAGCACAAGTGCGGGTTAGGCTTAAGGCCGGGGCACAAGTGCGGGCTGGGCTTAATGCCTGGGCACAAGTGCGGGCTGGGCTTAAGGCCGGGCACAAGTGCGGGCTGGGCTTAAGGCCTGGGCACAAGTGCGGGCTAGGCTTAAGGCCTGGGCACAAGTGCGGGCTAGGCTTAAGGCCTGGGCACAAGTGCGGGCTAGGCTTAAGGCCTGGGCACAAGTGCGGGCTAGGCTTAAGGCCGGGGCACAAGTGCGGGCTAGGCTTAAGGCCTGGGCACAAGTGCGGGCTAGGCTTAAGGCCTGGGCACAAGTGCGGGCTAGGCTTAAGGCCTGGGCACAAGTGCGGGCTAGGCTTTAGGCCGGGGCACAAGTGCGGGCTAGGCTTAAGGCCTGGGCACAAGTGCGGGCTAGGCTTAAGGCCTGGGCACAAGTGCGGGCTAGGCTTAAGGCCTGGGCACAAGTGCGGGCTAGGCTTAAGGCCGGGGCACAAGTGCGGGCTAGGCTTAAGGCCTGAGCACAAGTGCGGGCTAGGCTTAAGGCCGGGGCACAAGTGCGGGCTGGGCTTAATGCCTGGGCACAAGTGCGGGCTGGGCTTAAGGCCGGGCACAAGTGCGGGCTGGGCTTAAGGCCGGGCACAAGTGCGGGCTGGGCTTAAGGCCTGGGCACAAGTGCGGGCTGGGCTTAAGGCCTGGGCACAAGTGCGGGCTGGGCTTAAGGCCTGGGCACAAGTGCGGGCTGGGCTTAAGGCCTGGGCACAAGTGCGGGCTGGGCTTAAGGCCTGGGCACAAGTGCGGGCTGGGCTTAAGGCCTGGGCACAAGTGCGGGCTGGGCTTAAGGCCTGGGCACAAGTGCGGGCTGGGCTTAAGGCCTGGGCACAAGTGCGGGCTGGGCTTAAGGCCTGGGCACAAGTGCGGGCTGGGCTTAAGGCCTGGGCACAAGTGCGGGCTGGGCTTAAGGCCGGGGCACAAGTGCGGGCTGGGCTTTAGGCCGGGGCACAAGTGCGGGCTAGGCTTTAGGCCGGGGCACAAGTGCGGGCTAGGCTTTAGGCCGGGGCACAAGTGCGGGCTAGGCTAAAGGCCGGGGCACAAGTGCGGGCTAGGCTAAAGGCCTGGGCACAAGTGCGGGCTAGGCTTAAGGCCGGGGCACAAGTGCGGGCTAGGCTTAAGGCCGGGGCACAAGTGCGGGCTAGGCTTAAGGCCGGGGCACAAGTGCGGGCTAGGCTTAAGGCCGGGGCACAAGTGCGGGCTAGGCTTAAGGCCGGGGCACAAGTGCGGGCTAGGCTTAAGGCCGGGGCACAAGTGCGGGCTAGGCTTAAGGCCGGGGCACAAGTGCGGGCTAGGCTTAAGGCCGGGGCACAAGTGCGGGCTAGGCTTAAGGCCGGGGCACAAGTGCGGGCTAGGCTTAAGGCCGGGGCACAAGTGCGGGCTAGGCTTAAGGCCGGGGCACAAGTGCGGGCTAGGCTTAAGGCCGGGGCACAAGTGCGGGCTAGGCTTAAGGCCTGGGCACAAGTGCGGGCTAGGCTTAAGGCCTGGGCACAAGTGCGGGCAAGGCTTAAGGCCTGGGCACAAGTGCGGGCTGGGCTTAAGGCCTGGGCACAAGTGCGGGCTTGGCTTTAGGCCGGGGGCACAAGTGCGGGCTAGGCTAAAGGCCGGGGCACAAGTGCGGGCTAGGCTAAAGGCCTGGGCACAAGTGCGGGCTAGGCTTAAGGCCGGGGCACAAGTGCGGGCTAGGGTTAAGGCCTGGCACAAGTGCGGGCTAGGCTTAAGGCCTGGGCACAAGTGCGGGCTAGGCTTAAGGCCTGGGCACAAGTGCGGGCTAGGCTTAAGGCCTGGGCACAAGTGCGGGCTAGGCTTAAGGCCTGGGCACAAGTGCGGGCTAGGCTTAAGGCCTGGGCACAAGTGCGGGCTAGGCTTAAGGCCTGGGCACAAGTGCGGGCTAGGCTTAAGGCCTGGGCACAAGTGCGGGCTAGGCTTAAGGCCTGGGCACAAGTGCGGGCTAGGCTTAAGGCCGGGGCACAAGTGCGGGCTAGGCTTAAGGCCGGGGCACAAGTGCGGGCTAGGCTTAAGGCCGGGGCACAAGTGCGGGCTAGGCTTAAGGCCGGGGCACAAGTGCGGGCTAGGCTATAGGCCGGGGCACAAGTGCGGGCTAGGCTATAGGCCGGGGCACAAGTGCGGGCTAGGCTTAAGGCCGGGGCACAAGTGCGGGCTGGGCTTAATGCCTGGGCACAAGTGCGGGCTTGGCTTAAGGCCGGGCACAAGTGCGGGCTGGGCTTAAGGCCTGGGCACAAGTGCGGGCTGGGCTTAAGGCCTGGGCACAAGTGCGGGCTGGGCTTAAGGCCTGGGCACAAGTGCGGGCTGGGCTTAAGGCCTGGGCACAAGTGCGGGCTGGGCTTAAGGCCTGGGCACAAGTGCGGGCTGGGCTTAAGGCCTGGGCACAAGTGCGGGCTGGGCTTAAGGCCTGGGCACAAGTGCGGGCTGGGCTTAAGGCCTGGGCACAAGTGCGGGCTGGGCTTAAGGCCTGGGCACAAGTGCGGGCTGGGCTTAAGGCCTGGGCACAAGTGCGGGCTGGGCTTAAGGCCTGGGCACAAGTGCGGGCTGGGCTTAAGGCCTGGGCACAAGTGCGGGCTGGGCTTAAGGCCTGGGCACAAGTGCGGGCTG
Source organism: Ranitomeya imitator (assembly GCF_032444005.1). Classification (NCBI taxonomy): domain Eukaryota; kingdom Metazoa; phylum Chordata; class Amphibia; order Anura; family Dendrobatidae; genus Ranitomeya; species Ranitomeya imitator. Next base: position 2,062,438 of record NW_027194471.1, read on the forward strand.
GGCTTAAGGCCTGGGCACAAGTGCGGGCTGGGCTTAAGGCCTGGGCACAAGTGCGGGCTGGGCTTAAGGCCGGGGCACAAGTGCGGGCTAGGCTAAAGGCCTGGGCACAAGTGCGGGCTAGGCTTAAGGCCGGGGCACAAGTGCGGGCTAGGGTTAAGGCCGGGGCACAAGTGCGGGCTAGGGTTAAGGCCGGGGCACAAGTGCGGGCTAGGCTTAAGGCCGGGGCACAAGTGCAGTGCTGGCTAGGATCAAGGCAGGTGGCACAAGTGCTGGCTCGGCTTAAGGCATGGGCACAATTGCCAGCTAGGCTTAAGGCCTGGGCACAAGTGCAGGCTAGGCTTAAGGCCTGGGCACAAGTGCAGGCTAGGCTTAAGGCCTGGGCACAAGTGCAGTGCTGGCTAGGATCAAGGCAAGGGGGCACAAGTGCTGGCTAGGCTTAAGGCATGGGCACAAGTGCTGGCTAGGCTTAAGGCATACAGCTAACTCTTTGCACTCTTTGCATAAAGGGTTAGGCACCCATCGGGGTGAAGAGCTAGCTTTCACCCCTCTACTCTGTACTTGGACATTTAGGACTAGATCCTTTGTTGTACAGTGCGGAGCCTCTCCATAACCCCATGCTCCAAGCGACCAGGCACCACTTGTCTGTCCTCCGTAAATGGGTAATGCCTTCTTCCCCAATTACAGTCGTGCATGTGCATTCAGACGGGACAAGAGCGAAGAGCATAAAGCTGGCCCTATGTGCATAACCAACATGAAGCTGAAGACAAAAACAAACAAACAAGCATACAAGGGGCTCAAAAGTGCGGGCTGGGCTTAAGGCCTGGGCACAAGTGCGGGCTAGGCTTAAGGCCGGGGCACAAGTGCGGGCTGGGCTTAAGGCCTGGGCACAAGAGCGGGCTGGGCTTAAGGCCTGGGCACAAGAGCGGGCTGGGCTTAAGGCCTGGGCACAAGTGCGGGCTGGGCTTAATGCCTGGGCACAAGTGCGGGCTGGGCTTAAGGCCGGGCACAAGTGCGGGCTGGGCTTAAGGCCTGGGCACAAGTGCGGGCTGGGCTTAAGGCCTGGGCACAAGTGCGGGCTGGGCTTAAGGCCTGGGCACAAGTGCGGGCTGGGCTTAAGGCCGGGGCACAAGTGCGGGCTAGGCTTAAGGCCGGGGCACAAGTGCGGGCTAGGCTTAAGGCCGGGGCACAAGTGCGGGCTAGGCTTAAGGCCGGGGCACAAGTGCGGGCTAGGCATAAGGCCGGGGCACAAGTGCGGGCTAGGCTTAAGGCCGCGGCACAAGTGCGGGCTAGGCTTAAGGCCGGGGCACAAGTGCGGGCTAGGCTTAAGGCCTGGGCACAAGTGCGGGCTAGGCTTAAGGCCAGGGCACAAGTGCGGGCTAGGCTTAAAGCCTGAGCACAAGTGCGGGCTAGGCTTAAGGCCGGGGCACAAGTGCGGGCTAGGCTTAAGGCCGGGGCACAAGTGCGGGCTAGGCTTAAGGCCGGGGCACAAGTGCGGGCTAGGCTTAAGGCCGGGGCACAAGTGCGGGCTAGGCTTAAGGCCGGGGCACAAGTGCGGGCTAGGCTTAAGGCCGGGGCACAAGTGCGGGCTAGGCTTAAGGCCGGGGCACAAGTGCGGGCTAGGCTTAAGGCCGGGGCACAAGTGCGGGCTAAGCTTAAGGCCGGGGCACAAGTGCGGGCTAGGCTTAAGGCCGGGGCACAAGTGCGGGCTAGGCTTAAGGCCGGGGCACAAGTGCGGGCTAGGCTTAAGGCCGGGGCACAAGTGCGGGCTAGGCTTAAGGCCGGGGCACAAGTGCGGGCTAGGCTTAAGGCCGGGGCACAAGTGCGGGCTAGGCTTAAGGCCGGGGCACAAGTGCGGGCTAGGCTTAAGGCCGGGGCACAAGTGCTGGCTAGGCTTAAGGCCGGGGCACAAGTGCTGGCTAGGCTTAAGGCCGGGGCACAAGTGCGGGCTAGGCTTAAGGCCAAGGCACAAGTGCGGGCTAGGCTTAAGGCCGGGGCACAAGTGCAGTGCTGGCTAGGATCAAGGCAGGGGGCACAAGTGCTGGCTAGGCTTAAGGCATGGGCACAAGTGCCAGCTAGGCTTAAGGCCTGGACACAAGTGCAGGCTAGGCTTAAGGCATGGGCACAAGTGCAGGCTAGGCTTAAGGCCTGGGCACAAGTGCAGTGCTGGCTAGGATCAAGGCAAGGGGGCACAAGTGCTGGCTAGGCTTAAGGCATGGGCACAAGTGCTGGCTAGGCTTAAGGCATACAGCTAACTCTTTGCACTCTTTGCATAAAGGGTTAGGCACCCATAGGGGTGAAGAGCTAGCTTTCACCCCTCTACTCTGTACTTGGACATTTAGGACTAGATCCTTTGTTGTACAGTGCGGAGCCTCTCCTTAACCCCATGCTCCAAGCGACCAGGCACTTCTTGTCTGTCCTCCGTAAATGGGTAATGCCTTCTTCCCCAATTACAGTCGTGCATGCGCATTCAGACGGGACAAGAGCGAAGAGCATAAAGCTGGCCCTATGTGCATAACCAACATGAAGCTGAAGACAAAAACAAACAAACAAGCATACAAGGGGCTCAAAAGTGCGGGCTGGGCTTAAGGCCGGGGCACAAGTGCGGGCTAGGCTTAAGGCCGGGGCACAAGTGCGGGCTAGGCTTAAGGCCGGGGCACAAGTGCGGGCTAGGCTTAAGGCCGGGGCACAAGTGCGGGCTAGGCTTAAGGCCGGGGCACAAGTGCGGGCTAGGCTTAAGGCCGGGGCACAAGTGCGGGCTAGGCATAAGGCCGGGGCACAAGTGCGGGCTAGGCTTAAGGCCGGGGCACAAGTGCGGGCTAGGCTTAAGGCCGGGGCACAAGTGCGGGCTAGGCTTAAGGCCAGGGCACAAGTGCGGGCTAGGCTTAAGGCCGGGGCACAAGTGCGGGCTAGGCTTAAGGCCGGGGCACAAGTGCGGGCTAGGCTTAAGGCCGGGGCACAAGTGCGGGCTTGGCTTAAGGCCGGGGCACAAGTGCGGGCTAGGCTTAAGGCCGGGGCACAAGTGCGGGCTAGGCTTAAGGCCGGTGCACAAGTGCGGGCTAAGCTTAAAGCCTGGGCACAAGTGCGGGCTAGGCTTAAGGCCTGGGCACAAGTGCGGGCTAGGCTTAAGGCCTGGGCACAAGTGCGGGCTAGGCTTAAGGCCTGGGCACAAGTGCGGGCTAGGCATAAGGCCGGGGCACAAGTGCGGGCTAGGCTTAAGGCCGGGGCACAAGTGCGGGCTAGGCTTAAGGCCGGGGCACAAGTGCGGGCTAGGCTTAAGGCCGCGGCACAAGTGCGGGCTAGGCTTAAGGCCGGGGCACAAGTGCGGGCTAGGCTTAAGGCCTGGGCACAAGTGCGGGCTAGGCTTAAGGCCTGGGCACAAGTGCGGGCTAGGCTTAAGGCCTGAGCACAAGTGCGGGCTAGGCTTAAGGCCTGGGCACAAGTGCGGGCTAGGCTTAAGGCCGGGGCACACGTGCGGGCTAGGCTTAATGCCGGGGCACACGTGCGGGCTAGGCTTAATGCCGGGGCACACGTGCGGCCTAAGCTTAAGACCGGGGCACAAGTGCGGGCTAGGCTTAAGGCCGGGGCACAAGTGCGGGCTAGGCTTAAGGCCTGGGCACAAGTGCGGGCTAGGCTTAAGGCCTGGGCACAAGTGCGGGCTAGGCTTAAGGCCTGGGCACAAGTGCGGGCTAGGCTTAAGGCCTGGGCACAAGTGCGGGCTAGGCTTATGGCCTGGGCACAAGTGCGGGCTAGGCTTAAGGCCTGGGCACAAGTGCGGGCTAGGCTTAAGGCCTGGGCACAAGTGCGGGCTAGGCTTAAGGCCTGGGCACAAGTGCGGGCTAGGCTTAAGGCCTGGGCACAAGTGCGGGCTAGGCTTAAGGCCTGGGCACAAGTGCGGGCTAGGCTTAAGGCCTGGGCACAAGTGCGGGCTAGGCTTAAGGCCTGGGCACAAGTGCGGGCTAGGCTTAAGGCCGGGGCACAAGTGCGGGCTAGGCTTAAGGCCGGGGCACAAGTGCGGGCTAGGCTTAAGGCCGGGGCACAAGTGCGGGCTAGGCTTAAGGCCGGGGCACAAGTGCGGGCTAGGCTTAAAGGCCAAGGCACAAGTGCGGGCTAGGCTTAAGGCCAGGGCACAAGTGCAGTGCTGGCTAGGATCAAGGCAGGGGGCACAAGTGCTGGCTAGGCTTAAGGCATGGGCACAAGTGCCAGCTAGGCTTAAGGCCTGGACACAAGTGCAGGCTAGGCTTAAGGCATGGGCACAAGTGCAGGCTAGGCTTAAGGCCTGGGCACAAGTGCAGGCTAGGCTTAAGGCCTGGGCACAAGTGCAGTGCTGGCTAGGATCAAGGCAAGGGGGCACAAGTGCTGGCTAGGCTTAAGGCATGGGCACAAGTGCTGGCTAGGCTTAAGGCATACAGCTAACTCTTTGCACTCTTTGCATAAAGGGTTAGGCACCCATAGGGGTGAAGAGCTAGCTTTCACCCCTCTACTCTGTACTTGGACATTTAGGACTAGATCCTTTGTTGTACAGTGCGGAGCCTCTCCATAACCCCATGCTCCAAGCGACCAGGCACTTCTTGTCTGTCCTCCGTAAATGGGTAATGCCTTCTTCCCCAATTCCAGTCGTGCATGCGCATTCAGACGGGACAAGAGCGAAGAGCATAAAGCTGGCCCTATGTGCATAACCAATATGAAGCTGAAGACAAAAACAAACAAACAAGCATACAAGGGGCTCAAAAGTGCGGGCTGGGCTTAAGGCCCGGGCACAAGTGCGGGCTGGGCTTAAGGCCCGGGCACAAGTGCGGGCTGGGCTTAAGGCCCGGGCACAAGTGCGGGCTGGGCTTAAGGCCCGGGCACAAGTGCCGGCTGGGCATAAGGCCGGGGCACAAGTGCGGGCTAGGCTTAAGGCCGGGGCACTAGTGCGGGCTAGGCTTAAGGCCGGGGCACAAGTGCGGGCTAGGCTTAAGGCCGGGGCACAAGTGCGGGCTAGGCTTAAGGCCTGGGCACAAGTGCGGGCTAGGCTTAAGGCCTGGGCACAAGTGTGGGCTAGGCTTAAGGCCTGGGCACAAGTGCGGGCTAGGCTTAAGGCCTGGGCACTAGTGCGGGCTAGGCTTAAGGCCTGGGCACTAGTGCGGGCTAGGCTTAAGGCCGGGGCACAAGTGCGGGCTAGGCTTAAGGCCGGGGCAGAAGTGCGGGCTAGGCTTAAGGCCGGGGCACAAGTGCGGGCTAGGCTTAAGGCCGGGGCACAAGTGCGGGCTAGGCTTAAGGCCTGGCACAAGTGCGGGCTAGGCTTAAGGCCTGGGCACAAGTGCGGGCTAGGCTTAAGGCCTGGGCACAAGTGCGGGCTAGGCTTAAGGCCTGGGCACAAGTGCGGGCTAGGCTTAAGGCCTGGGCACAAGTGCGGGCTAGGCTTAAGGCCTGGGCACAAGTGCGGGCTAGGCTTAAGGCCTGGGCACAAGTGCGGGCTAGGCTTAAGGCCTGGGCACAAGTGCGGGCTAGGCTTAAGGCCTGGGCACAAGTGCGGGCTAGGCTTAAGGCCTGGGCACAAGTGCGGGCTAGGCTTAAGGCCGGGGCACAAGTGCGGGCTAGGCTTAAGGCCTGGGCACAAGTGCGGGCTAGGCTTAAGGCCTGGGCACAAGTGCGGGCTAGGCTTAAGGCCTGGGCACAAGTGCGGGCTAGGCTTAAGGCCGGGGCACAAGTGCGGGCTAGGCTTAAGGCCTGGGCACAAGTGCGGGCTAGGCTTAAGGCCTGGGCACAAGTGCGGGCTAGGCTTAAGGCCTGGGCACAAGTGCGGGCTAGGCTTAAGGCCGGGGCACAAGTGCGGGCTAGGCTTAAGGCCTGAGCACAAGTGCGGGTTAGGCTTAAGGCCGGGGCACAAGTGCGGGCTGGGCTTAATGCCTGGGCACAAGTGCGGGCTGGGCTTAAGGCCGGGCACAAGTGCGGGCTAGGCTTAAGGCCTGGGCACAAGTGCGGGCTAGGCTTAAGGCCTGGGCACAAGTGCGGGCTAGGCTTAAGGCCTGGGCACAAGTGCGGGCTAGGCTTAAGGCCTGGGCACAAGTGCGGGCTAGGCTTAAGGCCGGGGCACAAGTGCGGGCTAGGCTTAAGGCCTGGGCACAAGTGCGGGCTAGGCTTAAGGCCTGGGCACAAGTGCGGGCTAGGCTTAAGGCCTGGGCACAAGTGCGGGCTAGGCTTTAGGCCGGGGCACAAGTGCGGGCTAGGCTTAAGGCCTGGGCACAAGTGCGGGCTAGGCTTAAGGCCTGGGCACAAGTGCGGGCTAGGCTTAAGGCCTGGGCACAAGTGCGGGCTAGGCTTAAGGCCGGGGCACAAGTGCGGGCTAGGCTTAAGGCCTGAGCACAAGTGCGGGCTAGGCTTAAGGCCGGGGCACAAGTGCGGGCTGGGCTTAATGCCTGGGCACAAGTGCGGGCTGGGCTTAAGGCCGGGCACAAGTGCGGGCTGGGCTTAAGGCCGGGCACAAGTGCGGGCTGGGCTTAAGGCCTGGGCACAAGTGCGGGCTGGGCTTAAGGCCTGGGCACAAGTGCGGGCTGGGCTTAAGGCCTGGGCACAAGTGCGGGCTGGGCTTAAGGCCTGGGCACAAGTGCGGGCTGGGCTTAAGGCCTGGGCACAAGTGCGGGCTGGGCTTAAGGCCTGGGCACAAGTGCGGGCTGGGCTTAAGGCCTGGGCACAAGTGCGGGCTGGGCTTAAGGCCTGGGCACAAGTGCGGGCTGGGCTTAAGGCCTGGGCACAAGTGCGGGCTGGGCTTAAGGCCTGGGCACAAGTGCGGGCTGGGCTTAAGGCCTGGGCACAAGTGCGGGCTGGGCTTAAGGCCGGGGCACAAGTGCGGGCTGGGCTTTAGGCCGGGGCACAAGTGCGGGCTAGGCTTTAGGCCGGGGCACAAGTGCGGGCTAGGCTTTAGGCCGGGGCACAAGTGCGGGCTAGGCTTTAGGCCGGGGCACAAGTGCGGGCTAGGCTAAAGGCCTGGGCACAAGTGCGGGCTAGGCTTAAGGCCGGGGCACAAGTGCGGGCTAGGCTTAAGGCCGGGGCACAAGTGCGGGCTAGGCTTAAGGCCGGGGCACAAGTGCGGGCTAGGCTTAAGGCCGGGGCACAAGTGCGGGCTAGGCTTAAGGCCGGGGCACAAGTGCGGGCTAGGCTTAAGGCCGGGGCACAAGTGCGGGCTAGGCTTAAGGCCGGGGCACAAGTGCGGGCTAGGCTTAAGGCCGGGGCACAAGTGCGGGCTAGGCTTAAGGCCGGGGCACAAGTGCGGGCTAGGCTTAAGGCCGGGGCACAAGTGCGGGCTAGGCTTAAGGCCGGGGCACAAGTGCGGGCTAGGCTTAAGGCCGGGGCACAAGTGCGGGCTAGGCTTAAGGCCTGGGCACAAGTGCGGGCTAGGCTTAAGGCCTGGGCACAAGTGCAGGCTGGGCTTAAGGCCTGGGCACAAGTGCGGGCTGGGCTTAAGGCCTGGGCACAAGTGCGGGCTTGGCTTTAGGCCGGGGGCACAAGTGCGGGCTAGGCTAAAGGCCGGGGCACAAGTGCGGGCTAGGCTAAAGGCCTGGGCACAAGTGCGGGCTAGGCTTAAGGCCGGGGCACAAGTGCGGGCTAGGGTTAAGGCCTGGCACAAGTGCGGGCTAGGCTTAAGGCCTGGGCACAAGTGCGGGCTAGGCTTAAGGCCTGGGCACAAGTGCGGGCTAGGCTTAAGGCCTGGGCACAAGTGCGGGCTAGGCTTAAGGCCTGGGCACAAGTGCGGGCTAGGCTTAAGGCCTGGGCACAAGTGCGGGCTAGGCTTAAGGCCTGGGCACAAGTGCGGGCTAGGCTTAAGGCCTGGGCACAAGTGCGGGCTAGGCTTAAGGCCTGGGCACAAGTGCGGGCTAGGCTTAAGGCCGGGGCACAAGTGCGGGCTAGGCTTAAGGCCGGGGCACAAGTGCGGGCTAGGCTTAAGGCCGGGGCACAAGTGCGGGCTAGGCTTAAGGCCGGGGCACAAGTGCGGGCTAGGCTATAGGCCGGGGCACAAGTGCGGGCTAGGCTATAGGCCGGGGCACAAGTGCGGGCTAGGCTTAAGGCCGGGGCACAAGTGCGGGCTGGGCTTAATGCCTGGGCACAAGTGCGGGCTGGGCTTAAGGCCGGGCACAAGTGCGGGCTGGGCTTAAGGCCTGGGCACAAGTGCGGGCTGGGCTTAAGGCCTGGGCACAAGTGCGGGCTGGGCTTAAGGCCTGGGCACAAGTGCGGGCTGGGCTTAAGGCCTGGGCACAAGTGCGGGCTGGGCTTAAGGCCTGGGCACAAGTGCGGGCTGGGCTTAAGGCCTGGGCACAAGTGCGGGCTGGGCTTAAGGCCTGGGCACAAGTGCGGGCTGGGCTTAAGGCCTGGGCACAAGTGCGGGCTGGGCTTAAGGCCTGGGCACAAGTGCGGGCTGGGCTTAAGGCCTGGGCACAAGTGCGGGCTGGGCTTAAGGCCTGGGCACAAGTGCGGGCTGGGCTTAAGGCCTGGGCACAAGTGCGGGCTGGGCTTAAGGCCTGGGCACAAGTGCGGGCTGGGCTTAAGGCCTGGGCACAAGTGCGGGCTGGGCTTAAGGCCTGGGCACAAGTGCGGGCTGGGCTTAAGGCCGGGGCACAAGTGCGGGCTAGGCTAAAGGCCTGGGCACAAGTGCGGGCTAGGCTTAAGGCCGGGGCACAAGTGCGGGCTAGGGTTAAGGCCGGGGCACAAGTGCGGGCTAGGGTTAAGGCCGGGGCACAAGTGCGGGCTAGGCTTAAGGCCGGGGCACAAGTGCAGTGCTGGCTAGGATCAAGGCAGGTGGCACAAGTGCTGGCTCGGCTTAAGGCATGGGCACAATTGCCAGCTAGGCTTAAGGCCTGGGCACAAGTGCAGGCTAGGCTTAAGGCCTGGGCACAAGTGCAGGCTAGGCTTAAGGCCTGGGCACAAGTGCAGTGCTGGCTAGGATCAAGGCAAGGGGGCACAAGTGCTGGCTAGGCTTAAGGCATGGGCACAAGTGCTGGCTAGGCTTAAGGCATACAGCTAACTCTTTGCACTCTTTGCATAAAGGGTTAGGCACCCATCGGGGTGAAGAGCTAGCTTTCACCCCTCTACTCTGTACTTGGACATTTAGGACTAGATCCTTTGTTGTACAGTGCGGAGCCTCTCCATAACCCCATGCTCCAAGCGACCAGGCACCACTTGTCTGTCCTCCGTAAATGGGTAATGCCTTCTTCCCCAATTACAGTCGTGCATGTGCATTCAGACGGGACAAGAGCGAAGAGCATAAAGCTGGCCCTATGTGCATAACCAACATGAAGCTGAAGACAAAAACAAACAAACAAGCATACAAGGGGCTCAAAAGTGCGGGCTGGGCTTAAGGCCTGGGCACAAGTGCGGGCTAGGCTTAAGGCCGGGGCACAAGTGCGGGCTGGGCTTAAGGCCTGGGCACAAGAGCGGGCTGGGCTTAAGGCCTGGGCACAAGAGCGGGCTGGGCTTAAGGCCTGGGCACAAGTGCGGGCTGGGCTTAATGCCTGGGCACAAGTGCGGGCTGGGCTTAAGGCCGGGCACAAGTGCGGGCTGGGCTTAAGGCCTGGGCACAAGTGCGGGCTGGGCTTAAGGCCTGGGCACAAGTGCGGGCTGGGCTTAAGGCCTGGGCACAAGTGCGGGCTGGGCTTAAGGCCTGGGCACAAGTGCGGGCTGGGCTTAAGGCCGGGGCACAAGTGCGGGCTAGGCTTAAGGCCGGGGCACAAGTGCGGGCTAGGCTTAAGGCCGGGGCACAAGTGCGGGCTAGGCTTAAGGCCGGGGCACAAGTGCGGGCTAGGCTTAAGGCCGGGGCACAAGTGCGGGCTAGGCTTAAGGCCGGGGCACAAGTGCGGGCTAGGCTTAAGGCCTGGGCACAAGTGCGGGCTAGGCTTAAGGCCTGGGCACAAGTGCGGGCTAGGCTTAAGGCCTGGGCACAAGTGCGGGCTAGGCTTAAGGCCTGGGCACAAGTGCGGGCTGGGCTTAAGGCCTGGGCACAAGTGCGGGCTGGGCTTAAGGCCTGGGCACAAGTGCGGGCTGGGCTTAAGGCCTGGGCACAAGTGCGGGCTGGGCTTAAGGCCTGGGCACAAGTGCGGGCTGGGCTTAAGGCCTGGGCACAAGTGCGGGCTGGGCTTAAGGCCGGGGCACAAGTGCGGGCTGGGCTTAAGGCCGGGGCACAAGTGCGGGCTGGGCTTAAGGCCGGGGCACAAGTGCGGGCTGGGCTTAAGGCCGGGACACAAGTGCGGGCTAGGCTTAAGGCCGTGGCACAAGTGAGGGCTAGGCTTAAGGCCGGGGCACAAGTGCGGGCTAGGCTAAAGGCCTGGGCACAAGTGCGGGCTATGCTTAAGGCCGGGGCACTAGTGCGGGCTAGGCTTAAGGCCTGGGCACAAGTGCGGGCTAGGCTTAAGGCCTGGGCACAAGTGCGGGCTAGGCTTAAGGCCGGGGCACAAGTGCGGGCTAAGCTTAAGGCCTGGGCACAAGTGCGGGCTAGGCTTAAGGCCGGGGCACAAGTGCGGGCTAGGCTTAAGGCCGTGGCACAAGTGAGGGCTAGGCTTAAGGCCGGGGCACAAGTGCGGGCTAGGCTTAAGGCCGGGGCACAAGTGCGGGCTAGGCTTAAGGCCGGGGCACAAGTGCGGCTGCTTAAAGCCGGGGCACAAGTGCGGGCTAGGCTTAAGGCCGGGGCACAAGTGCGGGCTAGGCTTAAGGCCGGGGCACAAGTGCGGGCTAGGCTTAAGGCCGGGGCACAAGTGCGGGCTAGGCTTAAGGCCGGGGCACAAGTGCGGGCTAGGCTTAAGGCCGGGGCACAAGTGCGGCTGCTTAAAGCCGGGGCACAAGTGCGGGCTAGGCTTAAGGCCGGGGCACAAGTGCGGGCTAGGCTTAAGGCCGGGGCACAAGTGCGGGCTAGGCTTAAGGCCGGGGCACAAGTGCGGGCTAGGCTTAAGGCCGGGGCACAAGTGCGGGCTAGGCTTAAGGCATGGGCACAAGTGCCAGCTAGGCTTAAGGCCTGGACACAAGTGCAGGCTAGGCTTAAGGCATGGGCACAAGTGCAGGCTAGGCTTAAGGCCTGGGCACAAGTGCAGTGCTGGCTAGGATCAAGGCAAGGGGGCACAAGTGCTGGCTAGGCTTAAGGCATGGGCACAAGTGCTGGCTAGGCTTAAGGCATACAGCTAACTCTTTGCACTCTTTGCATAAAGGGTTAGGCACCCATAGGGGTGAAGAGCTAGCTTTCACCCCTCTACTCTGTACTTGGACATTTAGGACTAGATCCTTTGTTGTACATTGCGGAGCCTCTCCATAACCCCATGCTCCAAGCGACCAGGCACTTCTTGTCTGTCCTCCGTAAATGGGTAATGCCTTCTTCCCCAATTACAGTCGTGCATGCGCATTCAGACGGGACAAGAGCGAAGAGCATAAAGCTGGCCCTATGTGCATAACCAACATGAAGCTGAAGACAAAAACAAACAAGCATACAAGGGGCTCAAAAGTGCAGGCTGGGCTTAAGGCCGGGGCACAAGTGCGGGCTAGGCTTAAGGCCGGGGCACAAGTGCGGGCTAGGCTTAAGGCCGGGGCACAAGTGCGGGCTAGGCTTAAGGCCGGGGCACAAGTGCGGGCTAGGCTTAAGGCCGGGGCACAAGTGCGGGCTAGGCTTAAGGCCGGGGCACAAGTGCGGGCTAGGCTTAAGGCCGGGGCACAAGTGCGGGCTAGGCTTAAGGCCGGGGCACAAGTGCGGGCTAGGCTTAAGGCCGGGGCACAAGTGCGGGCTTGGCTTAAGGCCGGGGCACAAGTGCGGGCTTGGCTTAAGGCCGGGGCACAAGTGCGGGCTAGGCTTAAGGCCGGGGCACAAGTGCGGGCTAGGCTTAAGGCCTGGGCACAAGTGCGGGCTAGGCTTAAGGCCTGGGCACAAGTGCGGGCTAGGCTTAAGGCCTGGGCACAAGTGCGGGCTAGGCTTAAGGCCGGGGCACAAGTGCGGGCTAGGCTTAAGGCCGGGGCACAAGTGCGGGCTAGGCTTAAGGCCGGGGCACAAGTGCGGGCTAGGCTTAAGGCCGGGGCACAAGTGCGGGCTAGGCTTAAGGCCGGGGCACAAGTGCGGGCTAGGCTTAAGGCCGGGGCACAAGTGCGGGCTAGGCTTAAGGCCGGGGCACAAGTGCGGGCTAGGCTTAAGGCCTGGGCACAAGTGCGGGCTAGGCTTAAGGCCTGGGCACAAGTGCGGGCTAGGCTTAAGGCCGGGGCACACGTGCGGGCTAGGCTTAATGCCGGGGCACACGTGCGGGCTAGGCTTAATGCCGGGGCACAAGTGCGGGCTAGGCTTAAGACCGGGGCACACGTGCGGCCTAGGCTTAAGACCGGGGCACAAGTGCGGGCTAGGCTTAAGGCCGGGGCACAAGTGCGGGCTAGGCTTAAGGCCGGGGCACAAGTGCGGGCTAGGCTTAAGGCCGGGGCACAAGTGCGGGCTAGGCTTAAGGCCGGGGCACAAGTGCGGGCTAGGCTTAAGGCCTGGGCACAAGTGCGGGCTAGGCTTAAGGCCTGGGCACAAGTGCGGGCTAGCCTTAAGGCCTGGGCACAAGTGCGGGCTAGGCTTAAGGCCTGGGCACAAGTGCGGGCTAGGCTTAAGGCCTGGGCACAAGTGCGGGCTAGGCTTAAGGCCTGGGCACAAGTGCGGGCTAGGCTTAAGGCCTGGGCACAAGTGCGGGCTAGGCTTAAGGCCTGGGCACAAGTGCGGGCTAGGCTTAAGGCCTGGGCACAAGTGCGGGCTAGGCTTAAGGCCTGGGCACAAGTGCGGGCTAGGCTTAAGGCCTGGGCACAAGTGCGGGCTAGGCTTAAGGCCTGGGCACAAGTGCGGGCTAGGCTTAAGGCCTGGGCACAAGTGCGGGCTAGGCTTAAGGCCTGGGCACAAGTGCGGGCTAGGCTTAAGGCCGGGGCACAAGTGCGGGCTAGGCTTAAGGCCGGGGCACAAGTGCGGGCTAGGCTTAAGGCCGGGGCACAAGTGCGGGCTAGGCTTAAGGCCGGGGCACAAGTGCGGGCTAGGCTTAAGGCCGGGGCACAAGTGCGGGCTAGGCTTAAGGCCAAGGCACAAGTGCGGGCTAGGCTTAAGGCCAGGGCACAAGTGCAGTGCTGGCTAGGATCAAGGCAGGGGGCACAAGTGCTGGCTAGGCTTAAGGCATGGGCACAAGTGCCAGCTAGGCTTAAGGCCTGGACACAAGTGCAGGCTAGGCTTAAGGCATGGGCACAAGTGCAGGCTAGGCTTAAGGCCTGGGCACAAGTGCAGTGCTGGCTAGGATCAAGGCAAGGGGGCACAAGTGCTGGCTAGGCTTAAGGCATGGGCACAAGTGCTGGCTAGGCTTAAGGCATACAGCTAACTCTTTGCACTCTTTGCATAAAGGGTTAGGCACCCATAGGGGTGAAGAGCTAGCTTTCACCCCTCTACTCTGTACTTGGACATTTAGGACTAGATCCTTTGTTGTACAGTGCGGAGCCTCTCCTTAACCCCATGCTCCAAGCGACCAGGCACTTCTTGTCTGTCCTCCGTAAATGGGTAATGCCTTCTTCCCCAATTACAGTCGTGCATGCGCATTCAGACGGGACAAGAGCGAAGAGCATAAAGCTGGCCCTATGTGCATAACCAACATGAAGCTGAAGACAAAAACAAACAAACAAGCATACAAGGGGCTCAAAAGTGCGGGCTGGGCTTAAGGCCGGGGCACAAGTGCGGGCTAGGCTTAAGGCCGGGGCACAAGTGCGGGCTAGGCTTAAGGCCGGGGCACAAGTGCGGGCTAGGCTTAAGGCCGGGGCACAAGTGCGGGCTAGGCTTAAGGCCGGGGCACAAGTGCGGGCTAGGCATAAGGCCGGGGCACAAGTGCGGGCTAGGCTTAAGGCCGGGGCACAAGTGCGGGCTAGGCTTAAGGCCGGGGCACAAGTGCGGGCTAGGCTTAAGGCCGGGGCACAAGTGCGGGCTAGGCTTAAGGCCGGGGCACAAGTGCGGGCTAGGCTTAAGGCCGGGGCACAAGTGCGGGCTAGGCTTAAGGCCGGGGCACAAGTGCGGGCTTGGCTTAAGGCCGGGGCACAAGTGCGGGCTTGGCTTAAGGCCGGGGCACAAGTGCGGGCTAGGCTTAAGGCCGGGGCACAAGTGCGGGCTAGGCTTAAGGCCTGGGCACAAGTGCGGGCTAGGCTTAAGGCCTGGGCACAAGTGCGGGCTAGGCTTAAGGCCTGGGCACAAGTGCGGGCTAGGCTTAAGGCCGGGGCACAAGTGCGGGCTAGGCTTAAGGCCGGGGCACAAGTGCGGGCTAGGCTTAAGGCCGGGGCACAAGTGCGGGCTAGGCTTAAGGCCGGGGCACAAGTGCGGGCTAGGCTTAAGGCCGGGGCACAAGTGCGGGCTAGGCTTAAGGCCGGGGCACAAGTGCGGGCTAGGCTTAAGGCCGGGGCACAAGTGCGGGCTAGGCTTAAGGCCTGGGCACAAGTGCGGGCTAGGCTTAAGGCCTGGGCACAAGTGCGGGCTAGGCTTAAGGCCGGGGCACACGTGCGGGCTAGGCTTAATGCCGGGGCACACGTGCGGGCTAGGCTTAATGCCGGGGCACAAGTGCGGGCTAGGCTTAAGACCGGGGCACACGTGCGGCCTAGGCTTAAGACCGGGGCACAAGTGCGGGCTAGGCTTAAGGCCGGGGCACAAGTGCGGGCTAGGCTTAAGGCCGGGGCACAAGTGCGGGCTAGGCTTAAGGCCGGGGCACAAGTGCGGGCTAGGCTTAAGGCCGGGGCACAAGTGCGGGCTAGGCTTAAGGCCTGGGCACAAGTGCGGGCTAGGCTTAAGGCCTGGGCACAAGTGCGGGCTAGCCTTAAGGCCTGGGCACAAGTGCGGGCTAGGCTTAAGGCCTGGGCACAAGTGCGGGCTAGGCTTAAGGCCTGGGCACAAGTGCGGGCTAGGCTTAAGGCCTGGGCACAAGTGCGGGCTAGGCTTAAGGCCTGGGCACAAGTGCGGGCTAGGCTTAAGGCCTGGGCACAAGTGCGGGCTAGGCTTAAGGCCTGGGCACAAGTGCGGGCTAGGCTTAAGGCCTGGGCACAAGTGCGGGCTAGGCTTAAGGCCTGGGCACAAGTGCGGGCTAGGCTTAAGGCCTGGGCACAAGTGCGGGCTAGGCTTAAGGCCTGGGCACAAGTGCGGGCTAGGCTTAAGGCCGGGGCACAAGTGCGGGCTAGGCTTAAGGCCGGGGCACAAGTGCGGGCTAGGCTTAAGGCCGGGGCACAAGTGCGGGCTAGGCTTAAGGCCGGGGCACAAGTGCGGGCTAGGCTTAAGGCCAAGGCACAAGTGCGGGCTAGGCTTAAGGCCAGGGCACAAGTGCAGTGCTGGCTAGGATCAAGGCAGGGGGCACAAGTGCTGGCTAGGCTTAAGGCATGGGCACAAGTGCCAGCTAGGCTTAAGGCCTGGACACAAGTGCAGGCTAGGCTTAAGGCATGGGCACAAGTGCAGGCTAGGCTTAAGGCCTGGGCACAAGTGCAGTGCTGGCTAGGATCAAGGCAAGGGGGCACAAGTGCGGGCTAGGCTTAAGGCCGGGGCACAAGTGCGGGCTAGGCTTAAGGCCTGGGCACAAGTGCGGGCTAGGCTTAAGGCCTGGGCACAAGTGTGGGCTAGGCTTAAGGCCTGGGCACAAGTGCGGGCTAGGCTTAAGGCCTGGGCACTAGTGCGGGCTAGGCTTAAGGCCTGGGCACTAGTGCGGGCTAGGCTTAAGGCCGGGGCACAAGTGCGGGCTAGGCTTAAGGCCGGGGCAGAAGTGCGGGCTAGGCTTAAGGCCGGGGCACAAGTGCGGGCTAGGCTTAAGGCCGGGGCACAAGTGCGGGCTAGGCTTAAGGCCTGGCACAAGTGCGGGCTAGGCTTAAGGCCTGGGCACAAGTGCGGGCTAGGCTTAAGGCCTGGGCACAAGTGCGGGCTAGGCTTAAGGCCTGGGCACAAGTGCGGGCTAGGCTTAAGGCCTGGGCACAAGTGCGGGCTAGGCTTAAGGCCTGGGCACAAGTGCGGGCTAGGCTTAAGGCCTGGGCACAAGTGCGGGCTAGGCTTAAGGCCTGGGCACAAGTGCGGGCTAGGCTTAAGGCCTGGGCACAAGTGCGGGCTAGGCTTAAGGCCTGGGCACAAGTGCGGGCTAGGCTTAAGGCCGGGGCACAAGTGCGGGCTAGGCTTAAGGCCTGGGCACAAGTGCGGGCTAGGCTTAAGGCCTGGGCACAAGTGCGGGCTAGGCTTAAGGCCTGGGCACAAGTGCGGGCTAGGCTTAAGGCCGGGGCACAAGTGCGGGCTAGGCTTAAGGCCTGGGCACAAGTGCGGGCTAGGCTTAAGGCCTGGGCACAAGTGCGGGCTAGGCTTAAGGCCTGGGCACAAGTGCGGGCTAGGCTTAAGGCCGGGGCACAAGTGCGGGCTAGGCTTAAGGCCTGAGCACAAGTGCGGGTTAGGCTTAAGGCCGGGGCACAAGTGCGGGCTGGGCTTAATGCCTGGGCACAAGTGCGGGCTGGGCTTAAGGCCGGGCACAAGTGCGGGCTAGGCTTAAGGCCTGGGCACAAGTGCGGGCTAGGCTTAAGGCCTGGGCACAAGTGCGGGCTAGGCTTAAGGCCTGGGCACAAGTGCGGGCTAGGCTTAAGGCCTGGGCACAAGTGCGGGCTAGGCTTAAGGCCGGGGCACAAGTGCGGGCTAGGCTTAAGGCCTGGGCACAAGTGCGGGCTAGGCTTAAGGCCTGGGCACAAGTGCGGGCTAGGCTTAAGGCCTGGGCACAAGTGCGGGCTAGGCTTTAGGCCGGGGCACAAGTGCGGGCTAGGCTTAAGGCCTGGGCACAAGTGCGGGCTAGGCTTAAGGCCTGGGCACAAGTGCGGGCTAGGCTTAAGGCCTGGGCACAAGTGCGGGCTAGGCTTAAGGCCGGGGCACAAGTGCGGGCTAGGCTTAAGGCCTGAGCACAAGTGCGGGCTAGGCTTAAGGCCGGGGCACAAGTGCGGGCTGGGCTTAATGCCTGGGCACAAGTGCGGGCTGGGCTTAAGGCCGGGCACAAGTGCGGGCTGGGCTTAAGGCCGGGCACAAGTGCGGGCTGGGCTTAAGGCCTGGGCACAAGTGCGGGCTGGGCTTAAGGCCTGGGCACAAGTGCGGGCTGGGCTTAAGGCCTGGGCACAAGTGCGGGCTGGGCTTAAGGCCTGGGCACAAGTGCGGGCTGGGCTTAAGGCCTGGGCACAAGTGCGGGCTGGGCTTAAGGCCTGGGCACAAGTGCGGGCTGGGCTTAAGGCCTGGGCACAAGTGCGGGCTGGGCTTAAGGCCTGGGCACAAGTGCGGGCTGGGCTTAAGGCCTGGGCACAAGTGCGGGCTGGGCTTAAGGCCTGGGCACAAGTGCGGGCTGGGCTTAAGGCCTGGGCACAAGTGCGGGCTGGGCTTAAGGCCTGGGCACAAGTGCGGGCTGGGCTTAAGGCCGGGGCACAAGTGCGGGCTGGGCTTTAGGCCGGGGCACAAGTGCGGGCTAGGCTTTAGGCCGGGGCACAAGTGCGGGCTAGGCTTTAGGCCGGGGCACAAGTGCGGGCTAGGCTAAAGGCCGGGGCACAAGTGCGGGCTAGGCTAAAGGCCTGGGCACAAGTGCGGGCTAGGCTTAAGGCCGGGGCACAAGTGCGGGCTAGGCTTAAGGCCGGGGCACAAGTGCGGGCTAGGCTTAAGGCCGGGGCACAAGTGCGGGCTAGGCTTAAGGCCGGGGCACAAGTGCGGGCTAGGCTTAAGGCCGGGGCACAAGTGCGGGCTAGGCTTAAGGCCGGGGCACAAGTGCGGGCTAGGCTTAAGGCCGGGGCACAAGTGCGGGCTAGGCTTAAGGCCGGGGCACAAGTGCGGGCTAGGCTTAAGGCCGGGGCACAAGTGCGGGCTAGGCTTAAGGCCGGGGCACAAGTGCGGGCTAGGCTTAAGGCCGGGGCACAAGTGCGGGCTAGGCTTAAGGCCGGGGCACAAGTGCGGGCTAGGCTTAAGGCCTGGGCACAAGTGCGGGCTAGGCTTAAGGCCTGGGCACAAGTGCAGGCAAGGCTTAAGGCCTGGGCACAAGTGCGGGCTGGGCTTAAGGCCTGGGCACAAGTGCGGGCTTGGCTTTAGGCCGGGGGCACAAGTGCGGGCTAGGCTAAAGGCCGGGGCACAAGTGCGGGCTAGGCTAAAGGCCTGGGCACAAGTGCGGGCTAGGCTTAAGGCCGGGGCACAAGTGCGGGCTAGGGTTAAGGCCTGGCACAAGTGCGGGCTAGGCTTAAGGCCTGGGCACAAGTGCGGGCTAGGCTTAAGGCCTGGGCACAAGTGCGGGCTAGGCTTAAGGCCTGGGCACAAGTGCGGGCTAGGCTTAAGGCCTGGGCACAAGTGCGGGCTAGGCTTAAGGCCTGGGCACAAGTGCGGGCTAGGCTTAAGGCCTGGGCACAAGTGCGGGCTAGGCTTAAGGCCTGGGCACAAGTGCGGGCTAGGCTTAAGGCCTGGGCACAAGTGCGGGCTAGGCTTAAGGCCGGGGCACAAGTGCGGGCTAGGCTTAAGGCCGGGGCACAAGTGCGGGCTAGGCTTAAGGCCGGGGCACAAGTGCGGGCTAGGCTTAAGGCCGGGGCACAAGTGCGGGCTAGGCTATAGGCCGGGGCACAAGTGCGGGCTAGGCTATAGGCCGGGGCACAAGTGCGGGCTAGGCTTAAGGCCGGGGCACAAGTGCGGGCTGGGCTTAATGCCTGGGCACAAGTGCGGGCTGGGCTTAAGGCCGGGCACAAGTGCGGGCTGGGCTTAAGGCCTGGGCACAAGTGCGGGCTGGGCTTAAGGCCTGGGCACAAGTGCGGGCTGGGCTTAAGGCCTGGGCACAAGTGCGGGCTGGGCTTAAGGCCTGGGCACAAGTGCGGGCTGGGCTTAAGGCCTGGGCACAAGTGCGGGCTGGGCTTAAGGCCTGGGCACAAGTGCGGGCTGGGCTTAAGGCCTGGGCACAAGTGCGGGCTGGGCTTAAGGCCTGGGCACAAGTGCGGGCTGGGCTTAAGGCCTGGGCACAAGTGCGGGCTGGGCTTAAGGCCTGGGCACAAGTGCGGGCTGGGCTTAAGGCCTGGGCACAAGTGCGGGCTGGGCTTAAGGCCTGGGCACAAGTGCGGGCTGGGCTTAAGGCCTGGGCACAAGTGCGGGCTGGGCTTAAGGCCTGGGCACAAGTGCGGGCTGGGCTTAAGGCCGGGGCACAAGTGCGGGCTAGGCTAAAGGCCTGGGCACAAGTGCGGGCTAGGCTTAAGGCCGGGGCACAAGTGCGGGCTAGGGTTAAGGCCGGGGCACAAGTGCGGGCTAGGGTTAAGGCCGGGGCACAAGTGCGGGCTAGGCTTAAGGCCGGGGCACAAGTGCAGTGCTGGCTAGGATCAAGGCAGGTGGCACAAGTGCTGGCTCGGCTTAAGGCATGGGCACAATTGCCAGCTAGGCTTAAGGCCTGGGCACAAGTGCAGGCTAGGCTTAAGGCCTGGGCACAAGTGCAGGCTAGGCTTAAGGCCTGGGCACAAGTGCAGTGCTGGCTAGGATCAAGGCAAGGGGGCACAAGTGCTGGCTAGGCTTAAGGCATGGGCACAAGTGCTGGCTAGGCTTAAGGCATACAGCTAACTCTTTGCACTCTTTGCATAAAGGGTTAGGCACCCATCGGGGTGAAGAGCTAGCTTTCACCCCTCTACTCTGTACTTGGACATTTAGGACTAGATCCTTTGTTGTACAGTGCGGAGCCTCTCCATAACCCCATGCTCCAAGCGACCAGGCACCACTTGTCTGTCCTCCGTAAATGGGTAATGCCTTCTTCCCCAATTACAGTCGTGCATGTGCATTCAGACGGGACAAGAGCGAAGAGCATAAAGCTGGCCCTATGTGCATAACCAACATGAAGCTGAAGACAAAAACAAACAAACAAGCATACAAGGGGCTCAAAAGTGCGGGCTGGGCTTAAGGCCTGGGCACAAGTGCGGGCTAGGCTTAAGGCCGGGGCACAAGTGCGGGCTGGGCTTAAGGCCTGGGCACAAGAGCGGGCTGGGCTTAAGGCCTGGGCACAAGAGCGGGCTGGGCTTAAGGCCTGGGCACAAGTGCGGGCTGGGCTTAATGCCTGGGCACAAGTGCGGGCTGGGCTTAAGGCCGGGCACAAGTGCGGGCTGGGCTTAAGGCCTGGGCACAAGTGCGGGCTGGGCTTAAGGCCTGGGCACAAGTGCGGGCTGGGCTTAAGGCCTGGGCACAAGTGCGGGCTGGGCTTAAGGCCGGGGCACAAGTGCGGGCTAGGCTTAAGGCCGGGGCACAAGTGCGGGCTAGGCTTAAGGCCGGGGCACAAGTGCGGGCTAGGCTTAAGGCCGGGGCACAAGTGCGGGCTAGGCTTAAGGCCGGGGCACAAGTGCGGGCTAGGCTTAAGGCCGGGGCACAAGTGCGGGCTAGGCTTAAGGCCTGGGCACAAGTGCGGGCTAGGCTTAAGGCCTGGGCACAAGTGCGGGCTAGGCTTAAGGCCTGGGCACAAGTGCGGGCTAGGCTTAAGGCCTGGGCACAAGTGCGGGCTGGGCTTAAGGCCTGGGCACAAGTGCGGGCTGGGCTTAAGGCCTGGGCACAAGTGCGGGCTGGGCTTAAGGCCTGGGCACAAGTGCGGGCTGGGCTTAAGGCCTGGGCACAAGTGCGGGCTGGGCTTAAGGCCTGGGCACAAGTGCGGGCTGGGCTTAAGGCCGGGGCACAAGTGCGGGCTGGGCTTAAGGCCGGGGCACAAGTGCGGGCTGGGCTTAAGGCCGGGGCACAAGTGCGGGCTGGGCTTAAGGCCGGGACACAAGTGCGGGCTAGGCTTAAGGCCGTGGCACAAGTGAGGGCTAGGCTTAAGGCCGGGGCACAAGTGCGGGCTAGGCTAAAGGCCTGGGCACAAGTGCGGGCTATGCTTAAGGCCGGGGCACTAGTGCGGGCTAGGCTTAAGGCCTGGGCACAAGTGCGGGCTAGGCTTAAGGCCTGGGCACAAGTGCGGGCTAGGCTTAAGGCCGGGGCACAAGTGCGGGCTAAGCTTAAGGCCTGGGCACAAGTGCGGGCTAGGCTTAAGGCCGGGGCACAAGTGCGGGCTAGGCTTAAGGCCGTGGCACAAGTGAGGGCTAGGCTTAAGGCCGGGGCACAAGTGCGGGCTAGGCTTAAGGCCGGGGCACAAGTGCGGGCTAGGCTTAAGGCCGGGGCACAAGTGCGGCTGCTTAAAGCCGGGGCACAAGTGCGGGCTAGGCTTAAGGCCGGGGCACAAGTGCGGGCTAGGCTTAAGGCCGGGGCACAAGTGCGGGCTAGGCTTAAGGCCGGGGCACAAGTGCGGGCTAGGCTTAAGGCCGGGGCACAAGTGCGGGCTAGGCTTAAGGCCGGGGCACAAGTGCGGCTGCTTAAAGCCGGGGCACAAGTGCGGGCTAGGCTTAAGGCCGGGGCACAAGTGCGGGCTAGGCTTAAGGCCGGGGCACAAGTGCGGGCTAGGCTTAAGGCCGGGGCACAAGTGCGGGCTAGGCTTAAGGCCGGGGCACAAGTGCGGGCTAGGCTTAAGGCATGGGCACAAGTGCCAGCTAGGCTTAAGGCCTGGACACAAGTGCAGGCTAGGCTTAAGGCATGGGCACAAGTGCAGGCTAGGCTTAAGGCCTGGGCACAAGTGCAGTGCTGGCTAGGATCAAGGCAAGGGGGCACAAGTGCTGGCTAGGCTTAAGGCATGGGCACAAGTGCTGGCTAGGCTTAAGGCATACAGCTAACTCTTTGCACTCTTTGCATAAAGGGTTAGGCACCCATAGGGGTGAAGAGCTAGCTTTCACCCCTCTACTCTGTACTTGGACATTTAGGACTAGATCCTTTGTTGTACATTGCGGAGCCTCTCCATAACCCCATGCTCCAAGCGACCAGGCACTTCTTGTCTGTCCTCCGTAAATGGGTAATGCCTTCTTCCCCAATTACAGTCGTGCATGCGCATTCAGACGGGACAAGAGCGAAGAGCATAAAGCTGGCCCTATGTGCATAACCAACATGAAGCTGAAGACAAAAACAAACAAGCATACAAGGGGCTCAAAAGTGCAGGCTGGGCTTAAGGCCGGGGCACAAGTGCGGGCTAGGCTTAAGGCCGGGGCACAAGTGCGGGCTAGGCTTAAGGCCGGGGCACAAGTGCGGGCTAGGCTTAAGGCCGGGGCACAAGTGCGGGCTAGGCTTAAGGCCGGGGCACAAGTGCGGGCTAGGCTTAAGGCCGGGGCACAAGTGCGGGCTAGGCTTAAGGCCGGGGCACAAGTGCGGGCTAGGCTTAAGGCCGGGGCACAAGTGCGGGCTAGGCTTAAGGCCGGGGCACAAGTGCGGGCTTGGCTTAAGGCCGGGGCACAAGTGCGGGCTTGGCTTAAGGCCGGGGCACAAGTGCGGGCTAGGCTTAAGGCCGGGGCACAAGTGCGGGCTAGGCTTAAGGCCTGGGCACAAGTGCGGGCTAGGCTTAAGGCCTGGGCACAAGTGCGGGCTAGGCTTAAGGCCTGGGCACAAGTGCGGGCTAGGCTTAAGGCCGGGGCACAAGTGCGGGCTAGGCTTAAGGCCGGGGCACAAGTGCGGGCTAGGCTTAAGGCCGGGGCACAAGTGCGGGCTAGGCTTAAGGCCGGGGCACAAGTGCGGGCTAGGCTTAAGGCCGGGGCACAAGTGCGGGCTAGGCTTAAGGCCGGGGCACAAGTGCGGGCTAGGCTTAAGGCCGGGGCACAAGTGCGGGCTAGGCTTAAGGCCGGGGCACAAGTGCGGGCTAGGCTTAAGGCCTGGGCACAAGTGCGGGCTAGGCTTAAGGCCTGGGCACAAGTGCGGGCTAGGCTTAAGGCCGGGGCACACGTGCGGGCTAGGCTTAATGCCGGGGCACACGTGCGGGCTAGGCTTAATGCCGGGGCACAAGTGCGGGCTAGGCTTAAGACCGGGGCACACGTGCGGCCTAGGCTTAAGACCGGGGCACAAGTGCGGGCTAGGCTTAAGGCCGGGGCACAAGTGCGGGCTAGGCTTAAGGCCGGGGCACAAGTGCGGGCTAGGCTTAAGGCCGGGGCACAAGTGCGGGCTAGGCTTAAGGCCGGGGCACAAGTGCGGGCTAGGCTTAAGGCCTGGGCACAAGTGCGGGCTAGGCTTAAGGCCTGGGCACAAGTGCGGGCTAGCCTTAAGGCCTGGGCACAAGTGCGGGCTAGGCTTAAGGCCTGGGCACAAGTGCGGGCTAGGCTTAAGGCCTGGGCACAAGTGCGGGCTAGGCTTAAGGCCTGGGCACAAGTGCGGGCTAGGCTTAAGGCCTGGGCACAAGTGCGGGCTAGGCTTAAGGCCTGGGCACAAGTGCGGGCTAGGCTTAAGGCCTGGGCACAAGTGCGGGCTAGGCTTAAGGCCTGGGCACAAGTGCGGGCTAGGCTTAAGGCCTGGGCACAAGTGCGGGCTAGGCTTAAGGCCTGGGCACAAGTGCGGGCTAGGCTTAAGGCCTGGGCACAAGTGCGGGCTAGGCTTAAGGCCGGGGCACAAGTGCGGGCTAGGCTTAAGGCCGGGGCACAAGTGCGGGCTAGGCTTAAGGCCGGGGCACAAGTGCGGGCTAGGCTTAAGGCCGGGGCACAAGTGCGGGCTAGGCTTAAGGCCAAGGCACAAGTGCGGGCTAGGCTTAAGGCCAGGGCACAAGTGCAGTGCTGGCTAGGATCAAGGCAGGGGGCACAAGTGCTGGCTAGGCTTAAGGCATGGGCACAAGTGCCAGCTAGGCTTAAGGCCTGGACACAAGTGCAGGCTAGGCTTAAGGCATGGGCACAAGTGCAGGCTAGGCTTAAGGCCTGGGCACAAGTGCAGTGCTGGCTAGGATCAAGGCAAGGGGGCACAAGTGCTGGCTAGGCTTAAGGCATGGGCACAAGTGCTGGCTAGGCTTAAGGCATACAGCTAACTCTTTGCACTCTTTGCATAAAGGGTTAGGCACCCATAGGGGTGAAGAGCTAGCTTTCACCCCTCTACTCTGTACTTGGACATTTAGGACTAGATCCTTTGTTGTACATTGCGGAGCCTCTCCATAACCCCATGCTCCAAGCGACCAGGCACTTCTTGTCTGTCCTCCGTAAATGGGTAATGCCTTCTTCCCCAATTACAGTCGTGCATGCGCATTCAGACGGGACAAGAGCGAAGAGCATAAAGCTGGCCCTATGTGCATAACCAACATGAAGCTGAAGACAAAAACAAACAAGCATACAAGGGGCTCAAAAGTGCAGGCTGGGCTTAAGGCCGGGGCACAAGTGCGGGCTAGGCTTAAGGCCGGGGCACAAGTGCGGGCTAGGCTTAAGGCCGGGGCACAAGTGCGGGCTAGGCTTAAGGCCGGGGCACAAGTGCGGGCTAGGCTTAAGGCCGGGGCACAAGTGCGGGCTAGGCTTAAGGCCGGGGCACAAGTGCGGGCTAGGCTTAAGGCCGGGGCACAAGTGCGGGCTAGGCTTAAGGCCGGGGCACAAGTGCGGGCTAGGCTTAAGGCCGGGGCACAAGTGCGGGCTTGGCTTAAGGCCGGGGCACAAGTGCGGGCTTGGCTTAAGGCCGGGGCACAAGTGCGGGCTAGGCTTAAGGCCGGGGCACAAGTGCGGGCTAGGCTTAAGGCCTGGGCACAAGTGCGGGCTAGGCTTAAGGCCTGGGCACAAGTGCGGGCTAGGCTTAAGGCCTGGGCACAAGTGCGGGCTAGGCTTAAGGCCGGGGCACAAGTGCGGGCTAGGCTTAAGGCCGGGGCACAAGTGCGGGCTAGGCTTAAGGCCGGGGCACAAGTGCGGGCTAGGCTTAAGGCCGGGGCACAAGTGCGGGCTAGGCTTAAGGCCGGGGCACAAGTGCGGGCTAGGCTTAAGGCCGGGGCACAAGTGCGGGCTAGGCTTAAGGCCGGGGCACAAGTGCGGGCTAGGCTTAAGGCCTGGGCACAAGTGCGGGCTAGGCTTAAGGCCTGGGCACAAGTGCGGGCTAGGCTTAAGGCCGGGGCACACGTGCGGGCTAGGCTTAATGCCGGGGCACACGTGCGGGCTAGGCTTAATGCCGGGGCACAAGTGCGGGCTAGGCTTAAGACCGGGGCACACGTGCGGCCTAGGCTTAAGACCGGGGCACAAGTGCGGGCTAGGCTTAAGGCCGGGGCACAAGTGCGGGCTAGGCTTAAGGCCGGGGCACAAGTGCGGGCTAGGCTTAAGGCCGGGGCACAAGTGCGGGCTAGGCTTAAGGCCGGGGCACAAGTGCGGGCTAGGCTTAAGGCCTGGGCACAAGTGCGGGCTAGGCTTAAGGCCTGGGCACAAGTGCGGGCTAGCCTTAAGGCCTGGGCACAAGTGCGGGCTAGGCTTAAGGCCTGGGCACAAGTGCGGGCTAGGCTTAAGGCCTGGGCACAAGTGCGGGCTAGGCTTAAGGCCTGGGCACAAGTGCGGGCTAGGCTTAAGGCCTGGGCACAAGTGCGGGCTAGGCTTAAGGCCTGGGCACAAGTGCGGGCTAGGCTTAAGGCCTGGGCACAAGTGCGGGCTAGGCTTAAGGCCTGGGCACAAGTGCGGGCTAGGCTTAAGGCCTGGGCACAAGTGCGGGCTAGGCTTAAGGCCTGGGCACAAGTGCGGGCTAGGCTTAAGGCCTGGGCACAAGTGCGGGCTAGGCTTAAGGCCGGGGCACAAGTGCGGGCTAGGCTTAAGGCCGGGGCACAAGTGCGGGCTAGGCTTAAGGCCGGGGCACAAGTGCGGGCTAGGCTTAAGGCCGGGGCACAAGTGCGGGCTAGGCTTAAGGCCGGGGCACAAGTGCGGGCTAGGCTTAAGGCCAAGGCACAAGTGCGGGCTAGGCTTAAGGCCAGGGCACAAGTGCAGTGCTGGCTAGGATCAAGGCAGGGGGCACAAGTGCTGGCTAGGCTTAAGGCATGGGCACAAGTGCCAGCTAGGCTTAAGGCCTGGACACAAGTGCAGGCTAGGCTTAAGGCATGGGCACAAGTGCAGGCTAGGCTTAAGGCCTGGGCACAAGTGCAGTGCTGGCTAGGATCAAGGCAAGGGGGCACAAGTGCTGGCTAGGCTTAAGGCATGGGCACAAGTGCTGGCTAGGCTTAAGGCATACAGCTAACTCTTTGCACTCTTTGCATAAAGGGTTAGGCACCCATAGGGGTGAAGAGCTAGCTTTCACCCCTCTACTCTGTACTTGGACATTTAGGACTAGATCCTTTGTTGTACAGTGCGGAGCCTCTCCTTAACCCCATGCTCCAAGCGACCAGGCACTTCTTGTCTGTCCTCCGTAAATGGGTAATGCCTTCTTCCCCAATTACAGTCGTGCATGCGCATTCAGACGGGACAAGAGCGAAGAGCATAAAGCTGGCCCTATGTGCATAACCAACATGAAGCTGAAGACAAAAACAAACAAACAAGCATACAAGGGGCTCAAAAGTGCGGGCTGGGCTTAAGGCCGGGGCACAAGTGCGGGCTAGGCTTAAGGCCGGGGCACAAGTGCGGGCTAGGCTTAAGGCCGGGGCACAAGTGCGGGCTAGGCTTAAGGCCGGGGCACAAGTGCGGGCTAGGCTTAAGGCCGGGGCACAAGTGCGGGCTAGGCATAAGGCCGGGGCACAAGTGCGGGCTAGGCTTAAGGCCGGGGCACAAGTGCGGGCTAGGCTTAAGGCCGGGGCACAAGTGCGGGCTAGGCTTAAGGCCGGGGCACAAGTGCGGGCTAGGCTTAAGGCCGGGGCACAAGTGCGGGCTAGGCTTAAGGCCGGGGCACAAGTGCGGGCTAGGCTTAAGGCCGGGGCACAAGTGCGGGCTTGGCTTAAGGCCGGGGCACAAGTGCGGGCTTGGCTTAAGGCCGGGGCACAAGTGCGGGCTAGGCTTAAGGCCGGGGCACAAGTGCGGGCTAGGCTTAAGGCCTGGGCACAAGTGCGGGCTAGGCTTAAGGCCTGGGCACAAGTGCGGGCTAGGCTTAAGGCCTGGGCACAAGTGCGGGCTAGGCTTAAGGCCGGGGCACAAGTGCGGGCTAGGCTTAAGGCCGGGGCACAAGTGCGGGCTAGGCTTAAGGCCGGGGCACAAGTGCGGGCTAGGCTTAAGGCCGGGGCACAAGTGCGGGCTAGGCTTAAGGCCGGGGCACAAGTGCGGGCTAGGCTTAAGGCCGGGGCACAAGTGCGGGCTAGGCTTAAGGCCGGGGCACAAGTGCGGGCTAGGCTTAAGGCCTGGGCACAAGTGCGGGCTAGGCTTAAGGCCTGGGCACAAGTGCGGGCTAGGCTTAAGGCCGGGGCACACGTGCGGGCTAGGCTTAATGCCGGGGCACACGTGCGGGCTAGGCTTAATGCCGGGGCACAAGTGCGGGCTAGGCTTAAGACCGGGGCACACGTGCGGCCTAGGCTTAAGACCGGGGCACAAGTGCGGGCTAGGCTTAAGGCCGGGGCACAAGTGCGGGCTAGGCTTAAGGCCGGGGCACAAGTGCGGGCTAGGCTTAAGGCCGGGGCACAAGTGCGGGCTAGGCTTAAGGCCGGGGCACAAGTGCGGGCTAGGCTTAAGGCCTGGGCACAAGTGCGGGCTAGGCTTAAGGCCTGGGCACAAGTGCGGGCTAGCCTTAAGGCCTGGGCACAAGTGCGGGCTAGGCTTAAGGCCTGGGCACAAGTGCGGGCTAGGCTTAAGGCCTGGGCACAAGTGCGGGCTAGGCTTAAGGCCTGGGCACAAGTGCGGGCTAGGCTTAAGGCCTGGGCACAAGTGCGGGCTAGGCTTAAGGCCTGGGCACAAGTGCGGGCTAGGCTTAAGGCCTGGGCACAAGTGCGGGCTAGGCTTAAGGCCTGGGCACAAGTGCGGGCTAGGCTTAAGGCCTGGGCACAAGTGCGGGCTAGGCTTAAGGCCTGGGCACAAGTGCGGGCTAGGCTTAAGGCCTGGGCACAAGTGCGGGCTAGGCTTAAGGCCGGGGCACAAGTGCGGGCTAGGCTTAAGGCCGGGGCACAAGTGCGGGCTAGGCTTAAGGCCGGGGCACAAGTGCGGGCTAGGCTTAAGGCCGGGGCACAAGTGCGGGCTAGGCTTAAGGCCAAGGCACAAGTGCGGGCTAGGCTTAAGGCCAGGGCACAAGTGCAGTGCTGGCTAGGATCAAGGCAGGGGGCACAAGTGCTGGCTAGGCTTAAGGCATGGGCACAAGTGCCAGCTAGGCTTAAGGCCTGGACACAAGTGCAGGCTAGGCTTAAGGCATGGGCACAAGTGCAGGCTAGGCTTAAGGCCTGGGCACAAGTGCAGTGCTGGCTAGGATCAAGGCAAGGGGGCACAAGTGCGGGCTAGGCTTAAGGCCGGGGCACAAGTGCGGGCTAGGCTTAAGGCCTGGGCACAAGTGCGGGCTAGGCTTAAGGCCTGGGCACAAGTGTGGGCTAGGCTTAAGGCCTGGGCACAAGTGCGGGCTAGGCTTAAGGCCTGGGCACTAGTGCGGGCTAGGCTTAAGGCCTGGGCACTAGTGCGGGCTAGGCTTAAGGCCGGGGCACAAGTGCGGGCTAGGCTTAAGGCCGGGGCAGAAGTGCGGGCTAGGCTTAAGGCCGGGGCACAAGTGCGGGCTAGGCTTAAGGCCGGGGCACAAGTGCGGGCTAGGCTTAAGGCCTGGCACAAGTGCGGGCTAGGCTTAAGGCCTGGGCACAAGTGCGGGCTAGGCTTAAGGCCTGGGCACAAGTGCGGGCTAGGCTTAAGGCCTGGGCACAAGTGCGGGCTAGGCTTAAGGCCTGGGCACAAGTGCGGGCTAGGCTTAAGGCCTGGGCACAAGTGCGGGCTAGGCTTAAGGCCTGGGCACAAGTGCGGGCTAGGCTTAAGGCCTGGGCACAAGTGCGGGCTAGGCTTAAGGCCTGGGCACAAGTGCGGGCTAGGCTTAAGGCCTGGGCACAAGTGCGGGCTAGGCTTAAGGCCGGGGCACAAGTGCGGGCTAGGCTTAAGGCCTGGGCACAAGTGCGGGCTAGGCTTAAGGCCTGGGCACAAGTGCGGGCTAGGCTTAAGGCCTGGGCACAAGTGCGGGCTAGGCTTAAGGCCGGGGCACAAGTGCGGGCTAGGCTTAAGGCCTGGGCACAAGTGCGGGCTAGGCTTAAGGCCTGGGCACAAGTGCGGGCTAGGCTTAAGGCCTGGGCACAAGTGCGGGCTAGGCTTAAGGCCGGGGCACAAGTGCGGGCTAGGCTTAAGGCCTGAGCACAAGTGCGGGTTAGGCTTAAGGCCGGGGCACAAGTGCGGGCTGGGCTTAATGCCTGGGCACAAGTGCGGGCTGGGCTTAAGGCCGGGCACAAGTGCGGGCTAGGCTTAAGGCCTGGGCACAAGTGCGGGCTAGGCTTAAGGCCTGGGCACAAGTGCGGGCTAGGCTTAAGGCCTGGGCACAAGTGCGGGCTAGGCTTAAGGCCTGGGCACAAGTGCGGGCTAGGCTTAAGGCCGGGGCACAAGTGCGGGCTAGGCTTAAGGCCTGGGCACAAGTGCGGGCTAGGCTTAAGGCCTGGGCACAAGTGCGGGCTAGGCTTAAGGCCTGGGCACAAGTGCGGGCTAGGCTTTAGGCCGGGGCACAAGTGCGGGCTAGGCTTAAGGCCTGGGCACAAGTGCGGGCTAGGCTTAAGGCCTGGGCACAAGTGCGGGCTAGGCTTAAGGCCTGGGCACAAGTGCGGGCTAGGCTTAAGGCCGGGGCACAAGTGCGGGCTAGGCTTAAGGCCTGAGCACAAGTGCGGGCTAGGCTTAAGGCCGGGGCACAAGTGCGGGCTGGGCTTAATGCCTGGGCACAAGTGCGGGCTGGGCTTAAGGCCGGGCACAAGTGCGGGCTGGGCTTAAGGCCGGGCACAAGTGCGGGCTGGGCTTAAGGCCTGGGCACAAGTGCGGGCTGGGCTTAAGGCCTGGGCACAAGTGCGGGCTGGGCTTAAGGCCTGGGCACAAGTGCGGGCTGGGCTTAAGGCCTGGGCACAAGTGCGGGCTGGGCTTAAGGCCTGGGCACAAGTGCGGGCTGGGCTTAAGGCCTGGGCACAAGTGCGGGCTGGGCTTAAGGCCTGGGCACAAGTGCGGGCTGGGCTTAAGGCCTGGGCACAAGTGCGGGCTGGGCTTAAGGCCTGGGCACAAGTGCGGGCTGGGCTTAAGGCCTGGGCACAAGTGCGGGCTGGGCTTAAGGCCTGGGCACAAGTGCGGGCTGGGCTTAAGGCCGGGGCACAAGTGCGGGCTGGGCTTTAGGCCGGGGCACAAGTGCGGGCTAGGCTTTAGGCCGGGGCACAAGTGCGGGCTAGGCTTTAGGCCGGGGCACAAGTGCGGGCTAGGCTAAAGGCCGGGGCACAAGTGCGGGCTAGGCTAAAGGCCTGGGCACAAGTGCGGGCTAGGCTTAAGGCCGGGGCACAAGTGCGGGCTAGGCTTAAGGCCGGGGCACAAGTGCGGGCTAGGCTTAAGGCCGGGGCACAAGTGCGGGCTAGGCTTAAGGCCGGGGCACAAGTGCGGGCTAGGCTTAAGGCCGGGGCACAAGTGCGGGCTAGGCTTAAGGCCGGGGCACAAGTGCGGGCTAGGCTTAAGGCCGGGGCACAAGTGCGGGCTAGGCTTAAGGCCGGGGCACAAGTGCGGGCTAGGCTTAAGGCCGGGGCACAAGTGCGGGCTAGGCTTAAGGCCGGGGCACAAGTGCGGGCTAGGCTTAAGGCCGGGGCACAAGTGCGGGCTAGGCTTAAGGCCGGGGCACAAGTGCGGGCTAGGCTTAAGGCCTGGGCACAAGTGCGGGCTAGGCTTAAGGCCTGGGCACAAGTGCAGGCAAGGCTTAAGGCCTGGGCACAAGTGCGGGCTGGGCTTAAGGCCTGGGCACAAGTGCGGGCTTGGCTTTAGGCCGGGGGCACAAGTGCGGGCTAGGCTAAAGGCCGGGGCACAAGTGCGGGCTAGGCTAAAGGCCTGGGCACAAGTGCGGGCTAGGCTTAAGGCCGGGGCACAAGTGCGGGCTAGGGTTAAGGCCTGGCACAAGTGCGGGCTAGGCTTAAGGCCTGGGCACAAGTGCGGGCTAGGCTTAAGGCCTGGGCACAAGTGCGGGCTAGGCTTAAGGCCTGGGCACAAGTGCGGGCTAGGCTTAAGGCCTGGGCACAAGTGCGGGCTAGGCTTAAGGCCTGGGCACAAGTGCGGGCTAGGCTTAAGGCCTGGGCACAAGTGCGGGCTAGGCTTAAGGCCTGGGCACAAGTGCGGGCTAGGCTTAAGGCCTGGGCACAAGTGCGGGCTAGGCTTAAGGCCGGGGCACAAGTGCGGGCTAGGCTTAAGGCCGGGGCACAAGTGCGGGCTAGGCTTAAGGCCGGGGCACAAGTGCGGGCTAGGCTTAAGGCCGGGGCACAAGTGCGGGCTAGGCTATAGGCCGGGGCACAAGTGCGGGCTAGGCTATAGGCCGGGGCACAAGTGCGGGCTAGGCTTAAGGCCGGGGCACAAGTGCGGGCTGGGCTTAATGCCTGGGCACAAGTGCGGGCTGGGCTTAAGGCCGGGCACAAGTGCGGGCTGGGCTTAAGGCCTGGGCACAAGTGCGGGCTGGGCTTAAGGCCTGGGCACAAGTGCGGGCTGGGCTTAAGGCCTGGGCACAAGTGCGGGCTGGGCTTAAGGCCTGGGCACAAGTGCGGGCTGGGCTTAAGGCCTGGGCACAAGTGCGGGCTGGGCTTAAGGCCTGGGCACAAGTGCGGGCTGGGCTTAAGGCCTGGGCACAAGTGCGGGCTGGGCTTAAGGCCTGGGCACAAGTGCGGGCTGGGCTTAAGGCCTGGGCACAAGTGCGGGCTGGGCTTAAGGCCTGGGCACAAGTGCGGGCTGGGCTTAAGGCCTGGGCACAAGTGCGGGCTGGGCTTAAGGCCTGGGCACAAGTGCGGGCTGGGCTTAAGGCCTGGGCACAAGTGCGGGCTGGGCTTAAGGCCTGGGCACAAGTGCGGGCTGGGCTTAAGGCCGGGGCACAAGTGCGGGCTAGGCTAAAGGCCTGGGCACAAGTGCGGGCTAGGCTTAAGGCCGGGGCACAAGTGCGGGCTAGGGTTAAGGCCGGGGCACAAGTGCGGGCTAGGGTTAAGGCCGGGGCACAAGTGCGGGCTAGGCTTAAGGCCGGGGCACAAGTGCAGTGCTGGCTAGGATCAAGGCAGGTGGCACAAGTGCTGGCTCGGCTTAAGGCATGGGCACAATTGCCAGCTAGGCTTAAGGCCTGGGCACAAGTGCAGGCTAGGCTTAAGGCCTGGGCACAAGTGCAGGCTAGGCTTAAGGCCTGGGCACAAGTGCAGTGCTGGCTAGGATCAAGGCAAGGGGGCACAAGTGCTGGCTAGGCTTAAGGCATGGGCACAAGTGCTGGCTAGGCTTAAGGCATACAGCTAACTCTTTGCACTCTTTGCATAAAGGGTTAGGCACCCATCGGGGTGAAGAGCTAGCTTTCACCCCTCTACTCTGTACTTGGACATTTAGGACTAGATCCTTTGTTGTACAGTGCGGAGCCTCTCCATAACCCCATGCTCCAAGCGACCAGGCACCACTTGTCTGTCCTCCGTAAATGGGTAATGCCTTCTTCCCCAATTACAGTCGTGCATGTGCATTCAGACGGGACAAGAGCGAAGAGCATAAAGCTGGCCCTATGTGCATAACCAACATGAAGCTGAAGACAAAAACAAACAAACAAGCATACAAGGGGCTCAAAAGTGCGGGCTGGGCTTAAGGCCTGGGCACAAGTGCGGGCTAGGCTTAAGGCCGGGGCACAAGTGCGGGCTGGGCTTAAGGCCTGGGCACAAGAGCGGGCTGGGCTTAAGGCCTGGGCACAAGAGCGGGCTGGGCTTAAGGCCTGGGCACAAGTGCGGGCTGGGCTTAATGCCTGGGCACAAGTGCGGGCTGGGCTTAAGGCCGGGCACAAGTGCGGGCTGGGCTTAAGGCCTGGGCACAAGTGCGGGCTGGGCTTAAGGCCTGGGCACAAGTGCGGGCTGGGCTTAAGGCCTGGGCACAAGTGCGGGCTGGGCTTAAGGCCGGGGCACAAGTGCGGGCTAGGCTTAAGGCCGGGGCACAAGTGCGGGCTAGGCTTAAGGCCGGGGCACAAGTGCGGGCTAGGCTTAAGGCCGGGGCACAAGTGCGGGCTAGGCTTAAGGCCGGGGCACAAGTGCGGGCTAGGCTTAAGGCCGGGGCACAAGTGCGGGCTAGGCTTAAGGCCTGGGCACAAGTGCGGGCTAGGCTTAAGGCCTGGGCACAAGTGCGGGCTAGGCTTAAGGCCTGGGCACAAGTGCGGGCTAGGCTTAAGGCCTGGGCACAAGTGCGGGCTGGGCTTAAGGCCTGGGCACAAGTGCGGGCTGGGCTTAAGGCCTGGGCACAAGTGCGGGCTGGGCTTAAGGCCTGGGCACAAGTGCGGGCTGGGCTTAAGGCCTGGGCACAAGTGCGGGCTGGGCTTAAGGCCTGGGCACAAGTGCGGGCTGGGCTTAAGGCCGGGGCACAAGTGCGGGCTGGGCTTAAGGCCGGGGCACAAGTGCGGGCTGGGCTTAAGGCCGGGGCACAAGTGCGGGCTGGGCTTAAGGCCGGGACACAAGTGCGGGCTAGGCTTAAGGCCGTGGCACAAGTGAGGGCTAGGCTTAAGGCCGGGGCACAAAGTGCGGGCTAGGCTAAAGGCTGGGCACAAGTGCGGGCTATGCTTAAGGCCGGGGCACTAGTGCGGGCTAGGCTTAAGGCCTGGGCACAAGTGCGGGCTAGGCTTAAGGCCTGGGCACAAGTGCGGGCTAGGCTTAAGGCCGGGGCACAAGTGCGGGCTAAGCTTAAGGCCTGGGCACAAGTGCGGGCTAGGCTTAAGGCCGGGGCACAAGTGCGGGCTAGGCTTAAGGCCGTGGCACAAGTGAGGGCTAGGCTTAAGGCCGGGGCACAAGTGCGGGCTAGGCTTAAGGCCGGGGCACAAGTGCGGGCTAGGCTTAAGGCCGGGGCACAAGTGCGGCTGCTTAAAGCCGGGGCACAAGTGCGGGCTAGGCTTAAGGCCGGGGCACAAGTGCGGGCTAGGCTTAAGGCCGGGGCACAAGTGCGGGCTAGGCTTAAGGCCGGGGCACAAGTGCGGGCTAGGCTTAAGGCCGGGGCACAAGTGCGGGCTAGGCTTAAGGCCGGGGCACAAGTGCGGCTGCTTAAAGCCGGGGCACAAGTGCGGGCTAGGCTTAAGGCCGGGGCACAAGTGCGGGCTAGGCTTAAGGCCGGGGCACAAGTGCGGGCTAGGCTTAAGGCCGGGGCACAAGTGCGGGCTAGGCTTAAGGCCGGGGCACAAGTGCGGGCTAGGCTTAAGGCATGGGCACAAGTGCCAGCTAGGCTTAAGGCCTGGACACAAGTGCAGGCTAGGCTTAAGGCATGGGCACAAGTGCAGGCTAGGCTTAAGGCCTGGGCACAAGTGCAGTGCTGGCTAGGATCAAGGCAAGGGGGCACAAGTGCTGGCTAGGCTTAAGGCATGGGCACAAGTGCTGGCTAGGCTTAAGGCATACAGCTAACTCTTTGCACTCTTTGCATAAAGGGTTAGGCACCCATAGGGGTGAAGAGCTAGCTTTCACCCCTCTACTCTGTACTTGGACATTTAGGACTAGATCCTTTGTTGTACATTGCGGAGCCTCTCCATAACCCCATGCTCCAAGCGACCAGGCACTTCTTGTCTGTCCTCCGTAAATGGGTAATGCCTTCTTCCCCAATTACAGTCGTGCATGCGCATTCAGACGGGACAAGAGCGAAGAGCATAAAGCTGGCCCTATGTGCATAACCAACATGAAGCTGAAGACAAAAACAAACAAGCATACAAGGGGCTCAAAAGTGCAGGCTGGGCTTAAGGCCGGGGCACAAGTGCGGGCTAGGCTTAAGGCCGGGGCACAAGTGCGGGCTAGGCTTAAGGCCGGGGCACAAGTGCGGGCTAGGCTTAAGGCCGGGGCACAAGTGCGGGCTAGGCTTAAGGCCGGGGCACAAGTGCGGGCTAGGCTTAAGGCCGGGGCACAAGTGCGGGCTAGGCTTAAGGCCGGGGCACAAGTGCGGGCTAGGCTTAAGGCCGGGGCACAAGTGCGGGCTTGGCTTAAGGCCGGGGCACAAGTGCGGGCTTGGCTTAAGGCCGGGGCACAAGTGCGGGCTAGGCTTAAGGCCGGGGCACAAGTGCGGGCTAGGCTTAAGGCCTGGGCACAAGTGCGGGCTAGGCTTAAGGCCTGGGCACAAGTGCGGGCTAGGCTTAAGGCCTGGGCACAAGTGCGGGCTAGGCTTAAGGCCGGGGCACAAGTGCGGGCTAGGCTTAAGGCCGGGGCACAAGTGCGGGCTAGGCTTAAGGCCGGGGCACAAGTGCGGGCTAGGCTTAAGGCCGGGGCACAAGTGCGGGCTAGGCTTAAGGCCGGGGCACAAGTGCGGGCTAGGCTTAAGGCCGGGGCACAAGTGCGGGCTAGGCTTAAGGCCGGGGCACAAGTGCGGGCTAGGCTTAAGGCCGGGGCACAAGTGCGGGCTAGGCTTAAGGCCTGGGCACAAGTGCGGGCTAGGCTTAAGGCCTGGGCACAAGTGCGGGCTAGGCTTAAGGCCGGGGCACACGTGCGGGCTAGGCTTAATGCCGGGGCACACGTGCGGGCTAGGCTTAATGCCGGGGCACAAGTGCGGGCTAGGCTTAAGACCGGGGCACACGTGCGGCCTAGGCTTAAGACCGGGGCACAAGTGCGGGCTAGGCTTAAGGCCGGGGCACAAGTGCGGGCTAGGCTTAAGGCCGGGGCACAAGTGCGGGCTAGGCTTAAGGCCGGGGCACAAGTGCGGGCTAGGCTTAAGGCCGGGGCACAAGTGCGGGCTAGGCTTAAGGCCTGGGCACAAGTGCGGGCTAGGCTTAAGGCCTGGGCACAAGTGCGGGCTAGCCTTAAGGCCTGGGCACAAGTGCGGGCTAGGCTTAAGGCCTGGGCACAAGTGCGGGCTAGGCTTAAGGCCTGGGCACAAGTGCGGGCTAGGCTTAAGGCCTGGGCACAAGTGCGGGCTAGGCTTAAGGCCTGGGCACAAGTGCGGGCTAGGCTTAAGGCCTGGGCACAAGTGCGGGCTAGGCTTAAGGCCTGGGCACAAGTGCGGGCTAGGCTTAAGGCCTGGGCACAAGTGCGGGCTAGGCTTAAGGCCTGGGCACAAGTGCGGGCTAGGCTTAAGGCCTGGGCACAAGTGCGGGCTAGGCTTAAGGCCTGGGCACAAGTGCGGGCTAGGCTTAAGGCCGGGGCACAAGTGCGGGCTAGGCTTAAGGCCGGGGCACAAGTGCGGGCTAGGCTTAAGGCCGGGGCACAAGTGCGGGCTAGGCTTAAGGCCGGGGCACAAGTGCGGGCTAGGCTTAAGGCCAAGGCACAAGTGCGGGCTAGGCTTAAGGCCAGGGCACAAGTGCAGTGCTGGCTAGGATCAAGGCAGGGGGCACAAGTGCTGGCTAGGCTTAAGGCATGGGCACAAGTGCCAGCTAGGCTTAAGGCCTGGACACAAGTGCAGGCTAGGCTTAAGGCATGGGCACAAGTGCAGGCTAGGCTTAAGGCCTGGGCACAAGTGCAGTGCTGGCTAGGATCAAGGCAAGGGGGCACAAGTGCTGGCTAGGCTTAAGGCATGGGCACAAGTGCTGGCTAGGCTTAAGGCATACAGCTAACTCTTTGCACTCTTTGCATAAAGGGTTAGGCACCCATAGGGGTGAAGAGCTAGCTTTCACCCCTCTACTCTGTACTTGGACATTTAGGACTAGATCCTTTGTTGTACAGTGCGGAGCCTCTCCTTAACCCCATGCTCCAAGCGACCAGGCACTTCTTGTCTGTCCTCCGTAAATGGGTAATGCCTTCTTCCCCAATTACAGTCGTGCATGCGCATTCAGACGGGACAAGAGCGAAGAGCATAAAGCTGGCCCTATGTGCATAACCAACATGAAGCTGAAGACAAAAACAAACAAACAAGCATACAAGGGGCTCAAAAGTGCGGGCTGGGCTTAAGGCCGGGGCACAAGTGCGGGCTAGGCTTAAGGCCGGGGCACAAGTGCGGGCTAGGCTTAAGGCCGGGGCACAAGTGCGGGCTAGGCTTAAGGCCGGGGCACAAGTGCGGGCTAGGCTTAAGGCCGGGGCACAAGTGCGGGCTAGGCATAAGGCCGGGGCACAAGTGCGGGCTAGGCTTAAGGCCGGGGCACAAGTGCGGGCTAGGCTTAAGGCCGGGGCACAAGTGCGGGCTAGGCTTAAGGCCGGGGCACAAGTGCGGGCTAGGCTTAAGGCCGGGGCACAAGTGCGGGCTAGGCTTAAGGCCGGGGCACAAGTGCGGGCTAGGCTTAAGGCCGGGGCACAAGTGCGGGCTTGGCTTAAGGCCGGGGCACAAGTGCGGGCTTGGCTTAAGGCCGGGGCACAAGTGCGGGCTAGGCTTAAGGCCGGGGCACAAGTGCGGGCTAGGCTTAAGGCCTGGGCACAAGTGCGGGCTAGGCTTAAGGCCTGGGCACAAGTGCGGGCTAGGCTTAAGGCCTGGGCACAAGTGCGGGCTAGGCTTAAGGCCGGGGCACAAGTGCGGGCTAGGCTTAAGGCCGGGGCACAAGTGCGGGCTAGGCTTAAGGCCGGGGCACAAGTGCGGGCTAGGCTTAAGGCCGGGGCACAAGTGCGGGCTAGGCTTAAGGCCGGGGCACAAGTGCGGGCTAGGCTTAAGGCCGGGGCACAAGTGCGGGCTAGGCTTAAGGCCGGGGCACAAGTGCGGGCTAGGCTTAAGGCCTGGGCACAAGTGCGGGCTAGGCTTAAGGCCTGGGCACAAGTGCGGGCTAGGCTTAAGGCCGGGGCACACGTGCGGGCTAGGCTTAATGCCGGGGCACACGTGCGGGCTAGGCTTAATGCCGGGGCACAAGTGCGGGCTAGGCTTAAGACCGGGGCACACGTGCGGCCTAGGCTTAAGACCGGGGCACAAGTGCGGGCTAGGCTTAAGGCCGGGGCACAAGTGCGGGCTAGGCTTAAGGCCGGGGCACAAGTGCGGGCTAGGCTTAAGGCCGGGGCACAAGTGCGGGCTAGGCTTAAGGCCGGGGCACAAGTGCGGGCTAGGCTTAAGGCCTGGGCACAAGTGCGGGCTAGGCTTAAGGCCTGGGCACAAGTGCGGGCTAGCCTTAAGGCCTGGGCACAAGTGCGGGCTAGGCTTAAGGCCTGGGCACAAGTGCGGGCTAGGCTTAAGGCCTGGGCACAAGTGCGGGCTAGGCTTAAGGCCTGGGCACAAGTGCGGGCTAGGCTTAAGGCCTGGGCACAAGTGCGGGCTAGGCTTAAGGCCTGGGCACAAGTGCGGGCTAGGCTTAAGGCCT
Organism: Ranitomeya imitator; assembly: GCF_032444005.1. NCBI lineage: Eukaryota > Metazoa > Chordata > Amphibia > Anura > Dendrobatidae > Ranitomeya > Ranitomeya imitator. The sequence continues at coordinate 2,100,506 of NW_027194471.1, forward strand.
GGGCACAAGTGCGGGCTAGGCTTAAGGCCTGGGCACAAGTGCGGGCTAGGCTTAAGGCCTGGGCACAAGTGCGGGCTAGGCTTAAGGCCTGGGCACAAGTGCGGGCTAGGCTTAAGGCCTGGGCACAAGTGCGGGCTAGGCTTAAGGCCGGGGCACAAGTGCGGGCTAGGCTTAAGGCCGGGGCACAAGTGCGGGCTAGGCTTAAGGCCGGGGCACAAGTGCGGGCTAGGCTTAAGGCCGGGGCACAAGTGCGGGCTAGGCTTAAGGCCAAGGCACAAGTGCGGGCTAGGCTTAAGGCCAGGGCACAAGTGCAGTGCTGGCTAGGATCAAGGCAGGGGGCACAAGTGCTGGCTAGGCTTAAGGCATGGGCACAAGTGCCAGCTAGGCTTAAGGCCTGGACACAAGTGCAGGCTAGGCTTAAGGCATGGGCACAAGTGCAGGCTAGGCTTAAGGCCTGGGCACAAGTGCAGTGCTGGCTAGGATCAAGGCAAGGGGGCACAAGTGCTGGCTAGGCTTAAGGCATGGGCACAAGTGCTGGCTAGGCTTAAGGCATACAGCTAACTCTTTGCACTCTTTGCATAAAGGGTTAGGCACCCATAGGGGTGAAGAGCTAGCTTTCACCCCTCTACTCTGTACTTGGACATTTAGGACTAGATCCTTTGTTGTACAGTGCGGAGCCTCTCCTTAACCCCATGCTCCAAGCGACCAGGCACTTCTTGTCTGTCCTCCGTAAATGGGTAATGCCTTCTTCCCCAATTACAGTCGTGCATGCGCATTCAGACGGGACAAGAGCGAAGAGCATAAAGCTGGCCCTATGTGCATAACCAACATGAAGCTGAAGACAAAAACAAACAAACAAGCATACAAGGGGCTCAAAAGTGCGGGCTGGGCTTAAGGCCGGGGCACAAGTGCGGGCTAGGCTTAAGGCCGGGGCACAAGTGCGGGCTAGGCTTAAGGCCGGGGCACAAGTGCGGGCTAGGCTTAAGGCCGGGGCACAAGTGCGGGCTAGGCTTAAGGCCGGGGCACAAGTGCGGGCTAGGCATAAGGCCGGGGCACAAGTGCGGGCTAGGCTTAAGGCCGGGGCACAAGTGCGGGCTAGGCTTAAGGCCGGGGCACAAGTGCGGGCTAGGCTTAAGGCCGGGGCACAAGTGCGGGCTAGGCTTAAGGCCGGGGCACAAGTGCGGGCTAGGCTTAAGGCCGGGGCACAAGTGCGGGCTAGGCTTAAGGCCGGGGCACAAGTGCGGGCTTGGCTTAAGGCCGGGGCACAAGTGCGGGCTAGGCTTAAGGCCGGGGCACAAGTGCGGGCTAGGCTTAAGGCCGGTGCACAAGTGCGGGCTAGGCTTAAAGCCTGGGCACAAGTGCGGGCTAGGCTTAAGGCCTGGGCACAAGTGCGGGCTAGGCTTAAGGCCTGGGCACAAGTGCGGGCTAGGCTTAAGGCCTGGGCACAAGTGCGGGCTAGGCATAAGGCCGGGGCACAAGTGCGGGCTAGGCTTAAGGCCGGGGCACAAGTGCGGGCTAGGCTTAAGGCCGGGGCACAAGTGCGGGCTAGGCTTAAGGCCGCGGCACAAGTGCGGGCTAGGCTTAAGGCCGGGGCACAAGTGCGGGCTAGGCTTAAGGCCTGGGCACAAGTGCGGGCTAGGCTTAAGGCCTGGGCACAAGTGCGGGCTAGGCTTAAGGCCTGAGCACAAGTGCGGGCTAGGCTTAAGGCCTGGGCACAAGTGCGGGCTAGGCTTAAGGCCGGGGCACACGTGCGGGCTAGGCTTAATGCCGGGGCACACGTGCGGGCTAGGCTTAATGCCGGGGCACACGTGCGGCCTAAGCTTAAGACCGGGGCACAAGTGCGGGCTAGGCTTAAGGCCGGGGCACAAGTGCGGGCTAGGCTTAAGGCCTGGGCACAAGTGCGGGCTAGGCTTAAGGCCTGGGCACAAGTGCGGGCTAGGCTTAAGGCCTGGGCACAAGTGCGGGCTAGGCTTAAGGCCTGGGCACAAGTGCGGGCTAGGCTTATGGCCTGGGCACAAGTGCGGGCTAGGCTTAAGGCCTGGGCACAAGTGCGGGCTAGGCTTAAGGCCTGGGCACAAGTGCGGGCTAGGCTTAAGGCCTGGGCACAAGTGCGGGCTAGGCTTAAGGCCTGGGCACAAGTGCGGGCTAGGCTTAAGGCCTGGGCACAAGTGCGGGCTAGGCTTAAGGCCTGGGCACAAGTGCGGGCTAGGCTTAAGGCCTGGGCACAAGTGCGGGCTAGGCTTAAGGCCGGGGCACAAGTGCGGGCTAGGCTTAAGGCCGGGGCACAAGTGCGGGCTAGGCTTAAGGCCGGGGCACAAGTGCGGGCTAGGCTTAAGGCCGGGGCACAAGTGCGGGCTAGGCTTAAAGGCCAAGGCACAAGTGCGGGCTAGGCTTAAGGCCAGGGCACAAGTGCAGTGCTGGCTAGGATCAAGGCAGGGGGCACAAGTGCTGGCTAGGCTTAAGGCATGGGCACAAGTGCCAGCTAGGCTTAAGGCCTGGACACAAGTGCAGGCTAGGCTTAAGGCATGGGCACAAGTGCAGGCTAGGCTTAAGGCCTGGGCACAAGTGCAGGCTAGGCTTAAGGCCTGGGCACAAGTGCAGTGCTGGCTAGGATCAAGGCAAGGGGGCACAAGTGCTGGCTAGGCTTAAGGCATGGGCACAAGTGCTGGCTAGGCTTAAGGCATACAGCTAACTCTTTGCACTCTTTGCATAAAGGGTTAGGCACCCATAGGGGTGAAGAGCTAGCTTTCACCCCTCTACTCTGTACTTGGACATTTAGGACTAGATCCTTTGTTGTACAGTGCGGAGCCTCTCCATAACCCCATGCTCCAAGCGACCAGGCACTTCTTGTCTGTCCTCCGTAAATGGGTAATGCCTTCTTCCCCAATTCCAGTCGTGCATGCGCATTCAGACGGGACAAGAGCGAAGAGCATAAAGCTGGCCCTATGTGCATAACCAATATGAAGCTGAAGACAAAAACAAACAAACAAGCATACAAGGGGCTCAAAAGTGCGGGCTGGGCTTAAGGCCCGGGCACAAGTGCGGGCTGGGCTTAAGGCCCGGGCACAAGTGCGGGCTGGGCTTAAGGCCCGGGCACAAGTGCGGGCTGGGCTTAAGGCCCGGGCACAAGTGCCGGCTGGGCATAAGGCCGGGGCACAAGTGCGGGCTAGGCTTAAGGCCGGGGCACTAGTGCGGGCTAGGCTTAAGGCCGGGGCACAAGTGCGGGCTAGGCTTAAGGCCGGGGCACAAGTGCGGGCTAGGCTTAAGGCCTGGGCACAAGTGCGGGCTAGGCTTAAGGCCTGGGCACAAGTGCGGGCTAGGCTTAAGGCCTGGGCACAAGTGCGGGCTAGGCTTAAGGCCTGGGCACTAGTGCGGGCTAGGCTTAAGGCCTGGGCACTAGTGCGGGCTAGGCTTAAGGCCGGGGCACAAGTGCGGGCTAGGCTTAAGGCCTGGGCACAAGTGCGGGCTAGGCTTAAGGCCTGGGCACAAGTGCGGGCTAGGCTTAAGGCCTGGGCACAAGTGCGGGCTAGGCTTAAGGCCTGGGCACAAGTGCGGGCTAGGCTTAAGGCCTGGGCACAAGTGCGGGCTAGGCTTAAGGCCTGGGCACAAGTGCGGGCTAGGCTTAAGGCCTGGGCACAAGTGCGGGCTAGGCTTAAGGCCTGGGCACAAGTGCGGGCTAGGCTTAAGGCCGGGGCACAAGTGCGGGCTAGGCTTAAGGCCTGGGCACAAGTGCGGGCTAGGCTTAAGGCCTGGGCACAAGTGCGGGCTAGGCTTAAGGCCTGGGCACAAGTGCGGGCTAGGCTTAAGGCCGGGGCACAAGTGCGGGCTAGGCTTAAGGCCTGGGCACAAGTGCGGGCTAGGCTTAAGGCCTGGGCACAAGTGCGGGCTAGGCTTAAGGCCTGGGCACAAGTGCGGGCTAGGCTTAAGGCCGGGGCACAAGTGCGGGCTAGGCTTAAGGCCTGAGCACAAGTGCGGGTTAGGCTTAAGGCCGGGGCACAAGTGCGGGCTGGGCTTAATGCCTGGGCACAAGTGCGGGCTGGGCTTAAGGCCGGGCACAAGTGCGGGCTAGGCTTAAGGCCTGGGCACAAGTGCGGGCTAGGCTTAAGGCCTGGGCACAAGTGCGGGCTAGGCTTAAGGCCTGGGCACAAGTGCGGGCTAGGCTTAAGGCCTGGGCACAAGTGCGGGCTAGGCTTAAGGCCGGGGCACAAGTGCGGGCTAGGCTTAAGGCCTGGGCACAAGTGCGGGCTAGGCTTAAGGCCTGGGCACAAGTGCGGGCTAGGCTTAAGGCCTGGGCACAAGTGCGGGCTAGGCTTTAGGCCGGGGCACAAGTGCGGGCTAGGCTTAAGGCCTGGGCACAAGTGCGGGCTAGGCTTAAGGCCTGGGCACAAGTGCGGGCTAGGCTTAAGGCCTGGGCACAAGTGCGGGCTAGGCTTAAGGCCGGGGCACAAGTGCGGGCTAGGCTTAAGGCCTGAGCACAAGTGCGGGCTAGGCTTAAGGCCGGGGCACAAGTGCGGGCTGGGCTTAATGCCTGGGCACAAGTGCGGGCTGGGCTTAAGGCCGGGCACAAGTGCGGGCTGGGCTTAAGGCCGGGCACAAGTGCGGGCTGGGCTTAAGGCCTGGGCACAAGTGCGGGCTGGGCTTAAGGCCTGGGCACAAGTGCGGGCTGGGCTTAAGGCCTGGGCACAAGTGCGGGCTGGGCTTAAGGCCTGGGCACAAGTGCGGGCTGGGCTTAAGGCCTGGGCACAAGTGCGGGCTGGGCTTAAGGCCTGGGCACAAGTGCGGGCTGGGCTTAAGGCCTGGGCACAAGTGCGGGCTGGGCTTAAGGCCTGGGCACAAGTGCGGGCTGGGCTTAAGGCCTGGGCACAAGTGCGGGCTGGGCTTAAGGCCTGGGCACAAGTGCGGGCTGGGCTTAAGGCCGGGGCACAAGTGCGGGCTGGGCTTTAGGCCGGGGCACAAGTGCGGGCTAGGCTTTAGGCCGGGGCACAAGTGCGGGCTAGGCTTTAGGCCGGGGCACAAGTGCGGGCTAGGCTAAAGGCCGGGGCACAAGTGCGGGCTAGGCTAAAGGCCTGGGCACAAGTGCGGGCTAGGCTTAAGGCCGGGGCACAAGTGCGGGCTAGGCTTAAGGCCGGGGCACAAGTGCGGGCTAGGCTTAAGGCCGGGGCACAAGTGCGGGCTAGGCTTAAGGCCGGGGCACAAGTGCGGGCTAGGCTTAAGGCCGGGGCACAAGTGCGGGCTAGGCTTAAGGCCGGGGCACAAGTGCGGGCTAGGCTTAAGGCCGGGGCACAAGTGCGGGCTAGGCTTAAGGCCGGGGCACAAGTGCGGGCTAGGCTTAAGGCCGGGGCACAAGTGCGGGCTAGGCTTAAGGCCGGGGCACAAGTGCGGGCTAGGCTTAAGGCCGGGGCACAAGTGCGGGCTAGGCTTAAGGCCGGGGCACAAGTGCGGGCTAGGCTTAAGGCCTGGGCACAAGTGCGGGCTAGGCTTAAGGCCTGGGCACAAGTGCGGGCAAGGCTTAAGGCCTGGGCACAAGTGCGGGCTGGGCTTAAGGCCTGGGCACAAGTGCGGGCTTGGCTTTAGGCCGGGGGCACAAGTGCGGGCTAGGCTAAAGGCCGGGGCACAAGTGCGGGCTAGGCTAAAGGCCTGGGCACAAGTGCGGGCTAGGCTTAAGGCCGGGGCACAAGTGCGGGCTAGGGTTAAGGCCTGGCACAAGTGCGGGCTAGGCTTAAGGCCTGGGCACAAGTGCGGGCTAGGCTTAAGGCCTGGGCACAAGTGCGGGCTAGGCTTAAGGCCTGGGCACAAGTGCGGGCTAGGCTTAAGGCCTGGGCACAAGTGCGGGCTAGGCTTAAGGCCTGGGCACAAGTGCGGGCTAGGCTTAAGGCCTGGGCACAAGTGCGGGCTAGGCTTAAGGCCTGGGCACAAGTGCGGGCTAGGCTTAAGGCCTGGGCACAAGTGCGGGCTAGGCTTAAGGCCGGGGCACAAGTGCGGGCTAGGCTTAAGGCCGGGGCACAAGTGCGGGCTAGGCTTAAGGCCGGGGCACAAGTGCGGGCTAGGCTTAAGGCCGGGGCACAAGTGCGGGCTAGGCTATAGGCCGGGGCACAAGTGCGGGCTAGGCTATAGGCCGGGGCACAAGTGCGGGCTAGGCTTAAGGCCGGGGCACAAGTGCGGGCTGGGCTTAATGCCTGGGCACAAGTGCGGGCTGGGCTTAAGGCCGGGCACAAGTGCGGGCTGGCTTAAGGCCTGGGCACAAGTGCGGGCTGGGCTTAAGGCCTGGGCACAAGTGCGGGCTGGGCTTAAGGCCTGGGCACAAGTGCGGGCTGGGCTTAAGGCCTGGGCACAAGTGCGGGCTGGGCTTAAGGCCTGGGCACAAGTGCGGGCTGGGCTTAAGGCCTGGGCACAAGTGCGGGCTGGGCTTAAGGCCTGGGCACAAGTGCGGGCTGGGCTTAAGGCCTGGGCACAAGTGCGGGCTGGGCTTAAGGCCTGGGCACAAGTGCGGGCTGGGCTTAAGGCCTGGGCACAAGTGCGGGCTGGGCTTAAGGCCTGGGCACAAGTGCGGGCTGGGCTTAAGGCCTGGGCACAAGTGCGGGCTGGGCTTAAGGCCTGGGCACAAGTGCGGGCTGGGCTTAAGGCCTGGGCACAAGTGCGGGCTGGGCTTAAGGCCTGGGCACAAGTGCGGGCTGGGCTTAAGGCCGGGGCACAAGTGCGGGCTAGGCTAAAGGCCTGGGCACAAGTGCGGGCTAGGCTTAAGGCCGGGGCACAAGTGCGGGCTAGGGTTAAGGCCGGGGCACAAGTGCGGGCTAGGGTTAAGGCCGGGGCACAAGTGCGGGCTAGGCTTAAGGCCGGGGCACAAGTGCAGTGCTGGCTAGGATCAAGGCAGGTGGCACAAGTGCTGGCTCGGCTTAAGGCATGGGCACAATTGCCAGCTAGGCTTAAGGCCTGGGCACAAGTGCAGGCTAGGCTTAAGGCCTGGGCACAAGTGCAGGCTAGGCTTAAGGCCTGGGCACAAGTGCAGTGCTGGCTAGGATCAAGGCAAGGGGGCACAAGTGCTGGCTAGGCTTAAGGCATGGGCACAAGTGCTGGCTAGGCTTAAGGCATACAGCTAACTCTTTGCACTCTTTGCATAAAGGGTTAGGCACCCATCGGGGTGAAGAGCTAGCTTTCACCCCTCTACTCTGTACTTGGACATTTAGGACTAGATCCTTTGTTGTACAGTGCGGAGCCTCTCCATAACCCCATGCTCCAAGCGACCAGGCACCACTTGTCTGTCCTCCGTAAATGGGTAATGCCTTCTTCCCCAATTACAGTCGTGCATGTGCATTCAGACGGGACAAGAGCGAAGAGCATAAAGCTGGCCCTATGTGCATAACCAACATGAAGCTGAAGACAAAAACAAACAAACAAGCATACAAGGGGCTCAAAAGTGCGGGCTGGGCTTAAGGCCTGGGCACAAGTGCGGGCTAGGCTTAAGGCCGGGGCACAAGTGCGGGCTGGGCTTAAGGCCTGGGCACAAGAGCGGGCTGGGCTTAAGGCCTGGGCACAAGAGCGGGCTGGGCTTAAGGCCTGGGCACAAGTGCGGGCTGGGCTTAATGCCTGGGCACAAGTGCGGGCTGGGCTTAAGGCCGGGCACAAGTGCGGGCTGGGCTTAAGGCCTGGGCACAAGTGCGGGCTGGGCTTAAGGCCTGGGCACAAGTGCGGGCTGGGCTTAAGGCCTGGGCACAAGTGCGGGCTGGGCTTAAGGCCGGGGCACAAGTGCGGGCTAGGCTTAAGGCCGGGGCACAAGTGCGGGCTAGGCTTAAGGCCGGGGCACAAGTGCGGGCTAGGCTTAAGGCCGGGGCACAAGTGCGGGCTAGGCTTAAGGCCGGGGCACAAGTGCGGGCTAGGCTTAAGGCCGGGGCACAAGTGCGGGCTAGGCTTAAGGCCTGGGCACAAGTGCGGGCTAGGCTTAAGGCCTGGGCACAAGTGCGGGCTAGGCTTAAGGCCTGGGCACAAGTGCGGGCTAGGCTTAAGGCCTGGGCACAAGTGCGGGCTGGGCTTAAGGCCTGGGCACAAGTGCGGGCTGGGCTTAAGGCCTGGGCACAAGTGCGGGCTGGGCTTAAGGCCTGGGCACAAGTGCGGGCTGGGCTTAAGGCCTGGGCACAAGTGCGGGCTGGGCTTAAGGCCTGGGCACAAGTGCGGGCTGGGCTTAAGGCCGGGGCACAAGTGCGGGCTGGGCTTAAGGCCGGGGCACAAGTGCGGGCTGGGCTTAAGGCCGGGGCACAAGTGCGGGCTGGGCTTAAGGCCGGGACACAAGTGCGGGCTAGGCTTAAGGCCGTGGCACAAGTGAGGGCTAGGCTTAAGGCCGGGGCACAAGTGCGGGCTAGGCTAAAGGCCTGGGCACAAGTGCGGGCTATGCTTAAGGCCGGGGCACTAGTGCGGGCTAGGCTTAAGGCCTGGGCACAAGTGCGGGCTAGGCTTAAGGCCTGGGCACAAGTGCGGGCTAGGCTTAAGGCCGGGGCACAAGTGCGGGCTAAGCTTAAGGCCTGGGCACAAGTGCGGGCTAGGCTTAAGGCCGGGGCACAAGTGCGGGCTAGGCTTAAGGCCGTGGCACAAGTGAGGGCTTGGCTTAAGGCCGGGGCACAAGTGCGGGCTAGGCTTAAGGCCGGGGCACAAGTGCGGGCTAGGCTTAAGGCCGGGGCACAAGTGCGGCTGCTTAAAGCCGGGGCACAAGTGCGGGCTAGGCTTAAGGCCGGGGCACAAGTGCGGGCTAGGCTTAAGGCCGGGGCACAAGTGCGGGCTAGGCTTAAGGCCGGGGCACAAGTGCGGGCTAGGCTTAAGGCCGGGGCACAAGTGCGGGCTAGGCTTAAGGCCGGGGCACAAGTGCGGCTGCTTAAAGCCGGGGCACAAGTGCGGGCTAGGCTTAAGGCCGGGGCACAAGTGCGGGCTAGGCTTAAGGCCGGGGCACAAGTGCGGGCTAGGCTTAAGGCCGGGGCACAAGTGCGGGCTAGGCTTAAGGCCGGGGCACAAGTGCGGGCTAGGCTTAAGGCATGGGCACAAGTGCCAGCTAGGCTTAAGGCCTGGACACAAGTGCAGGCTAGGCTTAAGGCATGGGCACAAGTGCAGGCTAGGCTTAAGGCCTGGGCACAAGTGCAGTGCTGGCTAGGATCAAGGCAAGGGGGCACAAGTGCTGGCTAGGCTTAAGGCATGGGCACAAGTGCTGGCTAGGCTTAAGGCATACAGCTAACTCTTTGCACTCTTTGCATAAAGGGTTAGGCACCCATAGGGGTGAAGAGCTAGCTTTCACCCCTCTACTCTGTACTTGGACATTTAGGACTAGATCCTTTGTTGTACATTGCGGAGCCTCTCCATAACCCCATGCTCCAAGCGACCAGGCACTTCTTGTCTGTCCTCCGTAAATGGGTAATGCCTTCTTCCCCAATTACAGTCGTGCATGCGCATTCAGACGGGACAAGAGCGAAGAGCATAAAGCTGGCCCTATGTGCATAACCAACATGAAGCTGAAGACAAAAACAAACAAGCATACAAGGGGCTCAAAAGTGCAGGCTGGGCTTAAGGCCGGGGCACAAGTGCGGGCTAGGCTTAAGGCCGGGGCACAAGTGCGGGCTAGGCTTAAGGCCGGGGCACAAGTGCGGGCTAGGCTTAAGGCCGGGGCACAAGTGCGGGCTAGGCTTAAGGCCGGGGCACAAGTGCGGGCTAGGCTTAAGGCCGGGGCACAA